>NC_091434.1:95855795-96228295 GCF_964237555.1 Oryctolagus cuniculus | reverse complement strand
TTTAATATAAATCTCAAAATATTAAAAACATATTGTAGAAAATTAGAAAGCAGATGAGACACTTCGGGACTAAAGATAATTTTACATGTGCAACTTTTAAAGTGATTGCAACACAATTACCCTCTGCTTTCTCTAAATGAAATAAAAGAAACCTACCTTTTGCTTTGTTTTGTTTTACTCTATGACAATTGCTTACAAGCTTGCTTGTAATTAATTATTGACTTAAAAAATGGCTAACAAAAAGACTAGAGACAATATAATGTCGAAATTATTATGTCACATTTATCAGATATACTCAGCACACCAAAGGGTAAAATGCAATGAATGTTGTTTACATCTACAATAAGCAGAGAATTATCAGGTTATATATCAGCACACCTTTCACAATCTTCAAATCATATATTGCTCTTGAATTTATATATTCTAGGCTTTCAACATAATGACTGCAGATGGCAAGATTGTTCCAAAGGTATTATAAGAAGTAGCGTCATTGAAATCTCTGAAGCCTCAGACATTTAATGCAAACTACACAAAAGAATACCACTTGTGGCCGGCTCAATAGGCTAATCCTCCGCCTGTGGCGCCGGCACACCAGGTTCTTGTCCCGGTGAGGGTGCTGGATTCTGTCCCGGTTGTCCTCTTCCAGTCCAGCTCTCTGCTGTAGCCCGAGAGTGCAGTGGAGGATGGCCCAGGTCCTTGGGCCCTGCACCTGCATGGGAGACCAGGAGAAGCACCTGGCTCCTGGCTTCAGATCAGCGCGGTGCGCTGGCCGCAGCGTGCCAGCCGCAGCAGCCATTGTGGGGTGAACCAAGGGCAAAGGAAGACCTATCTCTCTGTCTCTCTCTCTCACTGTCTACCCTGCCTGTCCAAAAAAAAAAAAAAAAAAAAAAAAAAAAAGAATACCACTTGTTTCATTTTCATTTGGCCAGTATCTTCTAAAATACATGAGAAACGATCTTGCTGAGCTCTTTAAATAACTTACTAACATCCTGGAAAAGATATTGATGTATCCTTAAAGTGACAGAGAATTTGGAGTCAGGGAGGTCTGGTATGGAACTTTGATTTTCCCAATTATCTCTGTATAAGTTTTGACAGTCTAAGAAACTTCATATTCTAAACAATGAGGCAAGAGCATGTACCTTTCAGAGTTGTTATAAAGGTTAGAAGAATCATTATTTTCATGATAAAAAGTATATCTGAAGAGGATGCTTTATCTGTTCATTATCATTACAATAGTTATCTAAATCTTCATGTTAAAAATTTGATACTGATTGTTTGTTCAGGGATGTGATGCAGCAATAAAATGCTGCTAGTCAAATAAAGAGCAAGTTCACTAAAGAAGTATGAGTTTCCCCTTCCATAGCCTTGGAAACTCATGACTGGAGCATAGGGAGATTACTGATGCCATAGACAGGAGTGTCAATTTGTAAAGTCAACAACAGGAGTCACTGTGCACTTACTCCTCATGTAGGATCTCTGTCCTTAATGTGCTGTGCATTGAGACTTAATGCTATAACGAGTACTCAAACAGTATATTTCACTTTGTGTTTCTATGGGGGTGCAAACTGTTGAAATCTTTACTTAATGTATACTAAACTGATCTTCTGTAAAAAAAAAAAAAAAAAAAAAAAAAAAAGAAGAAGAAATTATCAATTCCCAACTTGACTCTCAATGGGATTAAACATGACAATAGGTCTGATCTGATTTCATCATCATTTAAAAAATCATCTATTATTTTTCACTTTATGTTTCTGTGTGGGAGCAAACTGTTGAAATCTTTACTTAATGTATGCTAAACTGATCTTCTGTATATAAAGAGAATCGAAAATGAATCCTCATGTGAATGGAAGGGGAGAGGGAGTGGGAAAGGGGAGGGTTGCGGGTGGGAGGGACGTTATAGGGGAGAAGCCATTGTAATCCATAAGCCGTACTTTGGAAATTTATATTCATTAAATAAAAGTTAAAAAAAAAAGAAGTATGAGTTTCCGAGAGCAAATCTGGAATCAAAATCATTTTATAAAATACACATATTTTAAAACGTGGGTATATTTAAAATAACAGAAACATAATTTATCTCCAGCCATGGGTCAATGTTGAAGCTCAGGGCACACCACTCCACAATATGATTGTAGGAGAGTAGAACATACCACCCCAAAATATACCTTGTGGAATATTGGTTATCTCTAGTTGGTTATTTTAAGAAACTGCAAACACACAAGTGGTTTTAGAAACCTGCACTTTTAAAAAAGGAAATTTACATCTGTAAATTATATTTTAATTAATAAAGTATCTGTAGAAGTTTTCACAGCTACTTTGAGACACATTTTGTCACCTGCGAGATGTTCAAAGGGGGTAAAAAGACAACTCTTACTCATCATACCTTGCTCCCCTTCACCATCCCATTGTTCATCTCAACCACCTCCAGAGGTCCTTCTGTGGCAGAGGATGCCATTAGCATATGAGCTTCAAACAGCTGACCCTTATTTGAGTTACATATTTTTCTGGCACAGGCAAGCATAAGTCTCAAATATGTGTAAATATTTAAATGATAACCTTGACAAACTGCTGAAGACGGAGTGTGGGCCAAGGTGAGAGCTATAAAATCTTGAGGTTGCAGTATTGAAAAAGCTTTCCTAGTTTACTTCCTATAAATACAGCAGGATTTTACCTACTGGAAACACTGCATGTTCTCACAAAGAAGAGTTAGGAAAAAAAAAATCTTGTTTCTGGAAAAGAGAAGGAGGAAAGTAAATATTTTCAAATACATCCAGAACATTCTTCATAGCAAAGATCTATTGAACAAAGAAAATGACGTTACCAGAGGCTTATCCGATATGGAAGTAGCAAAATTACCTGACTCCGGTCCTCTCAAGCCTTTCTTTATCCTCTAAAGTAGGACAAAAGCAGAAAAGCATTTGTGAAACGGATGCTCTCAGGAAATAGGCTCCTTAAAGACTAAGATTCAATAGTAGGATTGTCACCCACATGAACAGTTTGAGAGGGGTAATAGTGGATTACAGCTGAGAGAGTCAGAGGCACAGACTCTGTTTCAGGAGATTTTGGATAGCCATTAAGACCACAGTGGAGGAAACACAGTATGAGAAATTAAAACCTATGGCGGGCGCCACAGCTCACTTGGCCAATCTTCTGCCTGTGGCGCCGGCACCCTGGGTTCTAGTCCCAATTGGGGTGCCGGTTCTGTCCTGGCTGCTCCTCTTCCAGTCCAGCTCTCTGATGTGGCCCGGGAGTGCAGTGGAGGATGGCCCAAGTGCTTGGGCCCTACACCTGCATGGGATACCAGGGGGAAGCACCTGGCTCCTGGCTTCAGATCAGCGCAGCACAGGCCATAGCGGCCATTGGGGGGTAAACCAACGGAAAAGGAAGACCCTTCTCTCGTCTCTCTCTCTCTCACTGTCCACTCTGCCTGTCAAAAAAAAAAAAAAAATTCAAACCTTCAGAAAGTGTATACAAAAGACATTAAACACTGTTCAACAATAAACACTGAACACAGTTCATCCCCTAGCCAGATTATCAGCCTTCACACTGAAGGTTTGTTTACCTCAGTTTCTGTAAGAAAATGCCAGGCTTTCAACCAATGTTATAAGATGTATGAAAAGCAGGACAAAACACTACCTCAGAGGGCAGTCAGTGTCAGGGAGGCTGGGTGTGTATACTTAAGAAAGTGTTAACATTGTGGTGAAGCTACAGTGATCCAGTGCAGATAGATGAAATGCAATGATTATTCCTTGAGATGTTCATGATGACCCTGTCTCCAAAGAATGCCTTCTTTGTTGACACAGATGAGAACTCCAACAACCGTTGTGCATGCATCCACCATCAACACTCCTTGCAACAACTGAATCTCAGATGAATTAAGGAAATTACAATACACATAAAAGACCTCTGGCCCTCAGAATCAGCCCTTAAGGCATGTGGATCTGGCTGAAAAGCCCATGAAAGTATTACAGGAATGGAAAGCCAAAATACTCTGGAAAAAAAACAAAACAAAACAAAACAAAACAAAACAAAAAAAAAACACCCTAAATGAAAGATCTCTGCGAGTGAGATCCCAGTGAAAAGAACAGGTCATCAAAGAAGGAGGTACCTTTCTCTGAAGGGAGGCGAGAAGTTCCACTTTGACTACGACCTTGTCTAAATATGATCAGAGTTGGTAACTCAAAAGGCTTCCATAGCCTTGGCAACTCATGACTAGAGCATAGGGTGATTACTGATGCCATAAACAAGAGTGTCAATTTGTTAAGTCAACAACAGGAGTCACTGTGCACTTACTTCTCATGTAGGATCTCTGCCCTTAATGTGCTGTACATTGTGATTTAATGCTATAACTAGTGCTCAAACAATATTTTTCACTTTGCGTTTCTATGTGGGTGCAAACTGTTGAAATCTTTACTTAATATATGCTAAACAGATCTTCTGTATATAAAGAGAATTGAAAATGAATCTTGATGTGAATGGAAGGGGGGAGGGAGAGGGAAAGGGGAGGGTTGCTGGTGGGAGGGAAGTTATGGGGGGGAGCCATTATAATCCATAAGCTGTACTTTGGAAATTTATATTCATTAAATAAAAGTTAAAAAATAAAATAAAATAAAAGACCTCAAGAGTTGATGATACAAATGTTGCATATGTTCAAATCCAAGTACAGGATTAGAACTGTGATCAGAGCAAAATAATCACATTGCTGGTGACACACACTGAGCAGTTACCAAAACTTAAGTGGTGTGCCATCCTACAGAAGACAAACATAAGGAAAAGAAAAGTTGATGCAGAGTGCCAATTTTTCCAAGAGAAATAAACAAATAATTATTTTTCTGTTGAAGTCAAAGGCAAATGTGCCTAGTTTGTGGCAATGTGTTACCAGTAATGAAAAAAAGTCAATCTGGAGCATTATTACAGCTCAAAACATGCAAACTCAATGCAACTGGAGGCCAAATGCATGTGAATAAAAATCAATGCTCTTCAATGGAGTTTGGAATCACAACAAGTCTCTATCTCAGCCTGGTTGTGGCAGAGACAATGTTATTTAGATGAGTTATATAGTGAGTTAGCTAATTGCAAATAAACGGAGGCCTCATGGAAAGGGAGAGTTTATGAAAGAGTGCTTGGTGGCTGTTGCTGAGGTGTTAACACCAGGCAAAGTAAAATTCTGTCAGTGGTAATTTTTTAGAGAACTAATTACTCACTTAGTATAAGATATTGAAAAACACTGAAGGATACTGCAGGAGATTTTCAATTTTTCTCTCTGGCTTATAGTAAGACAGTAGACATCACAAATAGTGTCCCCAAAAATGGCTGTTTTCATGCATGGGATAATTGCAAAGTTTGGCTTTCAGGAGGATCTACTGTCACTGAAATCCATGCATGGCTTAACAACAGGTGAGAGCTCTTTTGAAAGACTTTTTTTTTTAATGAAAAAACTGAGTTAACATTTGGAAAGTTAAGTGGCCTTGCTACAGATAAAGCTCCATCCATGCATGGTTGGCTCACACAAAAAGGGGCGAATTGCACTTATCAAGAAATAACCAAATTATCTTAGTCCTGCTCTAAGTGATTTATTTATATGCCACTGCATCATATACCAAGCAAATCTTTGTGCACATTTTGTTGTTGCTCAACAATGTGATGTCAACAAGGATGCCATGCATAAATTTTGTCAAAAGCGGAGAGTTTAGGAGTTGCCAGGTTAAGGAGATACTAAGTGAACTTGACTCTGAATACCATGACTTTGTTTATCACTGTGAAGTGTGGTGATTGAGTCATAGGAATGTGTTTGTGATGTTTTATGAAGTACAGAATGAAGTCAAGATGTTCATGGAGATGAAGGGAAAACCTGTCAGGGAACTCAACCATAGCAAGTGGCTGCGTGATCCGGCACCACGGTGGACATGACCAAGTACCTCTCAGCTGAACTTCAAGCTGTCAGGCCCCAACCAGCTTCTCAGTTTCCCACTGTCAAACCTGAAATAATTTGAAGCTTAAGTTAAGGTTGTGGAAAGTGCGATTCTGAAGGAATGTTATGTTGCATGGCTCCATTTTGGAAGGACAAAATCCTTCTATGACACATGAATGTGCAAAACTAATAGAAGCATTTAATGAAAGATTCAAGAACATGAAAAGTAAACAAATGGAATTAAATGTCTTTGCTACACTGTTCAGTGTGGAAACAGCCAGTGTGCCTGATAATCTACAACAAATCATTCAGTTGCAAAGCAGTGATGAGCTGAAAGCTAGATACAACAACATCTCACTGCTTGAGTTCTATAAATATTCCATAAGCGATGATGAATTTTCCACTTTGAGGAAACACTCACTGAAATGTGCATCTACGTTTGGAACAACTTAGAGCAAAGATCAGTTCTTTTTAAAACTTGCCATGGCAAAGAGTTGACTGTCTACAGACTGATTGATGCAAATATGGAGAAGCAGTTAGAAAAAGCAACATCAGTAACAGCTACATCAGTAACAGTTAATGTCACGTATTTTACCAAAGAGAAGCAATTCCAGCTATCAAATTAAGGATGGGTTAATTAAATGTTTGACCAAATATAGCAGGCTAATCTTTAATCAGATAATTTTGTATGGCCTGTGGATGATGTTATAAATATCCAAGTGATCCTTGATACAAAAAAAGACTACCCACTCCTCTGACACTGCTCCAAATCATCATATTTTAGGCTTTCATGTTCTGAGATCTGCTGGTCTAAAATGTAAAACTTCTAGAAGAAAACACAGGATAAAGCAGATATAAACTTGGATTTGTGATGAGTGTGCAGACATAACATTAAAAACAAAGTGTGGGGAGCAACTCGGACTAGACTGCTACTGGAATTAAGACTTATTCTATGCATCTGCTCTCCCACAATATGGTGCTGAGAAGGGAGGAAACAGCTTCTACACAGCTGCCTCCAGTTCAACCAATAAACAGCAGGACCTGCTCCTGATTGGAGGAGAGCAGCGTACTCGGCGTGTGGGTAGCAGAGTTGGGATTGGTGGAAGAGGACTATAAAGGAGGAGAGAGACAACATGCACCAGGAACATCTATCTGAAGGAACACCTGTGCAGCCCCCGAGAGAGCCGGCCGGCGGTGTGCCGCTCCCCCGCGGAAGTGGGGAAAGTGGCAGGGGGAGCCGCCCTTCCACGGAGGTGGAAGGGAAGGTAGCCAACCCGGGAAGAACCAGCAGCAAACCTGGGGAGGGCCGAGCAGACGAAAGAACAACGCAGGGTCCTGTGTCGTTCCTCCACGAAGAGGGGGAGCGACAACAAAGTCCATGAAAAACTGAGTTGTAACATAAAAAATTAGAAATTTCTGTGTAAAGTTTTGTGAAGATAATGGAAAGAAAAAACACAGAATGCATGAAAACGTTTGTGCAACAAATGTCTTATCAAAGTCATGTCAAAGTATATAAATAATTCTTAAAATTCAACAATAAGCAAACAAATAGCCTTTTTAAAACTTAGATTAGAATGTGAACCGACATATCACAAAACAAGACAAGCAAATTAAAAATCTACATAAGAAAAGATGCTAAACATCTTTTATCATTATGGAATTGCAAATTAAAAGAGCAATGAGATATCAGCTTTTACATACTAGAAAGCCTAAAATTTTAACATTTCAACATACAAATTTCTGGCAAGGTTGTGGAGCAACAGGGACTCACCTATCCTTGGTGGAAATGGAACAACCCTTTTGGCAGACAAGTTGGCAATTTTCTACAAAACTAAACCTAGGCTTACCATGAAAGAAATTGCACTCCTAGCTATTTTTCTGCTTGATTTTAAAAGCAAAGTATACCTGTGAATGTTTACAGCCATTTTATAAGCTCCCTACACTGTAAATAAACAAGATGCATTCCATAGGTAAATTTTAAGCAAACTATGATATATCCATACAACAAATATTACAGTAATAAAAATACATGAACTATCCATTCACAAAATACAAGACTGAGTCTTTTAGCAAGAATGCATATTACTAAATGAAAAAAGCCATTATAAAAAGGCTACAAACTCTATGATTCCAACTATGTGATGTTCTAGAGAAGGCAAAATTATATGGATGTGGAGAAAATCATTGATTGCTTGGAATTCAAGAAGTTAGGGGAGAGCTCAACAGTAGAGGCACAGGAACTTTTCTCACGTGGTAGCACTGTTTCATGTGATCCTCTATGGTGAACAGTGACACTACACATTTGTTAGAAAAAAATGGAGCTTTTTCTTAATATTTGCGAAGTTCAAAAAAATACTTTAGGAGGTTGGGTCATCCCAGTGTAGATCAAATGAACATAAATGAATCAGTATTGAAATTGCGTGAGGAAACTTCAAAGAATTCATGGAAAATGGATTTAAAGGATGAGTCTAATTTGGTGAAAAAATTCATGAAAAATAAATTTTATGAAAAAAATTATGTTTTTCAAGATTTTTGCACAAAAATAGACATATTTTGATTAAATTTCCTATAAACTTTTTGATGCATCCCTGTATGAATTTGTAGTGCAATAAATTAATGAACTTCACTGAGGAGAGGGTTGGAGAAAAATCAATGATCTAGCTTACTTTGGAAATGAATAGAGTAGTAAGAATACAGACTAACAACCATAAATGAGTACTAAGCTCTAGTTAAAGTTATTTGCTCTAGAGGTACATGTTAACATATCTGATACTGTAGTACGTGTCCACTGGCACCAACTCAACATGACAACGCATGCAAATGATGGAGACAGACTTTTGACTTTTGGAATGATATAAGTGATAATGTCATGGAGTTGGATGCATCTCTATAAACTCATGGGTAGCCTGATATATATAGATATTTACATACTACATTTATGTGTATGCATGTAGATATAGACATGATATTGTAGGGGCCAATGAAAGTTTTCCTTCCACTTTTTGAAGGATTGTTGGAATGAAGTGACAATAGAGAGATTAAATATGGTAATTTATGATGTGCTATTGGGGAGTGAACAAGTGGGTTGGAGATTCCATTCATATTCTCTCTGTCTCTTTCTCTCACTGTGGCTTTCAAAGAAAGAAAGAAAGAAAGAAAGAAAGAAAGAGAGAGAGAGAGAGAGAGAGGGAGAGAGGGAGGGAGGGAGGGAGGGAAGGAAGGAAGGAAGAAAGAGAGAGGGAGGGAGAGAAAGAGGGAGGGAGGGAGGGAGGGAGGGAGGGAGGGAGGGAAAGAGGCAGGCAGGCAGGCAGGAAGGGACTTAAAAATGAAACCCAGTAATTGGCAAAAACACATAAGAAAAGAATTCCATTTTGAAGACTCTATAAAATTCTTCCAAATTCTATAAGATTATTCCAAGCTCTCAAGTCAGCAAAAATAAAATCTGAGAAATAGTCACAGACAGGAGGAGTGCATGTAATCATGACTATGAAAAGTAATGGGGTACTCTTCAATGGAAGCTTGAAATAGCAAAAAGACTTTAGAATTAAAAGATTGTAAACATGAAGTTAGAATTCCCATCCATTAATAATTATATTAATAATGTTTCATTAATTTTAATAAATGTGCAATAATAATGTCAAATGGTAATAGGAAAAAGTATATTTAGCATGTATGGGAACTATCCTCACAGTTTTTTTTGTAACCCTAAATAATCCTAAAATGAAAGTTTTGTTTTCTTAAAAGAAAAAAAAAGACATAACTCCTACTTCCAAAAGCAAGAAAGGTAAGAAAAAAGTTAGAAAAATTGATACATGTATAATAAACAATGGAGTCTACAAGTTTCAAAGCTGAAAAATAATGCATTTGAGGGGCAAATTAATTAATTAATGAGAGATATCTCTTCTCTCTCTTTTCTCTGCTTTTCATATAAATTAAATAATTGAAATTTAAAGATACATAGAATAATAATATAATAAATATTATTAAATCAATTGATGAGTGGATGTTTAAAACTGGATTGACTTTTTAAAAAAATATGTAGTTATTTAATATTATTTAAGGGTAAGAGAGACAGAGTTAGAGAGAGATGGGGACAGTGCGAGACACCCTCTATCTACTGCTTCACTCCCAAATGCTCACAGTAACCAGGGCTGGGCCAGACTGAAGCCAGTATCTGAGTTTTTAACATGGGTGGCAAGAACTGAAGAACTTGAGCCATCACCGGTGGTTTCCTAGGGTGCACATTAGCAAGAAACTAGAGCCAAAAGCAGAATAGTACTGCAATTCACACTCTGATATGAGATGCAGGTGTCCCAAGTGGAGTCTTAACCAGTAAACCAACATCTGCCCCTGGACTGATTTAATAATTAAAATACATGTAAAATTTTCAGAAATTTCATACTGCAGCAGGGAATAGAGACTGTATTATTAATACACAGGTATCTTGTGCTTGATTTCCATTTTTACTTGAAAGACATTGTGAATCCATAAAATTTGCATTCTGAAAAGTGGGCTGTCTGATTTCCCCAAACTTGTGACTAGCATTAGCTACTTGTTGCTGCATTTTATAACCCATCATGCCAAAACATAATGGCATAAAACAACTGTGCACTGCTTATTCCAGTTATGTAAGTCAGAATGCTGTCTGTACTTACCTGATCTTTTCAGCTGCTCTCACCTGAGTTTATTTGAACAGTTGAGTTACTTAGCAACTTGAGCAAGGTTGGATATTCTTAGACTCATACACTTGTGATAGTTGATGATGGTTATTTGTTGGTGTTGACTCTTGGTTACCCTACAGGTTTATACTAAGCTAGCCCCACAGAATTATCAGCAACAAGATACATCAGTTATCATTCCATACATGCCTGTTAAATTTCTACTTGGGTCATCTTTGCTAATGTCCCATTGGCCAAAGTAAGTCATATGGACAACCTCAGAATAAATGTCAGAAGGTATAAATTAGAGGAATTGTGATGAACTATAGAGCCATTCCTTTCCAATTCAACACATTGAGGTATACAATGTCAGTAAAGCGAATCATCATCTGAATCAGCACAATGCATGACCTATATTGTACCAGATGGCAAAATCATGACTCATTCACTGGGTTCCATTTAGAAATAAAATAACCAGGAAACAAATGAAAATCGCTTTCTATTTATCACCATGTACTAGTTCAGGACTACTATGAACAATAGTCTATATTGAAAATGTATTCAGTTATTTAATTCGGATGCTTGTCAGTTGAACTAGCTTTTACACTACATAACTTAATTATCAGATAAGCCTTTATGTATATTTCATCGATTTGTTTAGTACTTACATGAAGTAAACTCAAGGTGGTTAACTACTACAACTCTTCTACATTTGTTCTTTCCTGAAGACTTTTGTTCTTGCCAGGAAATTTTCTCTTCCAATTATTCCCACAGATTGATTTATATAAGCTCCAATAATTCTTCATATATCAGCTTTTCCCTGAGAAATTGCCCATGAAACAAGGGCACTGCTTCCTTTCATTAACACTTTCGTCATCCAGAGCTTTCTTTATCACACCATCTTGGTAGTACTTAGCTTAATCAACTGTGTCCATTCCACTTTTACTTTTTAACTATACTCTTTTAAATTAAAAAAAGATATATTATATCCATGGTATCTAAGTTACATGCACAATAATGTATTTAAATATTGCACATATGTATTAATAACTGAGATGTATCATGACACTCTAAATGTGAGGCTCTGAGAATTTGTGGTCTTACAGTAAATCACAATAATGTCTATCATGCATTAGTGCTCAATAAAAAATTAAACTAATACGAACTAATTGTGAATTTGAGAGCGTTTTTGACATGGTATAATATCTACGACATCAACATTTTTCCTGGAGGGAAAATATGGTCTGAGTTCTAAAAATCTCTTAGCAAATGAACTTTTGCTACTCAATCTGTTAGTGAGAGTATTGCCTGCTATGCAAAAATACATATGATAATTGCTTATCACAATCAGTTTTTCAGATGTTCCATTTTATGACTGAATAATCTAGATAATTGTGAATTGCTTTTTATATGACTATCTACCTTTAGGGATTATCAAATACAATTTAGAATACAACCTGATAGTTGAAAAGAGTAGTGAGCATAGGTTATTTTATTAAAAAATCTTTATAATAGAATGAGATTATTTAAAAATATCTTGATTATACATGTAAAAGTTCATGATTTACACACCGCTATACTGCTACACAAAAGAATATTTTATGAAACTAAATTTATCTTTATACTTGAGGCCATAATCATCTGTAGAAGACAATTTATTTTATCTTATTGTGGTACTCCAGTCTAATACATTGATTTCTCTTTCAAATTCATTTATTCTTAGTTATTCATGAATAAAAATGTAACATTTTGAAATAAATACCAATATTTCAAGAATTACTCACAATTTTTTCTCTTTTATTTGGGAGACCTAAATTCCTGAGATAAAAACAATGAGTTAGACATTATTCTAGTATTTGAGAAGTAACATTACTGACTCTCATACAAAATATTCATGAACAGGATTTGGCTATTTTCCTCATTGAATATCCTATGAGGTGTGATGAGACTCTTTGGACAACTTTAGACCCTTCCTCTGCCACCTTAAAACACTTACTGATGACTTCTGAAAAAATACATAAAATTGATACACCATTGTTCCAACTAATCAAAAAAGGAGAGAGAAGACCTAAATAGATAAAATTAGAGATGAAAAGGGAAATGTAGGAAGAGACACCACAGAAATAAAAAGAATCATCAAAAATTACTATAAAGAGCTATATGGCAACAAATCAGAAAACTTAGAAGAAATGTCTAGATTTCTGAACACATGCAACCTACCTAAATTGAGCCATGAAGTCACAGAAAATCTAAACAGACCCATAAACAAGACAGAAATTAAATCAGTAGAAAAAGATGCTCCCAATAAAGAAAAACCCAGGACTGGATGGAGTAAATGCTGACTCTATCAGACATTTAAAGAAGAACAAACTCCAATAATTCTCAAGCTGTGCAAAACAATTGACAAGAAGGGAATCCTCCCAAATTCTTCTTTCTTTTTTTAAAAACTTTTACTTAGTAAATATAAATTTCCAAAGTACAGTTTATGGATTACAATGGCTTCCCCCCCATAACTTCCCTCCCACTCGCACCCCTCCCATCTCCCGCTCCCTCTCCCATTCCATTCACATCAAGATTAATTTTCAATTATCTTTATATACAGAAGATCGATTTAATATATATTAAATAAGATTTCATCAGTTTGCACCCACACAGAAACACAAAGTGTAAAATACTGTTTCAGTACTAGTTATAGCATTACTTCACATTGGATAACACATTAAGGACAGCGATTCCACATGAGAAGTAAGTACACAGTGACTGCTATTGTTGACTTGACAATTTGACACTCTTGTTTATGGCGTCAGAAATCTCCCTAGGCTCTAGTCATGAGTTGCCAAGGCTATGGAAGCCTCTTGAGTTGGCTGACTTCAATCTTATTCAGACAAGGTCATAGTCAAAGTGGAAGTTCTCTCCTCCCTTCAGAAAAAGGTATATCCTTCTTTGATGGCTCCGTTCTTTCCACTGGGGGAATCTCACTCGCAGAGATGCAGAGATCTTTCATTTAGGTGATTGTGGTTTGTTTGTTCGTTTTTTTTTTTTTTTTTTTTTTTTTTTTTTTTTTTTTTTTTTTGCCAGAGTGTCTTGGCTTTCCATGCCTAAAATACTCTCATGCTCTCATGGGCTCTTCGGCCATATCCAAATGCCTTAAGTGCTGATTCTGAGGCCAGAGTGCTATTTAGGACATCTGCCTTTCTATGAGGCTGCTGTGTATCCCGCTTCCCATGTTGGATCGTTCTCTCCCTTTTTGATTCTATCAGTTAGTATTAGCAGACACTAGTCTTGTTTGTGGGATCCCTTTGACTCTTAGACCTATCAGTGTGATCAATCGTGAACTGAAATTGATCACTTTGACTAGTGAGATGGCATTGGTACATGCAACCTTGATGGGATTGTTTTGGAATCCCCTGGCACATTTCTAACTCCACCATTTGGGGCAAGTCAGCTTGAGCATGTCCCAAATTGTACATCTCTTCCCTCTCTTATTCCCACTCTTATATCCAATAGAGATCACTTTTCTGTTAAATTTCAACACCTAAGAATAAATGTGTGTTAATTACAGAGTTCAACCAATAGTATTAACTAGAACAAAAAATACTAAAAGGGAAAAGGATAAAATTGTACATTAAATTGTACAATTTAATCCAAATTCTTTCTATGAAACTAGCATCACCTTAATTCCTAAATCTAAAAAGGATACAACAGAGAAATAGAACTGCAGACTAATTTCCCTGATGAAGATTGACACAAAAATCCTCAACAAAATACTAGCCAATTGAATCCAACAAGACATCAGAAAGATCATTCACCCATACCAAGTGGGATTTATCCCTGGTATGCAGGGATTGTTCAACATTCACTAATGAATCAATGTAATAAATCACATTAACCCATTGAAAAACAAAAACCACATGATTATCTCAATAGATGCAGAGAAAGCATTTTATAAAATAAAACAACTTTGGTGAAAAGTCTAAGCAAACTGTTTATAGAAGGAATATTACACAACAAAATCAAAGCAATTTATGACAACCCCACGGCCAGCATCCTATTAAATGGAGAAAAGTTGGCATTCCCATTGAGATCCAGAACCTGCCAAGTATGTCCACTCTCAACATTGTTATTCAGCATAGTCCTGGAAGTTTTAGCCAGAGCTATTAGGCTAGAAAAGCAATTTATGACAACCCCACGGCCAGCATCCTATTAAATGGAGAAAAGTTGGCATTCCCATTGAGATCCAGAACCTGCCAAGTATGTCCACTCTCAACATTGTTATTCAGCATAGTCCTGGAAGTTTTAGCCAGAGCTATTAGGCTAGAAAAAAGAAATCAAAGGATACAAGTTGAAAAGGAGGAAATCAAACCATCCTTATTTACAGATGACTTGACTCTATATTTAGAGGATCCAAAAGATTCCGATGACAGATGATTGGAACTCATAGAAGAGTTCAGCAAACTAGCAGGACATAAAATCAACACACAAAAATCAACAGCCTTCATATACACAGACAATGCCATGGCTGAGAAAGAACTGCTAAGATCAATCTCATTCACAATAGCTGCCAAAAAAATCAAATACCTTGGAATAAATTTAACCAAGGATGTCAGTGATCTCTACAATGATAATTACAAAACATTGTAGAAAGAAATAGAAGAAAATATAACAAAATGAAAAAATCTCCCATGTTCATGGATTGGAAGTATCAATATCATCAAAATATCCATACTACTGAAAACAATTTACAGATTCAATGGGATAGCAATCAAAATACCAAGGATATTCATCTCTTATCTAGAAAAACATGATGCTCAAATTCATATGGAAACTCAGGAGAATCCAATAGCTAAAAAAATCATATACAACAAAAACAAAGTTGGAACTCTGTAATTAAAACACAATTATTCTTAGGTGTTTAAATTTTAATGCCTTAAGGGCTGATTCTGAGGCCAGAGTGATGTTTAGGACATCTTTCATTCTATGAGTCTGCTGTGTATCCTGCTTCCCATATTGGATTGTTCTCTCCTTTTTAATTCTATCAGTTAGTATTAGCAGACGCTAGTCTTGTTCATGTGATCCCTTTGACACTTAGTCCTATCATTATGATCAATTATGAACTGAAACTGATCACTTTGACTAGTGAGATGGCATTGGTACATGCCACCTTGATGGGATTAAATTGGAATCCCCTGGCATGTTTCTAACTCTACCATTAGGGGTATGTCCAATTGAGCATGTGCCGAAATTATACATCTCCTCCCTCTCTTATTCCCACTCATATTTAACAGGCATCACTTTTCAGTTAAATTTAAACACCTAAGAATAATTGTGTGTTAATTACAGAGTTCAACCAATGGTATTAAGTAGAACAAAAAATACTAAAAGGAATAAAGCATTAAGTTGTTCTTCAACAGTCAGGACAAGGGCTGATCAAGTCATTGTTTCTCATGATGTCCATTTCACTTCAATAGGTTTCCTTTTTGGTTCTCAGTTAGTTGTCACCAATCAGGGAGAACATATGATATTTGTCCCTTTGGGACTGACTTATTTCACTCAGCATGATGTTTTCCAGATTTCTCCATTTATTTGCAAATGACCAGATTTCATTGTTTTTTAATGCTGTATAGTATTCAGGTTGATTCCATGTGTTAGCTATTGTGAATTGAGCTGCAATAAACATTAAGGAGCAGACAGCTTTTTCATTTAGCAATTTAATTTCCTTTGGGTAAATTCCAAGGAGTGGGATGGCTGGGTTGAATGGTAGGGTTATCTTCAGGTTTCTGAGGAATCTCCCGACTGACTTCCATAGTGGCTTGACCAGTTTGCATTCCCACCAACAGTGGGTTAGTGGCCCTTTTCCCCACATCCTCTCCAGCATCTGTTGTTGGTAGATTTCTGCATGTGAGCCATTCTAACCGGGGTGAGGTGAAACCTCATTGTGGTTTTGATTTGCATTTCCCTGATTGCTAGTGATCCTGAACATTTATTCATGTGTTTGTTGGTCATTTGGATTTCCTCTTTTGAAAAAGTCTATTGAGATCATTGAACCATCTCTTAAGTGCATTGTTTGTTTCATTTTTGTGGAGTTTCTGGATCTCTTTGTGGATTCTGGTTATTAATACTTTATCTGTTGCATAGTTTGCAAATATTTTTCCCATTCTGTTGGTTTCCTAATCACTCTTCTGACAATTTCTTTTGCAGTACAGAAATTTCTCAATTGGATGTAATCCAGATTTTTAATTTTGGCTTTGACTGTCTGGGCCTCCAGGGTTTTTCCCAAGAAGTCTTTGCCTGTGCCTATATTTTGCAGGGTTTCCCCAATGTTCTCTAATAATTTGATGGTGTCAGGTTATAGATTTAGATCTTTATTTTTTTTTCAAATACATACAAAACTTTTATTCACAAAGTTGACGTCACATCATTATTTATAATACTGATAATCTGGGAATAACCTGAATTTACTACAATTGAAAGAAGGTTACATAAGTTTCGATAAAACTATATAGTATTACCAGCAATATAAAGTATTGATTTAGATCTTTAATCATGTTGAGTGGATTTTTGTGTAAGGTGTAATGTAGGGGTTTTGATTCATGCTACTGCAAGTGGAAATCCAGTTTTCCCAGCACCGTTGACTAGACTGTCCTTGCTACAGGAATTGATTTCAGATTCTTTATCAAATATAACTTGGCTGTAGATGTTTGGATTGATTTCTGGTGTTTCTATTCTGTTCCATTGGTCTATCCATCTGTTTCTGTACCAGTACCATGCTGTTTTGATTATAACTGCCCTGTAGTATGTCCTGAAATCTGGTATTGTGATGCTTCCAGCTTTGTTTTTGTTGTCCAATATTGCTTTAGCTATTCGAGGTCTCCTGTGCCTCCATATGAATTTCAGCATCATTTTTTTCTAGATCTGAGAAGAATGTCTTTGTATTTTGATAGGTATTGCATTGAATCTATAAATTGATTTTGGGAGAATGGACATTTTGATGATAATTGATTCTTCCAATCCATGAGCATGGAAGATTTTTCCATTTTTTGGTATCCTCTTCTATTTCGTTCTTTAGGATTTTTTAATTCTTATCGTAGAGATCTTTGGCATCCTTGGTTAAGTTTATTCCAAGTATTTGATTGGTTTTGTAGCTATTGTGAATGGGATTGATCTTAGAAGTTCTTTCTCAGCCATGGCATTGCTTGTGTATACAAAGGCTGTTGATTTTTGTGCATTGATTTATATCCTGCTACTTTGCCAAACTCTTATATGAGTTCCAATAGTCTCTTAGTAGAGTTCTTTGGATCCCCTAAATAAAGAATCATATCATCTGCAAAGAGGGATAGTTTGACTTCTTCCTTCCCAATTTGTATCCCTTTAATTTCTTTTTCTTGCCTAATGGCTCTGGCTAAACCTTCCAGAACTATATTGAATAGCAGTGGTGAGAGTGGGCATCCCTGTCTGGTACCAGATCTCAGTGGAAATGCTTCCAACTTTTCCCCATTCAATAGGATGCTGGCCGTGGGTTTTTCATAAATTGCTTTGATTGTATTGAGGAATGTTCCTTCTATACCCAATTTGCTTAAAGTTTTCATTATGAACGGGTGTTGTATTTTATTGAATGCTTTCTTGGCATCTATTGAGATAATCATATGGTTTTTCTTCTGCAGTCTGTTAATGTGGGTATCACATTGATTGATTTGTGCACATTGAACCATCCCTGCATACCAGGGATGAATCCCCCTTGGTCTGGGTGGGTGATCTTTCTGATGTGTTGTTGCATTCTATTGGTGAGAATTTTATTGAGGATTTTTGCATCTATGTTCATCAGGGATATTGGTCTGTAATTCTCTTTCAATGCTGCATCTTTTTCAGGTTTAGTAATTAAGGTGATGCTGGTTTCATAGAAATAATTTGGGTGGATTCCTTCTTCCTTGATTGTTCTGAATAGTTTGAGTAGAATTGGAGTTAGTTCTTCTTTAAATGTCTGGTAGAATTCAGCAGTGAATCATCCAGTCCTGGGCTTTTCTTTTTTGGGAAGGCCTTTATTACTGATTCAATTTCTGTCTCAGTTATGGGTATGTTTAGCTTTTCTATGTCTTTTTCGTTCAATTTTGTGTAGGTTGTATGTGTCCAGGAATCATATGCATTAAAGATAGATTTCCCTGTTTGCTGGCATACAACTCTTTTTAGTAATTTCTGAAGACTTTTTATTTCTGTGGTGTCTGTTGTTACATTCCCTTTTTCTTCTCTGATTTTATTGATTTGATTCTTTTCTCTTCTTTTTTTAGTTAGTTGGGCCAATGGGGTGTCAATTTCGTTTATTTTTTCAAAAAAACAGCTCTTGGCCGGCGCCGCGGCTCACTAGGCTAATCCTCTGCCTAGCGGCGCCGGCACACCCAGTTCTAGTCCCGGTCGGGGTGCTGGATTCTGTCCCGGTTGCCCCTCTTCCAGGCCAGCCCTCTGCTGTGGCCAGGGAGTGCAGTGGAGGATGGCCCAGGTGCTTGGGCCCTGCACCCCATGGGAGACCAGGAAAAGCACCTGGCTCCTGGCTCCTGCCATCGGATCAGTGCGGTGCGCTGGCCGCAGCGCGCCAGCCGCGGCGGCCATTGGAGGGTGAACCAACGGCTAAGGAAGACCTTTCTCTCTGTCTCTCTCTCACTGTCCACTCTGCCTGTCAAAAAAAAAAAAAAAAAAAAAAAAGCTCTTCATTTTGGTGATTTTTTTTATTTGACAGGTAGAGATAACAGTGAGAGAGAGAGAGACAGAGAGAAAGCTCTTCTTTCAGCTGGTTCACTCCCCAGATGGCTGCTACAGCTGGCGCTGCACCAATCTGAAGCCAGGAGCCAGGTGCTTCTTCCTGGTCTCCCATGCAGGTCCAGGGGCCGAAAAACTTGAGCCATCCTCCCCTGCCCTCCAGGCCACAGCAGAGAGCTGGACTGGAAGAGGAGAAATCAGGACTAGAACCCTGTGCCCTTATGGGTTGCCAGCAATGCAGGCAAAGGTTTAACCAAGTGAGCCATGGCGCTGGCCACTGATCTTTTGTAATTTTTTTTTTGGTTCCAATTCTATCAATTTTCTCGACTTTTAATTATTTCTATTCTACTAGTTTTGGGTTTGGTTTGCTGCAGTTTTTCTAGATCCTCGAGATACATTGATAATTCATTTATTTGGTGCCTTTCCAATTTCTTGATGTAGGCACCTATTGCTATAAACTTTCCTCTTAACACTGCTTTTGCTGTATCCCATAAGTTTTGATATGTTATGTTGTTATCCTCATTTACTTCCAGAAAGTTTTTGATTTCTCTTTTGATTTCTTCTATGACCCACTCTTCGTTCAGGACCATGTTGTTCAATCTCAATGTGTTTACATATGCTCTAGGGCTTCCTGAGTTGCTAATTTCCAGCTTCATTCCATTCTGAGAAGATGCATGATATGATTTCAATTCTTTTGAATTTGCTGATACTTGCTTTATGGCCTAGTACGTGGTCAATTCTAGAGTAGGCTCCATGTACTGCTGAGAAGAATGTGTATTATTTAAGTGTAGGATGAAAAGTTCTGTAGATATCTGTTAGATCCCTTTGGTCTATAGTGTCGAATAACTCTGGTGTTTCCTTGTTGATTTTCTGTCTGGTTGATCTGTCTATTGCTGAAAGTAGAGTATTGAAGTACCCCAATACTATTGTATTGGAGTCTAAATATCCCTTTAAGTTCCTTAATATATCTTTTAAATAAACCTGTGCTCCGTAATTAGGTTGCATATACGTTTATAATAGTTACATCTTCCTGTTGAATTGATCCCTTAATCATTATATAGTGCCCCTCTTTGTCGCTCTTAACTGTTCTTGTGTTAAAGTTTATTTTGTCTGATATTAAGATGGCTTCTCCAGCTCTTTTTTGGGTTCTGTTTGCATGGAATATCTTTCCAACCTTTCAATTTCAGTCTGCATGCATCTTTGTTGGAAAGATGTCTTTCTTGTAAGCAGCAAGTAGATGGGTTTTGTTTTTTAATCCATTCAGCCTGTCTGTACAATACTAGATTTCAAAACATACTACAGGGCAGTTATAATCAAAACAGCCTGGTACTGGTACAAAAACAGATGGATAGACCAATGGGACAGAATAGAAATGCTAGATATCAATCCAAGCATTTACAACCAACTTATATTCGGTCAAGGAGCTAAAACCATTACCTAGAGCAAGGACAGTCTCTTCAACAAATGGTGCTGGGAAAACTGGATGTCCACATGCAGAAGCATGAAGCAAGACCCCTACCTTACACTTTACTAAAAATCAACTCAAAATGGATTAAAAACCTAAATCTACAACCTGATACTATCAAATTATTAGAGAACATTTGGGAAACTCTGCAAGAAATTGGCATAGGCAAAGACTTCTTGGAAAACACCCCAGAGGCACAAGCAGTCAAAGCCAAAATTGCTAAATGGGACTACATCAAATTGAGAAGTTTCTATACTGCAAAAGAAACACTAAGAAAAGTGAAGAAGCAACTGGAAACTGATGAAATGAGAGCAATTATTTGAAAACTATGCAACTGATAAAGGATTAACCACCAGAATATATAAAGATATCAAGAAATTCAACAACAAAATAAACAATGCAGTAAAGAAACGGGCAAAGGACTTAAGCAGATACTTTTCAAAAGACAAAATCCAAATGGCCAACAAATACATGAGAAAACACTCAGGATTACTAGACATCAAGGAAATGCAAATCCAAACCACAATGAGGTTTCACCTCATCCCAGTTAGAATTGTTTCCATACAGAAATCAAACAACAAATGTTAGCAAGATATGGGGGGAAAATACCCAGATCCACTGTTGGTAGGATGCAAACTGGTTAAGTCACTATGGAAGACAGTATGGAGATAATTCAGAAATCTGAATATAGACCTACCACTTAATAGTATTTTATTTTGCATTTCACTTTATACAAGACAAACTTTTCAATTGTTTTCGATTGTTGTTTAATTTACAGCTTCAAATCATTGCATGCTATTAGTGAACATGAACATGAACCTGAACCCATATCTGTGGTGGAATGAGAAGGCCGTGCCAAGATGGCCACTGGCAAGTGAGCATCAGTTACTCAGGAATGGCTTCAGAACCCACCTGGCAAAGGAGCCTGCCTGGTAACAGGCTGTGATTGGTTAGGGCATAAACCACCCCTTGACTGGATTGGCTGCCTCGGCTATATAAGCTGCTGTACCAACTGAAATAAAAAAAAAAAAAAAAAAAAAAAAAAAGAGTTTGCGAGCTGCTCACCTGTAGGCTGCTTTCACCCAACTCCTGGTGTCTGTGTCATGACTCCGTGCCTCTTGGCCCCACTTCACTTCTCTGAGAACGAATCCACAGCAACATCTGGTGCCCAATGTGGCTCAGAGAGACAGCATGACAGACTTGGCAAGGTCCCTCCTTGATTTCTGCAAGTAGGTCCCTAGCTGTTTTGTGTGCTGTTCAGTTCTATGAGGGTGAGCAGGGAACTCCCTCCTACACCCCTTTCCTTGCATTGTCCTCAGTCGAAGTGACCCCAAGTTAGGCACACACTGTCCAGAAGCATAACACCACTTCTCGGCTCTTCCTTTTACTTTCGATTCATCATTGAATTCACATAAGGGACTGATCATCCCAGAATTTAGAACCAAGTCGTTTTCCCTCATTCGAGAGAGGTGATGCTCCAGAGACACCTTGACCTAATGAATCAAGGAAGTCCCCCACTAATCACAGGACATACTTACGATCTGTTACACCACTGTCTGTTCATCTAATGTAGGGAGCCCCCTGCCTAATGCCATCAGCTGCTGAGGTGCTAGGTATTTGTTTTGTTAAGGCAGTAGTGCTGTGGTTGTCTTTCCTTTGGCTAGAGTTGGTATGGAATGGCACTCTTAAGTGCTCAAACATGCGAAACATACTCCCCTCTCAGAAGCTCACACAGATTACCAAACATAATGATTCTGTAAGTGATAAGAGCCTGTTACACCAGGCTTCTGCCTCACTGGTAACAGTTGATGACTTGAGGAGAGAGAGCTCCGGCAGTGAAAATGACATGACAACAGACAATGCAGCAATGCCTAGCCAGCCACCCCCCAAATGTCTGTGAGATGAACTTAGACAACCTTGAGGTGATAACCCATGTGAAGTCATCCCATCCACACCCAGTGAGGATTCCCACATTTGTGGCAGTCTCCAGGTACCACAGGCTCTCAAGGCAGCCACTAGACCTTATCCCACATGCATGTTTGCCATTAATGTCAGAGCGGACACAGATTCAGGCCCTGGATTCCAACACCCAAAAAAAGGCTTCTGCTAACCAAGGGTTGAGGATATGCTTGTGTCTTTCCAGAATATGTAGGACAGCCCATTTGAGTACCAGCCAGAAACATCAAGCCTGCAACTGACAGTCAACCAGAACCAAAATAAACAAAAAGGGGGTAATGTTGTGGAATGAGAAGGTTGTGCCAAGATGGCCATTGGCAAACGAGCATCAGTTACTCAGGAAATGGCTTCAGAACCCACCTGGAAAGGAGCCTGCCTGGCAAAAGGCAATGATTGGTTACAGCATAAACTGCCCCTTGACTGGATTGGCTGCCTCGGCTATATAAGCTGCTGTACCAACTGAAATAAAAGAGTCTGCGAGCTGCTCGCCTATAGCCCGCTTTCACCTGACTCCCAGTGTCTGTGTTGTGACTCTGCACCTCTTGCCCCCACTTCACTTCTCCTCAGAACAAATCCACAGGGGCCAGTGCTGTGTCACAGCAAATTAAAGCCCTGGCCTGAAGCACTGTCATCCCATATGGGTGCCAGTTCTAGTACCGGCTGCTCCTCTTCCGATCCAGATCTCTGCTATGGCCTGGGAAAGCAGTAGAAGATGGCCCAAGAAGCTGAAGACACAGAAGAAGCTCCTGGCTCCTGGCTCCTGGCTTCTGATTGGCACAGCTCTGGCCATTGTGGTCATCTGGGGAGTAAACCAGCAAATGGGAGGCTTCTCTGTGTCTATCTCTCTCTGTAACTCTGTCTTTCAAATAAATAAAATAAATCTTTAAAAAAAAAAAAGGAACAAATCCACAGCAACACATATCTTCATCTAGAAGTTACTACATTCTTGTACTGTTTGCCTTTGAGTTGTGGTGTATTTAGGTGGTCTGATCGAAGATTTATCAATGGGCTGTTCTCTTTTGATACTTGTAGGATATTTGAATATGTATATATGGAATAGAAAAATTAATCTGGGGTCCAAATCCCAGTTTTGCCTTATGATGGGTCCATTTTACATGACAATTTGTCTGGGCTATTGGATGCCCAGTCATTTAATGAAAGATGATTTCTGGGAATGTCTGTGAGGCTGTTTCCTGAAGAGTGCCATTTTCCTGAAGAGTGAACTGAGTACAACAGGATAGATCCCCAGCCCCCAATATTAGTGAATATCACCCAGTACACTGAAGGTCTGAATAGAAGAAAAAATTCAGTAAGGTTGGATTTGCCCTCTCTGACTCTGCCTGACTGATTGAGCTAGCACACTGACCATCTGTTCTCTGCATTCCTTGTCCTTGGACCTTCAGACTCAGACTGGAATCTATAATATTGACTTGCTGGCTCTCAGTCCTGTAAAAGACACCCTCAGCTTTCTTAGTTTCTCAGTTTTTAGGTCATGGGACTTTTCATCCTTTATAACCATGATATGTAAAATGATACCTTAGCCAATACCACATGTATGTATTCAAATTTGTTTTGTTAAAATCTTTAGTATCTTTGTTAAATGTACTTTTTTACCTGAAAGTTCTCTTCCCTCATTAGGCACATTATATTTCAGTTTTGGGATTCCTGAATGCAAACTGAATATAGATGCAATTTCATCAATTCACTAGCTTCCTCACCTTTCTGGATAAGATTAAAATATTAGTACTACTACTACTACTACCACTAATACTACCACTACAATTACTACTACTACTAATAATAATTCCATTGCAGACAAAGATAATTTCAAAAATTGAAAACATAAGTTTTAAAATGCTAATTTTTCAGCGTTGGATGCCAGGCACTGGAATTTTTTTAATCATCCTTGAAATTTTTTTGAAATATGTACCTGGAATATAGTGTCATGAACTTCCCTGAGTCCCCATCATTGTTGTTTAAAATTATGTCAAGGGTATAATCCAAGCCTCTGGTTCCTGTTGACCCTGAAGAACTGATGAAGCCCCAGTGATCAATTGCTTTAAACCTCTTACAAATTTAACAATATTCTCCCACTCCTCCTTAACAAATAAGAAACCCAGCCAGTCTGTTAATTTTCCTCTTTATACTAGGTATGGTGTCTCATGAGAATCTGTCAGCACTGATTTCATATATTTTACAAAAACATTAATAAAATTTGGAAAATGATCTTTTTTATTGGCAGACAGTAGCTCTCAAGTGAATGTTAGTTACTTTCTTCCTTTATTGTTGCTATCATTATGAGTTGTTACATTCAGGCTTTTAGTTACTTAATTACTTAGACCTTCATTAATAAGTTTATATCAGCCTTTACTTTGACAGTAAAAACAGGTTGTTTCTATGTATGTTCTCACTTAAACACTTACATTTCAAAACATTCTGAAACACAAAGTACACAAGCAGGGTAGAGAAGGCTCAGATTTCTCATCTCATTGTCTGTATCATTTCTGCAGAAGCAAATGTTATTAGTTTAAGACTTCCCTTTCAGCTCCAGGAACAAATGGTTTCTAGTTTTCCGGAAGCATAGTTAACAGCACACTTTTCCATGTTCCTTTCTGATTCAGGTGCTGAGTATTTGTATTCCTTGAAAAATAATTTATTGAAACTTTTGGTTTTGCTGAGTTAATTCTGCAGAGAGACAAAGATCATCCCAATGAACAAACTGAGTTGTCAACAAAATGTATAATCTCATTCAAATCATGCTGAATTTAAGATGCCAGTTTTCTTACTTCCAAGTAAAATTCATACAAAATATGTCTTATGGAGGGAATGATACAAAATAACTGAAGTAATCATTTGGAAATGCAAATTATTTAAATAAAAACTGTAAGAGTTGGACATTTGGTCTAGTTGTTAATATGTCACTTGTGACATTCACATCCCATTTTAGAGTGCCTGAGTTCAAGTCCTGAGTGAGCTCCCAATTCCAGCTTCCTACTAATGCATACCCCAGGATGCAATTGCCGATGGCTCAATGTTGACACAGGTATTGAATTCCCGGCCACTGATGTCAGCTTCCCCTCTCCAACTGTTGTCAGTGTTTGGGGAGTGAGCCAGCATACTGGAGCTCTCTGTCTTTCTCTATCTGTGCTTTTCAAACAAATAAATAAATAGTTTTCTTTTTACAAAACTAGTGTAAATATGTTGAAGCATGTGGGAATTTCAGATTTTGAGTAAAAAAATACTTAAATCTACATGCATGGAAAGGCAGAAAGGCATTAATACTATATTCAGATAAAACAATATAACTACCATTTCTGTATAAAAGTGTAAATTTTAATTGAGTCCAACTACTTAATGTAAATGAATGGGAAATGTACTAGGGATGTTTCCCCTCTAGTATTGTCACTACTAATTCAGCCTGCTGTGTAGCTTAGAAAGCAATAATTTGGTTCACATTTTTTTCTGAAAAACAATCACTCTAATCTATTTGGATAACTTTCTCAATATACAGTATTGAGAAAACCATTTCAAAATAGATATTTGGCCTATGGTTTTTACAGTAGCAAAATGCCCAAATGGAAAAAGAAACATAGCTATTTATTTGTAGCTTATCTTTTCAATGGGTAGTAACTGCAGCATCAGGGTTCATTAAACAATAGCTGGTTTTCTACCAACTCAGATAAAAGAATTTGAAGTTTCTGTGATACTTTTTGTTGCACTGTATATTGGCTTCTTCAAATAACTAAAAGAGACAAGCTAAAACAAAAATCTAGGATAATGGTAAATAAAGCAATTTGTTTCACAGTTCACTTAGATGGTCGAAATTCATACCAGAATGCATTCTAGAAGCTCATAAAAAGTAAGTATATTGAAGTTGGTAATTTCAATGTAGCATATTTTCATTTTAATAGATTTTTATTAAATTAATAAAAGTTAATGGACTAGGGATTGAGTCATTATGAACTGTGTCCCAATTTTCTGTTATTAATAGCATCACAATAGTGATGCCATTGTTAAGTACTTTACTTCTAAATGCATCCGTTTAATCAATCATGAATTTTCATCTCAGATTTCCTACTCCACCAATTTTTTCCAGATGATCATGTTGCTTGATTTTAATCCCTAAATTTTCAGAAATCTCAATAGTATGTGTTCATATTATATGTGTATAAAATATGCATTGTAAATAACCTAGTTTTTCAAGGAAGATTGGAGTGAGTGGCCAGTCCAGGAGTTAAGATACCATATCCCATTTTACAATACTTCAGTTCCATCCTCAGCTCCAGCCACTGACTCCAGCTTCTGCCATTGCTGAATCTGTAAGAAAGCAGTGATTGCTCAAGTAATTGGGTTCTTGCTATCCAATTTGGAGACCTAGATCGAGTTCCTAGTTTTGCGATTCAGCCACAGCCCCATCCTTATTAGCCACTGGGAGCATCTGGAGAGTGAACCAGTAGGTGGGAGCTCTCCATTTGTCTGTCTGTCTGTCTCTGTCTCCATCTCTCTTCCTCTCAAATCAATTTAAAAAAAATTTAAAAATCAAGTCAGATGTCATATTATCCTCATAACTAAAGAAGACATTACTGATCACACAATTAAGAGTAATCTATAAAGATTTAGATAAGAAAATTGTCCTTTTTAAAATTAAGAACTTTTATTGTCTTCTCAAATGTGATTTTTCTAGGCTCTCTGTTTCACAAAGAAAGAAAATTACATTTTAATTTTAATGTAAGAAAAAATTAAAAATTGTTTATATTCAGAGTGCTCTGCTTTTCAGAACACACATTTTACTCATTAGTCACACATTGTCTCCATTATTGCTTTGTTTGTTTTTTAAAAAAAATTTATTTTTATTTATTTCAAAGACAGAGTCAAAAGAGAGGTACAGACACAGCGAGATAGATGCCTTCCATCCACTGGTTCACTCTCCAATTGGCCACAGGGGCTTGAGTTGAGCCAATCCAAAGTCAGGAGCCAAGAGCTTCCTCTGTGTCTCCCACATGGGTGCAGGGGCCCAAGGACTCAGACCATCTTCCACTGCTTTCCCAGGCCATAGCAGAGAGCTAGATTGGAAATGGAGTAGCCAGGATTCGAACTAGCACCCATGTGGGATGCCAGAGCTGCAAGCCGGGGCTTTAACAAGCTCTGCCACAGCACTGGCCCCTTATTATCACTTTTTATACCCTATGCCTCATTATCTGGTGAGGTAATGAGACATACAGGGATTGCTGATACAATTTTTCTTCCAAAGAAGCAAACCGATTTGGTAGCTGATCTCATTAGGTAAAATTTGCCAATGTTATAATCTGATGAGTGAACTTAAGCTATTTTTTGACTTCCAAAATTTTGTTTTTGAACTGTGCCCTTATAGAGTTAATTTTCATACATACAAAGTCAAATGAAAATAGATCTTAGTAAAAAATAATACTGGGGACAGGAGAGAGAGAAGGAAGAAAGGTAGAAGTGCAGGTGGGAGGCCAGGCAGGGTGGGAAGAATCACTATGTTCCTAAGGTTGTATTTATGAAATGAATGAAGTTTGTATACCTTAATGAAAGGTTTCTGGGTAAAAATAAAATAAAATATAAAAATATTAAAAATAATTTTTAGCAGGCTTTTGAGTAGATCAAATAAAAGTTTATTGAACATGATTTGTTGTTGGGTTATGTATAGCATCACCACTACTTAAATCTAAATTTTGAAATTTATTTGTTCTTGAATAGTAATTTTCTGCTGAGTTTGATAAGAATAACTACTTTAGTGACTTAAATACATCTACCTACATAAATATTTTAAAGTAAAATTTGACGTATATTATTTAACATCTAGAAGACACACTTGTGAAAGCCTAATGCTGTTGGGAGACCTGATTTGGATGCCCACATATATTTTCTTCTTCTGCAAGAACTCAAAGAATGAACCCTGAGGCAACTTACTTAACTTTAGAATTTAAGAGTTCAAGTCCTCTTGGCAGGCTTAACTTTGTCCTTCTGGGTAGAGGCATTATAATACCATCTTTTATTATGGAATCACATAACAGTGTGTGACATACCATTCATCAAATAATGAAATAGGAACCACATTTGTGGTATAATCTTAACTGTGCATATAGAGCTTTTGTATTAGTCTACAGTATGTCCTGAAGCTAAATTTGATTACTCTTCCTCCAGTAAGATATTTAAACTAAGTTGAATTATGTAGAGTTCTACTTATGGCTTAAATGGCACTCTCCTGAGTGCAAATGTAAATAGAGTAGCCACAGTAGTGTGCAACTATATGCATATAAGAAAGAATAACATCAGATTATTTGGTACCCCAAAGGTTTAATGTATCTTTTTCTGGGAAATCCTTTATGCATTTAAAAACTTTTCATTGTCATATCAATAATAATTATTATCTAATCTAAGCTTGCAAATTTTAAACTGAAAATAAAACTGTGCATTTTCAGTCCACATATAGTTCATAATTCTTCAGCCCTTGACCTTCAAAGAGAGCACTTTGGATGGAAGAACAAATTATAGATAATATGAATGCATGCTAAAAAACATGATGCATAAATAAATAATTATGCTGAAAAGGCATTAGAATAAAACATAAATCATTTTTAAAAGAATATATACAAATTTATAATGTACAGATACAGGATGTGTACTTCTTAGGAAGTTAAAGACAGTGAGGGTGGTACATTGAGACATCCTCCATGATCTATTCCTAGCTTGTCTCCTGAAAGAAAACTTCATTCTGCAGCAGTAATTTCCAACAGTTTATAAATTTTTCCCACAAGAAGCATCATTCAAAAATGTTGGTTACTATAAAAATAACTTATAAACTTCAAATTTAAGTGATAGAAATCAGAAAGAAAATTTTTTCACTTTTTCTTTCTAACACCTCAATTAGAAATTCAGAGTATCTATATAAATAAGATTAAAAACTGACAGATTATGTAGGTATATTGGAAGATAGGTACAGTGAGAGATTATATTAAATGTGCAAAAGTACCTTTACTTAAAACTGACCAATAACATAAGATAATCTATTTTTATATATAGAAAACATATTCTGTAATGTAGGAAATTTTAACTAGCACAATTAACAAGCTGTAACTAAGAAGTGTCTGTTACCATATATATAGGACTTTACATATATAGGACTTTCAGAAGCCAGGAAAAGATAAATTAACTAACCCAAAGGTAAGTAGAACAGAGATTATAAAAATTAAATCTAATATTTATCATAAACGAAACAAAAACCAATTACATATAAATGCAATGTTTTGGTGAAAATATCAAATAGAATTGAAAGTATCAGGTGAGATACAATTTTAAAAGTAATAAAATAATTACCATGATGCATAAAAGTATATAATTAGAGGCAGATCATAATCTATTAACATTATATGTATAAAAACTATATATACATATATCTTTAAATTTTGAAGATTAGGTTATAATGAACATATAACTAGAATGCATAATTAACTGAATAAGCTGGATAGAAAAGTAATGGAATAACTGTACACTCAAAAACAATAAAACAAATTTTAGGGGAGCTTAAAAATTTTTTACCACATAACTCATTAGTGATAAGTGGATTTATACTTACATTTTAGCAAGCTTTTAAGGAGAAATCATCTGTTTAATTTATATACCCAGTTTATCCCCTTACAAGTTCTGCTTTCACCATGACTACAGGGGACAACTTAACTATTCTGCCACTTTGTAATAGATCCCTCCAAATTTAATCTTCTATATATGTCTCTTTTTTCTTCTCAACACTTTTAAGCAGCATCCTAAGCACACAAATTTACACCAATAGTCTGTTCAAGACAAGTCAGGTGTTTTTCTATCAAACTCCTCAAAATTCCGCCAGTCTTCACCTATTTTGTGGGTCCAACATAATTTCTACACTCTGTTTTTTGTTTTTTTTTTTTTTTTTTTTTTAGAAAGATTTATATTATTTATTTGAAAGACAGAATTATAGAGAGAGTTAGAGACAGAAAGTGAGGTCTTCCACCCACTGGTTCACTCGCCAGATGACCGCAACTGCCAGAGCTGAGCTGACCTGAAGCCAGGAACCAGTAGGTTCCTCTGGGTCCCCCATGCGGGTGCAGGAGCCCAAGCACTTGGGCCATCTTCTACTGCTTTCCCAGCCATAGCAGAGAGCTGGATCAGAAGTGGAGCTGCCGGGACTTGAACCGGTGTCCATATGGGATGCCAGCACTGCAGGCAGGGACTTTAACTCGCTGTACCACAGCACTGCCCCCTACACTCTATGTTAACACTACTCAATTAAATGTTTGTAGAGTCATATGCTCTATATTTTATTCTAGGTTACAAATTGATAGCTATTCTCCTTAGATCATCTAATATCTTTGTTGCTGAATTCCAACAAATTGATAACTATTATCTTTGAATCTAATATCTTTGTTGCTGAATTCAAATTTGTCTAATGCTAATGACAGAAAGATTATATTTTACTTCTTTCTTTTACTCTCCTTTTCCTGACATCAATTGCCAGGTATTCAAAGTCACCATATCTTATAGTTAATATATGAAATTTAAAAAGAGTGCTCAGGTATTTATAAGACAAATCTCTGCCTTAAATAAACTATTATGGTGCCTCTACCAACAATGTGGAAGACCTGGATGGAATTCTTGGATCCTGACTTAACTTGGACCAGACCTGGCAACTGAGGTCATTTGGGGAGTGAACCAATTGATGAAAGACCTTAAAAAAAAAAAAAAAAATAGGCTGGTGCCGCAGCTTACTTGACTAATCCTCCACCTGTGCTGTACTTTATCCAGTAGACTGGATAAAGAAATTATGAGACATGTTCTCTATAGAATACTATATAGCAGTAAAAAAACAATGAAATCTGGTCATTTGCAAGACAATGGAGAAATCTGGAAAACATCATGCTGAGTGAAATAAGTCAGTCCCAAAGGGACAAATATCATATGTTCTCCCTGATTGGTGACAACTAACCGAACACCTAAAAGGAAACCTGTTGAAGTGAAATGGACATCATGAGAAACAATGACTTGATCAGCCCTTACCCTGACTGTCGAGGAACAACTTAATACTTTATTCCTTTTAGTAATTTTTTGTTCTACTTAATACCATTGGTTGAACTCTGTAATTAACACACAATTATTCTTAGATGTTTAAATTTAACTGAAAAGTGATCCGTTAAATATAAGAGTGGGAACAAGAGGGGGAGGAGATGTACAATTTGAGACATGCTCAATCAGACTTACCCCTAATGGTAGGAACATGCCAGGGGATTCCAATTCAATCCCATCAAGGTGGCATGTACCAATGCCATCTCAGTAGTCAAAGTGATCAGTTTCAGTTCATAATTGATCATAATGATAGGATTAAGTGTCAAAGGGATCACATGAACAAGACTAGTGTCTGCTAATACTAACTGATATAATTAAAAAGGAGAGAATAATCCAACATGGGAAGCAGGATACACAGCAGACTCATAGAATGGCAGATGTCCTAAATAGCACTCTGGCCTCAGAATCAGCCCTTAAGGCATTCGGATCTGGCTAAAAAGCCCAGGAAAGTATTTCAGGCATGTAAAGTGAAGACACTGTGGGAAAAAAAAGTTACCTATTATTTTATATTTATTTTATTTTTTTAAACTTTTATTTAATGAATATAAATTTCCAAAGTACAGCTTATGGATTACAATGGTTTCCCCCCACCCATAACTTCCCTCCCACCCGCAACCCTCCCCTTTCCCTCTCCCTCCCCCCTTCCATTCACATCAAGATTCATTTTCAATTTCTTTATATACAGAAGATCAGTTTAGCATATATTGAGTAAAGATTTCAACAGTTTGCACCCACATAGAAACACAAAGTGAAAAATACTGTTTGAGTACTAGTTATAGCATTAAATCTCAATGTACAGCACATTAAGGACAGAGATCCTACATGAGGAGTAAGTGCACAGTGACTCCTGTTGTTGACTTAACAAATTGACATTCTTGTTTATGGCATCAGTAATCATCCTAGGCTCTTGTCATGAGTCGCATATTTATTTTATTTTATTATTATTATCTTTCTCCCTCCTTTCTTGTCTACCTTCCTCTCTCCATCTGTTCTTCATCAATTTTTTTAAAATCATGTCTCATTTTTATTAAGAGGAACAAATAAACTGTATCCATTTAAATTATACAAGCCAAAGGGTTTTGATCATTGGATACTTTAAAAAAACCACAATAATAATACAGAATACTTCTACAACTTCCAAAAGATTCTCTGCCACATTTCAATTTGTCATTTCCTTATACCTGGTTTAAGCAAAGGTTAATTTGTTTTCTCTCACACACATATCACTGTGTGTTATCTAGTATTTTATGTGAGGGACCTTCAAAAAATTTGTGAGTAAAGAGGAACGGAAAGTTCATTTTGGTTCAAAAAATGTTTTTTGGGGAGTGAACCAGTGGATGGAAGAGATTCTTTCTCTGATCCCACGTCTCTCTCTCTCTCTCTCTCTCTCTCTCTCTCTCTGTAACTCTGCCTTTCAAATCAGTAAAATAAAATAGATCTTTAAAAAGAAAAAGAAAAAAATGTTGCTAGTTAATGCAAAGGGATTGCATATTTTTCATGGATAATAGATAAAATACTCTAACATTTACACCAGTTTGTATCCAAACTACTTCACTTCTAATCTAGTTCTCTACTAATGACTGAAAAAAGCAGCAGAAGATGGTACAAGTGCTTGGGCCCCTGCCACCCATGTGGGAGACCAGAATGAATCTCCTGGCTTTAGTCTGGCTCAGCCCCAGTCATTGTGGCCATTTAGGGCGCGAAACTGCACTCGGATGATCTTTCTCTCTATTTCTCCCTCTCTGCCTGTAACACTAAGTTTCAAATAAATAAATAAATCTATTAATGAAATATTCTAACATTTCAACTGGAATCCAAATCTATGAGAATACATGCAAATAAAAATAAAATGTTAGTGAAACTTGTTTAGAAACTTAAGCTTGTTTGCTTTATATTTTTTGGAAACAAACATCAAAATTAGAAGCAAAGGATAAAGTTTTATTTTTCAAAAAATCATCCCTAGTTTTCAAAATAAAAAAAATCCAGGGCAGGAATTTGGCCCAGTGGTTAAATCTCTGCTGTTTACACCCATGTCATCATATTGGATGTGTTGGGTTGGAGTACCGACTCCCTCTCTTAGTCCACTTTCTGCTAATGTGGACACTGAAAGGCAGCAGTTGATGGCCCAAGTCACTGGGCCTCTGAACCCATGTGGAAGACCCATCCAGGCTCCTGGCTTTATGTTGGCACAGCTCCAAGCATTATGGCATTTCAAGAAGTGAACCACAGAATGCAATATCTGTTTTTCTCTCTGTCTCCCTCTCTCTCTCTCTGTCTTTTATAAAAAATGAAAATAAATAAATTTGAAATTATAAAAATGTTTAGGTAAGCTTTTCATAAAAAATTAAAGAAAAGTCTGTATAAGGGGGGATGAACTGTTCATGGGTAACCGACTTCTACATAGAATTAAGGTAAACTTTGATCTTTCAGTAAATTTGATGAATTCTAAGATACTCTGAAGTGGCAACTCACTACCTTTTGTCAGTTTACTTCAAAAGAACCAATATTTTGGGAATTTTTAAAGATGGGATTTCACCGCTTAGAATTGTAATTACTGCTGATATAAAACGGAACCTATTTTTCAGATCTATAAAGTACTTGCCACTTCCTTTGTGTTATCTGTTATGAGATGAGGGATGTTAAGATACAGCTGAAAGAACAGAAAAGAGCTACTGAAGAATTTTAAAGAGAATATTTTATTATATATGTGCATATGCACACTAACTTATTGCTTTATCCTCATTTTATTTCTTACCATTTATAATGATCAAATTTCATATTATTGAGACAATTGAAATTCCAAACCTGTTCATTATTTTTTGGATAATTTGTTTGATATCATTGATCTCAGAATATTCAGCTTATACTATTTTGATAATTATCAATCTTAGGATGTGCCAAATAGGAATACATTTTGGTTCTTAAATCCGTGGACACTGGTTTCTAGAGCAATACTACTATATATATCATATTATTTGGGAATAAAATTAGATATAAATGTGAATCTGGAGAATAACTGAAGACAGATTCACTAACATACACTAAAAACATTCCCCCTAAATGTACAATATGCAGAATTCTAGTACTTTGATTCTTTTGTACCTTTAAGATAATGAACATTGCTTTTTTTTTTTAAGTTTAAAAAAAGTTTATTCTCTTAAATCCAATCTATTCACAGGGTGTTAACACTTCTATTGTTTATCATTTCCACCAATTGCAGCATTATCTAAGTAAACCAAAATAAGTGCTTTTTTCATAGGTGCAGTCAATGATTAGTAATAGCTTTTTTTTTTTTTTAAAGACCTAAACTTTCCCCAAATTTCAGCACAGGTAGTATTGTATGTTTCATTTAGTAGATGATTAAAAACAAATAGTGTGTAGAAATCAATAGTTTCAAACTCAAAGATAATGAACATTTCATAAAATATTCTTCCTGCTACCTCCACCTCCATGAAATACTTACTACAAATGCTGTATTGTTCATCATGCACATGCAAGGATCATTTATGTGAATTTTTCACATAATCACATCATTTCTTCAATTCATAAATCTGTATGTGGTGATTACAGTTCTTTCCCATCAATCCAAATTCCTTTTTTCCAGATATGTATTTATTGAATGGATCAGGGGAACCATTCTTCAAACAAAAATGGGGTTGGCTCGTCACAATTAGGTCATTAATACATTAGTAAAGTTTCTGTTTTTCAAATTAAAATGACAAAAATAAATCTTTAAAGAGATCTACATTAATGTAGGCCTGTTAATGAGCAACTGTAGTATAATTTCTCAAAACCTATGTGACTTTGTCACTTAATACAATTTACATAATATTTTAAGGTCCACACTTTTGTAATTATCATAGAAATCACTTATGGTAGCAAATGTCTTTCTGAGTCTTGACAGCTTCTAATATTTTTCTCTCAGCTTTAACAAAAATATTAACACTTTTTTCAGAAAACTAAAATAAATTTCATATCATTAAGTAGTGTATCTACAATATCTGGAGCAACATCAAGCTATTATTAAAGCATTAAGCTAAATCAAAATCTTCACAGATTTTCTCGGGGCATTTACTTATAAATAGCTGAACAAATTATGGTCTGGAAATCATACATTGAAAAAAAATCCTCAAGTCATTTTTTTGACAGAACAAAATTACCTAGAGGGGTGAGTGTTTAGTATAGCAACTGGGATGCTGTCTGGGATGCCCATGTTGCATATTGGAGCTCCTGGGTTCAAATCTTGGTTCTTTTTACCTTTCAATTTCCTGTTAAATCACACTCTGAGAGGCAGTAAGTGATAACTGAAGTACTTAAGTCTCTGCCACGCAAGTGGAAGACGGAGATTGAATCCCAGGCTCCTGGCTTTAGCATGGCCTAGTCATGGGAATGAACCAGAGGAGGGAACATCTCTTCTCTATCTCTGACTATCTTGTGCACTCTCTCTCTCTCTGGCTCTCTCTCCCTCTTTCAAATACATAAATAATTTTATAAAGAAAAATTACACAAAAATATAATATTAGGATCTATAATTGCAGTGGGAATTGTTATAACTGAATTGAGAATCTTTAATTGTAATGATGATCATTAAATCAAATGGTGGTAGTGGCCAAGTTGTGGCACTAAATTGCCAAGGGTAAGGTAAGTGTGTTTATCATAATGGGCAACAGGAATCCTGACTTGCAGAGAGCTGTAGCATTGGCTAATTAATCATGGTGATTAATTGACCTTATTTGCTGTTTATAAGTAGATGAGTTCTAGGTAAACTTAAAAAGTACCTTGAATCAATGAAACAGAAAACCATGGTCTCTTAATTAATTCCTAGACTTGAGCCAGTTAAGAAAGAGAACCTCTTGAATGACGAGGAGGTCGGGTTCCCTTAAGAAAGGAATCTTCTATACTTAGAGAATGTATACTTTCCTGCAGTCTTTCCAAAAGAGACTTATCAGACATTTATCAGAGTAATTGTACCCTGGGGAAAGAAAGTAATCACATCTTTTAGATGTTACTAGACATTGTCTCGGAGAACATTCAAAACATTACTATAGCCAGAGGATGATTGACTATTATGCCATGGAGGTTAGGTGATTTATCATAGATCCATCTCTCAGGGGATACAGAGAGTCTCTGTACCAGTTATATGGTCATTTCCCCATTTCTAGAATATATAACTGAAATATATATATTCACCAATTGGCAGAATCCCCACATTGGTTCTTTGCCCTCTGGAGTAAGGGATATAATGGTGGGAAGAGTCAATTGGAAGTCATTACCATTGTCTCTATCTAAGAAAATGGCATTAAAAAAAAAGCAGTACCACATTCCTGGGGAAATTTCAGAAATTAGTGCCAACTTCAAGGACTGGGAAGGTATTCAGGGGTGTGATTTCATCCATACCCCATTCAGCTGGCCCATTTGATCTGTGCAGAAAACAAATGCATCTTTGTGAATGAGAGTGAATTACCTCAAACTTACTCAGTTGTGACTCTTAATTTCACCCGTTATTACACATAGGATTTCCTTGCTTGAGAAAAGTAACACACTACATGACACCTACTACATACCTGCTGATCTTGATGAAAGTTTTTATTTTTCTTCATAGTGGTATTAAAGACCTCAGAAAGTGATTTTCTTTCATCTGACAATGCCAAGAGTATGCATTAACTGTCCTACATCAGGGTATAACAACTTGCCAGCTCTATGCTATGATTTTATTCTTAAGGAGTTTGATCACTTTTCCCTTCCATAAAACTTTTCACTGATCTATTACTTTGAGGACACTATGTTGATGAACAAGAAGTAGCAAATATGCTAGATTTATTGGTAAAATATTTACATGTCAGAGGCTGGTAAATAAATCTGACAAAAAAAGATCAAGGTATCACTCCCCAGTGCAATTGCCAGAGTTCCAGTGGTGTGGGACATGCCAAGACATTCCTTTTAAAGTAAAGGATAAATAATTGTTGCTTCTGGTCTCACCTACAACCAAAAAGGAGATCCAAAGTTTAGCATCTTTGGATTTAGAAAGCAACACATTCTTCATTTAAATGTATTAATCCAGCCATTTAGCAACTGATCAAGCAAGCTGCTAGGTTTTTTTTTTTTAAGATTTATTTATTTGTTTGAAAGTCAGAGTTACACACAGAAAGTCTTCCATCCACTGGTTCATTCCTCAATTGTCCGCAATGGCAGGAGCTGCGCCGATTGGAAGCCAGGAGCCAGGAGCCAAGAACTTCTAGTCTCTCATGTGGATGCAGAAGCCCATGCTCTTGGACCATCTTATACTGCTTTCCTAGGCCATAGCCTAGAGTTGGATTGGAAGTGGAGTAGCCAGGACTCAAACTGGCGCCCATATGGGGTGCCGGCACTGCAGGTGGTGGCTTTATCCACTACACTACAACACCAGCCCAGAAACTGCTCATTTTGAATGCCATCTAGAATAAGAGAAAGCTCTAGCTGCTCTGCCTCTTGGATAATATCATCCAACAAATCCAAATGGTGCTAAAAATGACAGTGGGAAATAGAAATGCAACTTAGAACCTTTGACAGTTCTTGAAGTTGAATCACAACACAACTTTTAGTATTTTGGAACAAAACCCTACAGTCGTCTGTGGACAGCTACTCTTCTTTTGAGAAACAGCTTTTACCTTGCTTAACCATGGATCACAAGGTTACCATGTGATCTGAGGTCCCATCTAGAACAGCGTGTTACCTAACTGATAAAGCCCTGAGCTGGGAATGCACAGCAGGACACCACCATCAAATGGAAGTGGTATGTACAAAATAAGGCTTGAGTGTGCCCTAAAGGTGTAAGTAAGCTATGTGAGAAAGTGGCCCAAATGTTTATGGATTCCGCCCCTGCTGCATTACCTTATCTCTCTCATCCTACACCTTTGGCCTTAAGGGGAGTACTCAATAGTCAGTTGAATTAGGAAAAGAAAACTTATGCCTGATTTACAGATGACTCTAATCAATATGTAAGTAGCACCCAACAGTGGAGAGCTGCAACACTACATCCCTTTTCTGGAATTTCCATGAAGGAAAATAGTGAATGTAATTCTTCCCAAATGGTAGTACCTTGAATACTACAAAAGAAGAAATGGCCAGATGTACAATCAGATATTCATTCATGGGTGGCAGCCAAGGGTTTGGTTGAATGATCAGTGACTTGGAATGAACATGATTAGAAAAGTAGTGACAAGGATGTGGGGAAACAAGTATGTAGATAGACTTCTCTGAATAGGCAAAACAAGTAGATATTTGTCTCATGTGAATGTGCACTGAAAAGTGAGTTTAGAAAAAAAGAATTTTAATATTTCAAGTTAACATGATGTCTACTGGTGAATACCATTGGCCTATATCCAAGTCATCCCTGTCATTGTCCAAAAGGTTCATTAGTAAAATGTCTGTGATGATAGAGCTTAAGGTTGTGCATGGATTCAAAAACGTGGTCTTGAACTCACCAAGGCTGATTTGACTATAGCTACTGCTGATGCCCAATCTGGCAGCAGTGGAGTTATCCTGTGGTTATCCATAAGATACCTGATAATAGTATCAAACTATTTTCATATAATAGAAGGGAAAGAATTTTGTTTTTACTAGAAGAGATACTTACTCTATATATTAAATATATATTGTAATTTCTGCATGTAATTATTCTGCCAACAGTACTTTCCACACTTATAAAGTGACTTACGCGTCATCATGATATACAACATAGACTCATTTCATATCAAGGACATGATTTCATGGCAAATGAAATGTCACAATAGGCCTATAGTAATGGATTTCACTGGATTCACCATATTCCTCAACATCCTCAAGGATTCGACTTGATAGAATAGTAGAATACCCTTTTAAAGGGTATTCAACATCCTCTGTAGGGTGATTAAGATCCTGTAGTGGCCACTTCGGGGGTGAACCAACAGAAAAAGGAAGACCTTTCTCCCTGTCTCTCTCTCTCACTATTTAACTCTGCCTGTCAAAAAAAAAAAAAAAAAATCCCATAGCTTGGAACCATAGCTATGGAAGTCAATAGTACAAACAGGGTGGTACCACTTATTCTATCCCCAGTATTTTACTAGTAAAATGTCTTTTTCCTGCTTCTGTAATCTTTTGCTCTGCTGGTCTAGAGGTTTAAGTTCATAGAAAGGAATTTTTTCATCAGGAGACACAACAGTGATTGAATTGTCAAGATAGCAGCTAAGCCACTTTACACTCATGCCTCTGAATCAGTGTCAAAGGAAGAGAGTCACTGCATTGTTTGTGGTGATCAATTCTGATATCAAGGAAAAACTGAACAGCTACTACATGAAGTACAGATGGATATGTCTTGAGTACAAGAGTTCCTTCAGGTTGTTATTAATAAGGTCAATGGAAAATTGTAACATCCTAATTCAAGCATTACTATTAATGGTCCAGGCCTTCAGAGGTGAAAGTTGGAGTCACCTTACCATGTGAAGAGCCATATCCAGCTGAGTTGTTTACTTAGGACAAAGAAAAAATAGGGAATAAAAACAATATGGAAGAATGTAGTTTTTGGGGCTGGTGCTGTGGCGTATCAAGGAAGGCGGCCACCTGCAGTGCTAGCATCCCATTTGGGCGCTGGATCCAGTCTTGGCTGTTCTACTTCCAATGCAGCTCTCTGCTATGGCCTGGGAAAGCAGTAGAAGATGGTCCAAGTCCTTGGGCCCCTGCACCCGTGTGGGGGTTCATGACGAAACTCCTGGCTCCTAGCTTCAGATTGGCGCAGCTCCAGCCATTGGACCAATTGGAGAGTGAACTTGTCTCCCTCTTCCTCTCCTTCTCTCTATGTAATTCTAACTTTCAAAAAAAATAAATGAAATCTTCAAAAAATGTGATTTTAAATGAAAGTTATAAACACACGAGGAATTTCATTCATGAGTGTGTGTATATAAGTCTGCATACATATGAAACATTTTATCTTATTCTCTTTATTCTCTCACTTATCTTATATAAAATGCATTAACTTTACAACATGGTACGTATTTCTAGGCACATGTCATAATATGTAAGCCACAGAATACCAAAGAGAGGAGTGAACTTCAATCAAGTCTGCTAAATCCTCTTCTGGAAAAATGGTTAATATATGTTCAGTTGTCCCTAGGATAGTTGTATTAAGTTAGGCAAAAGCATGACTTTGCTATTGTCTCCATTTGAAGATTAAGTGTAATTTAAAGAGATGCATATGGCTGACAAGATGAAAATGGGCAAACAGTGACAATAAATTTTTTACATTGAATTTAATTGTTTTTCAACTGGCTCATACGAATTTTATATTTTTATGAATTCCTTGAGGCATTTCAATGTATGTATGCAGTGTACAATTATCACATCAGGGTAACTGGTATATCTATCACCTCACACATTTGTCATTGCTTTGTGTTGAGACATTCAAAATCACTTCTATTAGCTATTTTCTAGTAGTCATTTAATTGTTGTGGGTGGCCATAGTTTTCCTTCTGCAGTATAGAACAAAGTCAAAGTTATTCCTCCTTTGGGGTAATCAGTTAATGTGCAAACTAGGCTATGCTGTGATTCTAAGTTATCCAGTAAACACTAGTTGAGATGTGTGAAGGTATTTTGTAGATGTGAAAAACAGGCCAAACTACTTAACTTTAGGAATATTATCATCAAAAGTATGGATGGGTCTCATCTAATCAGTTCAAGACCCTAAGGGAAAAATTCAGTTTTCTCAGAAATTTTTCCCCAGCCTTGCCTCAGTTTCCACAGATGTCCTGACCTAAGGATTTAGGCTCAAAACTGCAGCATCAAATATTTCCTGAGTTTGTTGCCTGTCATTCCTTAAAATAGCTGTCTCTGTCAATATGTCTATGTGTGTATAAATATGTATATTACATATATATCCTCATCTTATTATTTGTATAGTAATAACTCAGAAGTATGTAATGGAGGCTAAATTACAGTAGTAAAACCAAGCCTTAAGAGCGATGTCAAATTCTATGTCCTCCCGTAGTTACACTATCTATTACCATTCAAGCAAGCAAGTTTGAATAATAAAACAACAAAAATGTTTGCAATATTCTTATATGTTCTTGTAAATCTTTAAACATCATTGAAAAGATCATTTCCAAATATAGTGAACAAAATTTCAAAGTGAAAATTACAATTATTAAATTATTTAAAACAACAAACATATCAGATCTGGAGATGCAGGGATCTCAAACCCGTGACTGTGAGATACACCCTGGCTCTGGTAATTCTTCACTCCTCTTACAATTTGTGGAGGTGTTGTTCTGTACTTAACGTATCATAAGTTCTCCTCTGGTAATTCTTTATTGAAGTTAGGAGAGAATGTTTTTTAAATCATTTTAGGTAATGCATATATTCTCTAATTCCCCCCTCTTTCCATAGCATTTTGCTACCACATTCCCTAAGTGTCTAATGGTATTTGTTTTAACTAAAAACTGCTACACAACAGATTTATGACTCTCTAGTAGAAGGCAAAGGCCCTCTTCAGAGTGGCAGAAATTGTTGATGTAGGAGGAATTATATCTAACTCCTGCACAGCTCTTCACTGTTCACTGAAGGCACTCAAACCAGATTTGTAAAGTACTTTCGCTCCTTAGAACGTGTAATGTAACCTATGTGTGAAGCTTTAGTCCCTTGTTTTTGATAGGTATTTTTGGCCCATGAGATCAGTTTCCCCTCAATTTCAACTGCAATAAGAGGTTTGTGACTTCTGTTCTTTTAAATACTTAAGGTTTTATTGCACTGGAAGACTAAGAAACCTACACAGAGAATATAAGCACAAATGCTATACAATGATGAATACATAAAACAAACCAAAACACATGAGAAAACCTATTACACTTTTGGTTCATAATGAGTCCAAGTAAATTCCTTGTGAGAAGGTCAAATCAGCCTGTCTCACTACCTGTCATTATGAATAAGTAGCAGTTACACTTTATCATTGGAAGTGAGTCTATGCCTATTTTGCCACTTGTCTCTTTAGGAATGAGTAAGTCAGTTCTTCTTGGAATTGTTTTTGGTTTTCATTGACTAAAGGGATAAATAAATGATACAAATGCTTTTGAAAATCAGAAATTCAGTGTAAGTTACCATTTTGTTTATAGCAGTTTCCTATATTCAAAATATATCTACTGTCTGAAAAGTATGGAATTTATTTTTACTCACATAAAAGTGTTTACTTAGAGGTCATATCTTCTAAATGACTTACTTTATATATTTTTATAGTATTTATAGAATAGTCAATTCTCAAGTGACAGAATATTATATATATATGAAATACACATAAATATATAGTAATTCACAAAATCATTTTTATTTCATTCCTCTTATAATTTTTGGAGGTGTTGTTCTGTACTTACGTATCATAAGTTCTCAGCAAATGCTAGTACCACATCAACACTGCTTGAGTACTGAGCCAAAGAAGATGTTGAAAACCATGTCATTACTACTCCCAAGATCAACATTAAGATCACTGGGTAGAAAAACTTATCTCCTATTCATTTTACAGGGGTTGCAACTAGAAAGTTTGGTCAACATATAAATAATTCAAATAACCAATTTCAGAATCTTTTCATCAAATATGTCACATATTATAGTAGCATGCTCTTAAAACTTTCAAATATGTCTCTGACTCTCTACATAAGAATCAGGCCCAAAACAAGAGCTTCTAAAACTGTTTCTGAAAAACTGTCAAAATAATAAAAGACAAGAGAGCATTAAAAATACATTGGAACAAAAATATCTCTGAAATGAGGATGTCAGTTTTTCTCTAATCATCTCTGGTCATTAATTTGAAACATTGGTTGAATTTCAAATATAATAAAAGGTCTCTTAAATTCAACTGTCATATTATGTTACCCCATGTAATTTTATAAGATGTTGTGTGAGCAAAGAATGTGAAAGCACTGAATATAATTCAGAGTAGTATAAACTAGATTACTTGACTTGACACTGAAATTTCAAAGGGAAAGTACTTATAGTAGTTTCATAATAGATGTCCTCATCAAGTTGTAAATCTTCTAATATTGAAGTTAAATGTGAAGGTTGGCAAGAATTTATTGCCACACAATCTATAGAAAAAATTATATTATACTGAGCACCTTATGGTAGCTCTTATTCTGAAAACTAATTTGTTCAGGTGTAATAGTGTAGAATGTAGCAAAAACAAAGTTTAAAAATATTATCACTAAATTATTTGAAACCAAATCTTAGTTGTTACAAATTTATTCCCTAGGGAGAAAGTGGGTTAAGATCTGAAGCTTTGAATAACAGACATTTTACACAGCAAAAAACATCTCTAAGTGAAGACCCTTTTAAAAGTCATGATATTATTTTATTTAAATCATCAATATTCTGGACATGGCTTACTTTACCAAGGGAAGATTCATCCTCTACTGGGGCATAATTGCATTATCAGATATTAAGAAGAAGCCATAAACCAAAATATGGAAATTAGCCATCCAATGGCCATTTAATACTCTGAAGATGGTTGTATTTTAACATTTTTTGTTGTCAACCACAGCAGTTGCATGCTAGAATGTGAAACCCAAATTTCAACATCATTCTAACTTGAATACAATTTAAATATATGAACACTAAATTGCATAATCAATGATAGATTTTTAGTCAGATAACCATCTCTTTGGCAGTAAGTGGCATATAGGCAAATCCACTTAAGCAAACTCCATCTTCATTAGTGTCATAGCATTGCAAGATCTTTTAGAAGCCCAAAGATATTTCATGTTTTCCATTGCTCTGTTGTTTTTCACTATCCATTAAATATTTGCAACTATGCTACCACTTTCTCTTCATTGTCTATTCAAGATTTGCAAATGGAATTTATTGCAAGCAATGTTATTTCACAGATTAAATTAACGTTATTATAAACAGCTTTAAAACTCAAAGATGTTTATGAGTCATGCTGAGAAAGGATCTGTACTTAGTTATAATGATTAATACAAGTCTCCCAAGATTTCAGATAAAATTGCTACCCTGTGCATATTTGAGAACAAAATAGACAACTCTAATTCTAAAAGAACAGAAGAAGCACTGTGCCACTGTTGCTTTAGTGGGGAGTAGCATGATTGTTGGATTGAGAAATGTTTTGCTTTCAGTTTTGGTTTATCTGTACGTAGGCAAGTTTAAAACATTACAAACTAAGTGTGGATATTTAGCATACATGTTTGTATTAGGTTATTACAACAATATTTTTGAGTCTATTTCACCTCTTTGCAACACGATATTACTGCTCTTTCCATCAATAGTTGGAGTCTATTTTCCTACCTTTTGTGTATTAGGAAGACCTTTTGATGTACTTGAGCAAAGAGAACATGGTTTTTCTATTCACCTTAATTCAGCAGTAAGTATAAGCCAAGGTTAGACAAGCAGAACAGTCTGTTGAACCCCACAAGTGGCAAATCATAAAGCATTGTTGTTTAAGCCATTAAGTTTTGGGAAGATTTGATTCACAGTCATATCAAAGCTAAGGTAAAAATTGAAAGATAATCAGATGTTACATTAAGCTTACAAAGGGGTTATGTTTCTACTATATATATGGGAAGTAGGAGACTCAGGAACTGATTCAATAGTTTACAACTTGAAATCTACCATCTGCTAAAAATGGATGCTAGAGGAGCAGTTTGAAATCTAAACCATTATTTTTACAAAAAGTCAAAATCTAAACCATTTATTTTATGACAGTAAAACTTTGATTAATGGGAAGTTTTGGGGGCCTGCGCCGTGGCTAACTTGGTTAATCCTCTGCCTGTGGGCGCCGGGTTCTAGTCCCGTTGCTCCTCTTCCAGCCCAGCTCTCTGCTGTGGCCCGGGAGGGCAGTGGAGGATGGTCCAAGACCTTGGGTTCTATACCTGCATGGGAGACCAGGAGAAGCACCTGGCTCCTGGCTTCAGATCGGCGCAGCTTGCCGGCCATAGTGGGGTGAACCAACAGAAAAGGAAGACCTTTGTCTCTCTGTCTCTCTCTCACTGTCCACTCTGCCTGTCAAAAAAAAAAAGGTAATTGTATATTAATGCAATAATTTTTGAAAATATGTTCCCATTAATTTATGAAGTAACTCCATAATTTGTGCCCCATAAAATTAAGTGTAATAATCTTTTTTTTTTTTTTTTGACAGGCAGAGTGGACAGTGAGAGAGAGAGAGAGAGAGAAAGGTCTTCCTTTGCCGTTGGTTCACCCTCCAATGGCCGCCACGGCCGGCGCGCTGCGGCCGGCACACCGCGCTGATCCGATGGCAGGAGCCAGGATCCAGGTGCTTTTCCTGGTCTCCCATGGGGTGCAGGGCCCAAGCACCTGGGCCATCCTCCACTGCACTCCCTGGCCACAGCAGAGGGCTGGCCTGGAAGAGGGGCAACCGGGACAGAATCCGGCGCCCCAACCAGGACTAGAACCCGGTGTGCCGGCGCCGCTAGGCGGAGGATTAGTCTACTGAGCCTAAGTGTAATAATCTTTATACTAGCAACAGTGTAAGCAAGCTAAGGATTTTGGTCCTTATCTATTTATCTATCCATATATATATATATATACACACACACATACACACACACATATATACATATATACACATGTACACACATGATAATGTACAGTGAAACCAAAAAGAAATGAATCCATTCACAGCTTCCATATTACACAGATACATCGTAAGAGCATTTCACAGTTATAACCTGAGTACTTCAATAACAACTAACTAAAACAAACCTGAGTTCTAGCAAGTAAAGAATGTGGCTCATTACCACATTTATTTTAACATTTTTGGACAGTATGATCTTTGGATTTATTTTTAGGATTCCATTCATTATTACGCTAAGTAGATATAGATTAATTTATTTGGGCTAATATTTTTAATGTACATATATAATTATATAATAAATTAAAATTATTTTCTCTGTATTTTTAGTTTTAAGGGTTTTTTTTTGACTTTGTACAAAATTAACTCACACATAATACTCTCTTCATCCTATTCTTCAAGTGTAGAAAATGAATTTCCCTATGGCCCATATGCTCACCAGTTTGATTCCTGGCTGCTCCACTTATGATCCAGCTCCCTGCTAATGTACCTGGGAGAGAAGTAGAAAATGGCCCTAGATATTGGGCCCTTGCCACCTATGTTGAAAATCAAATGGAGTTCTTAGCTCCTTGCTTTGGCCTGGCCAAGCCCTAGAGAGGTGACCATCTGGGAAGTAAAAGAGCAGATGGAAAATCTCTGTTTCTCCTTCTTTCCCTCTCTGTAATTCTGACTTTTGAAGATGTAAATAAACTTTTAAAAATAAATATATAAATAAATTTTCTTCCAAAATATGACCCATTTACTAACTTGAGTTCTCACTACTCAGAGTATCCCAGAAAAGTGCTCAATAAATGGATTTCAACAAGTTATTTGTATTCAACTATTTGGAAATGCTCTTCTATCCCATTTGACATTCACTTCAAAATTTGATAAAAATTGCATAAATTTCCTTGTCATTTCTATATAGATTATAATAGGAAAAATCGATTAGTTTGCCTGTTTGTATCAGATATTAATAGTAACATGGTAATTAACTAGCTTTTGGAATTCATCAGGATTTTCTCCCAGGAGCTTACACAAATCCAAGAGTTATAATTTCATTTTTCAAATGTAATTGAATAGAACAGGGTTTTTTTTTCCTATTTACAACTCGTTGTATAGACCAGCTTTGATGTACTGTTTCCAGAATAACATAATTTGGAATTTTGGTGGTGTTTTTCCTATAGAAAGAAGAGTTGGTCACTAAATAACATAATTGCTGCTGATGAATTGTACAAACATTTTATATCAAGGTAGGGTAACTTTATTATTTATTTAACGGGTGATTTTTTTAAAGATTTATTCATTTGTATGAAAATCAGAGTTACAGAGAAGGAAACACAGAAAAATACATACAATGGTTTACTCTCCAGATGGCCAAAATAGCCAGGTCTGGGCCAGGCTGAAACCAGGATCTAGGAGATTCTTCAAGGTCTCCCATGTGGGTGGCAGGAGCCCAAGCACTTGAGCCATCCTCTACTGCTTTTCCCAGGCCATTAGCAAGGAGCTGGATCAGAAGCAGAGCAACCAGGACAGAAATCAGTGCCCTAAATAGGATGCCAGTTTTGGAGGCAACATCTTTACTTGCAATGCCACAATGCCACACCCAACTGGGTTACTTTGAACAACCACTTCAAGAATCTTTGTACCATCTTCTCTGTTAATAACAGAAGTGAAATTTCTGCTACAAGTGAACCTTGAAAGAATGTGTGATTTCTTTCTTTTAAAAATATTTATTTTATTTATTTGAAAGGTAGAGTTACAGACAGAATGAGGAAGAGGGAGAGAGAAAGTTCTTCCACCCACTGGTTCACTCCCCAAGTGATTGCCACAACTAGGGTTGGGCCAAATCAAAACCAGGAGCCACAAATTTCATCTAAGTCTCCCATGTGGATGCCAGGGTCCAAGAACTCGCACCATATTCTGTTGCTTTCTGAGGTACATTAGCAGTGGTCTGGATTGGGAGTGGATCAGCTGAGACTCGAACTGGTGTCCATTTGGGATGCTGGCATTGAGGACACTGGCTTAACCCATTAGGCCACAATTCTGGCCCAACAATGTTCAATTTCTTCATTGGGATGGACAGTGAGGGACATACAATCTACCAAGATTAAATCATGAAGACGTGGAAATCTTAGCAGACCACTGAATAACTAAGTTAAATCAATAATCAAAAATATTCTGGGACAGGCATTTGGCCCAGCATATGTGATGCCAGTTGAGGTCTTGCATGTTGTATTCGAGTCCATGGATTTGATCTTAGCTCTGCTCCTGATCCCAGTGTTCTGCTAATATATGCTGTGACAGACAGCTGGTAGTTGGCTTTCTGCCACCCCACATGGAAGACCTAGATTGAGTTTCCAGTTCCTGTCTTTAGCTCCAGTGCAGTCCTTACCATTGTAGGCAAATCTCTCTCTTCCCTTCTCTCTCTTCCAGTCAAATTAAAAATAAACAAACAAACAAAATCCAAAACACCTCATCAAAGAAAATCCTAAGATCTGAGAGCTTAACTATCAAATTCTTCCATACATTGAATGAAGAATTAATACAATTCTTCAAATCTTCCCATATTCTTCCAAAAATGTAAAAGGACAGAACAATTTTAAACTCAGTTTACAAGGTCAGTCTTATCATGATACAAAAGCCTAGCAAAGGCAGCATAATAAAAGAAAATTAAACACTATTATCCATGATAAATGTGATACACAATATTATCTGAATGAAGGATAAAAATTACATGATCATCTTAATAGATGCAAAATATTGACAAGATTCTTTTCCTTTTAAAGACTTCATTTCTTTTCTTAGATATAGAAGGCATATACCTTAACGTAAGGGACATTAACCAAGACCACAGCCAACATATTATTCTGGTAAAAAGATATAAGCTGTCACTCTCAGATCATGAATAATGCAACAATGCCTGCTCCCATTACTACCATACAATATAGTACCAGAAGTTCTAGCCAGAGCAATTAGGCAAGAAAAAGAAAGAAAAGACACCAAACAGAAGATTAAGAAATCTTTTTGCAGAGGGCATGATCTTAGATTTAGAAAACCCTGAAGAATCCACCAAAATAAAAAAAAAATCAAGTTCAGTTAAACTACAGGAAATGAAATCAAAATACAAAATCAGTGACAGGTCTATGCAAGAACCTATTCAAATGTGAGAAGAAATGTATATACATTGAGATATAAAACACTGATGATGAAAGAAATTGAAGACACAAATAAGTGAGATGATATGCCATGTTCATAAATTAGAAGAATTAATATTGTCAAAATGTCCATACTCCCTAAATGAATCTATTGATTTTATGTAACTTCTATCAATTTCAGGTATTTTCAAAAAATTATTTTATTCTAATTAATAATAATGTACTAAGTATTTAACATTTGAAGAGAATACATTTTAAGTATTTTCATCATAAAATAAAAAATTTTACTGTGTGAGGCAATGGTTTGCTAATGAACTCGATGGTGGCAATCAACTCACAATGTATACCTACATCCAAACATCATGTTGCTTACTTAAAATACACAAAATTTTAATTTATCAACTATGTCTGAATAAAACTGAGAGAAAATGAATATTTATTGTGAGTAGCAATCCAAAAATTAGAGCAAATCATGGTGACATTTTTTCTAAGTTAAAACGAAAGATGATCATTTAGTAAATAATTTTCTTGAGAGCAAGTAAAAGCTAACACTTGAGATTATAGTTGACAGAATTTCATTGTTAATCCAATATAAAGGAAAATCCTCAGTTATTCAGGAAAAAATTCAAATGGACCAAATTTATTTTTTTTAAATGAAATCTCTGTCTGAGAAGGTGTTGTTATTATCCTATCATGTCTAGCATATTTATTAATCAAACTTGTAGTTCAGATTTGAGAATATTCAGGAAAACACTAAATAATTAACCCTATCAAAGTAAGTATTTTTGGTATATGGTTATGCTAAATTTCTTTCCTTAGCCCAGCTCTAGTTTTCACCTTGGGAGACCAAAGTTCATAATTTCGGGGGTGGAAAGCAAAGAGTAGTTTGAGGTTATGGCTAACACAAACCAGAAAACAACAGATCCCAACCTCTCTGAGGAACAGTAGGCAGAGGAGGACATTGTGGATATAATTTTCTTTTTTTTTAATTTTTTTTATTTAGTAAATATAAATTTCCAAAGTGCAGTTTATGGATTACAATGGCTTCCCCCACCCCCATAATTTCCCTCCCACTCACACCCCTCCCATCTCCCGCTCCCTCTCCCATTCCATTCACATCAAGAGTCATTTTCAATTATCTTTATATACAGAAAATTGATTTAGTATATATTAAGTAAATATTTCATCAGTTTGCACCCACACAGAAACACAAAGTGTAAAATATTGTTTCAGTACTAGTTATAGCATTACTTCACATTGGACAACACATTAAGGACAGATCCCACATGAGAAGTAAGTACACAGTGACTGCTGTTGTTGACTTGACAATTTGACACTCTTGTTTATGGCATCAGAAATCTCCCTAGGCTCTAGTCATGAGTTGCCAAGGCTATGGAAGCCTCTTGAGTTGGCTGACTTCAATCTTATTTAGACAAGGTCATAGTCAAAGTGGAAGTTCTCTGTTCTCTCCTCCCTTCAGAGAAAGGTACCTCCTTCTTTGATGGCCCCATTCTTTCCACTGGGATCTCACTCGCAGAGATCTTTCATTTAGGCGTTTTTTTTTTGTTTTTTTTTTTTTTTCCAGAGTGTCTTGGCTTTCCATGCCTAAAATACTCTCATGGGCTCTTCAGCCATATCTGAATGCCTTCTGGGCTGATTCTGAGGCCAGAGTGCTATTTAGGACATCTGCCTTTCTATGAGTCTGCTGTGTATCCCGCTTTTTGATTCTATCAGTTAGTATTAGCAGACACTAGTCTTGTTTGTGGGATCCCTTTGACTCTTAGACCTATCAGTGTGATCAATTGTGAACTGAATTTGATCACTTAGACTAGTGAGATGGTATTGGTACATACCACCTTGATGGGATTGTATTGGAATCCCCTGGCACATTTCTAACTCCACCATTTGGGGCAAGTCAGCTTGAGCATGTCCCAAATTGTACATCTCCTCCCTCTCTTATTCCCACTCTCAAAAAAGAGGGAATCCTCCCAAATTCTTTCTATGAAGCCAGCATCACCTAATTCCTAAGCCAGAAAAAGATGCAGCATTGAAAGAGAATTACACACCAATATCCCTGATGAACATAGATGCAAAAATCCTCAGTAAAATTCTGGCCAATAGAATGCAACAACACATCACAAAGATCACCCACCCAGACCAAGTGGGATTTATCCCTGGTATGCAGGGATGGTTCAATGTGTGCAAAACAATCAATGTGATACACCACATTAACAGACTGCAGAAGAAAAACCATATGATTATCTCAATAGATGCTGAGAAAGCATTTGATAAAATACAATAGCACAGCTGAGTGGAATTGGAGGTATTTAGCAGGTAAATGATATACCCACAGGAGCCAGAGACTGGAAGCTCTTTCCCAAGGACCACACAAGGAATCTATCCTGTCCTCATTTTGGGCTTAAATTCTCCTGCAGTCTCCCACTGGGTTGCCAAGGTTACTGAATTGTAGCGTCTCTGGAGAGTACTCACGTGAATTCCATGAGTTCTCTCCCCGTCTCTTTTTTTCACAGTCTCAGTTCATTAGCACCACACATTCACTAGGTCCTAATCTCCTGTTATTTCACCGCCCTCCCCCCCCCCCGCCAGAGTCAGGTTTTTCTGCTAGGCTGAGGGCCAGTGCAGACCTGAGGTTGCCCTGCTTATGACATATGTCCAAAATGGCACCTGCTCTTTGTCTTGCTCGCCTTTTTTTTTTTAATTTTTATTTATTTATTTATTTATTTGACAGGCAGAGTGGACAGTGAGAGAGACAGAGAGAAAGGTATTCCTTTGCTGTTGGTTCACCCTCCAATGGCCGCTGCAGCCAGTGTGCTGCAGCTGGCGCACCGTGCTGATCCGATGGCAGGAGCCAGGTGCTTCTCCTGGTCTCCCATGGGTTGCAGGGCCCAAGGACTTGGGCCATCCTCCACGGCACTCCCGGGCCACAGCAGAAACCTGGCCTGCAAGAGGGGCAACCGGGACAGAATCCGGTGCCCCGACCGGGACTAGAACCAGGTGTGCTGGCGTCGCAAGGCGGAGGATTAGCCTAGTGAGCAGCGGCACCGGTGGTATAACTTTAATTAAGAGAAAAATATAGATAATTTATGACATATTAATCAATGAAATACTATAAAGCAGTTCCACATAAAATGTTTTTTAACTAGCATTGATATAAGAAATGTTTGATAATGGTCTATGAAGACCTAAGGAGCTTATATAAGAATAAAAAATTAACTACGTTTTATCTGTTTGATTGTTTTAGCAAGGCTTTCTCAATGAAGATGGTGTGCATTGATTTGCATTCTTGTGTGTTCATTTACATTCACTGTGGAAATAATTGGAGAATCAACTACTATGAGTGTCACTGCTATACAGCAAGGAGAAAAAAAGAACTAGATTTAAATGCTATCATATAACCATAAAAAGTATTTAAGAGAAAATAAAACACCTGCAATTCAGATTATGTGTTTCCATGTACCTAAAGATCTAAATAGGTAAAATGAATCTATATTAATGAGCATGCTGAAACGATAAATAAAAATAATCAGGAAATGATTATCATAAAGGTCAGGAAGTTGATCTTTGTAAGAGGGCATGCCATGTATATAATCAATATAAAAAAAACTAGCAAAAATATTCTATTGATGTACTTTCTTGTAAGTTAATATTGTGAATATTTGAGAATATTTTTAATTATTATTTTTTCACTTTTATTTATTTGAAAGGGAAAGGAAGAGAGAAAGAGAGCAAGAAAGGATGAGATCTTTAATCCACTTGTTCATTCCTCAAATACATGCAACAGCTGGGGCTGGGCCAGTTGGAAGTCAGGATCCCAAAACTCAATCTGGACCTTCCAAGTGGGTCTCAGGGACCCAAGTCATTGAGCCATCATCTGCTGCCCCTCAGGGTATGCAATAACAGGAAGCTGGAAGTGGATTGCGTGCTTGAATCAGGAACTCTGATATGGCCCCCAGTATCCTAGAAAGCTACAGAATCATTGTGACAAATACATGTCCCTCATAATGATTTTTAACACTCTAAATATGTGATTAATACAACATTATTTGTATATGTGTTAAATCTCATTTAGGTCAAATAAGAATAAAGAAGTTATCCTTAGAAGTAAGTCTGTAGGAATGTATGCAGAACTATACAGCTTTACAATCACAAACTTCCTCCTCCCTCTCTTATTCCTACTCTTATTTTTGAATGAGATCCATCCGCAATTGATTTTATACACATATGATTAACTCTATGTTAAGTAAAGAGTTCAACAAATATTATGAAGAAAAAAGAAACAGAAAAAACAAAAACAAAACCATTTCCTCCACAGTCAAGACAAAGGGAGCTCAAATATTTCTTTCTCAGTGTCAATTTCACTTCTATAGATTTTCTTTTAGGTGCTCTGTTAGTTCTCACAGATCAGGGAGAACATAATGACATTTGTCCCCTTGGGATTGGAGCTGGTTGATAAAACTTTCATCTTTATTGTTAAAGTGATCATATTAAGTGTTAAAGTGAACATATAGATAGGATTAAGTGTTAAAGGGATCATATAAATAGGATCAAGTGTCTGGTAATAATAATAGAATTAAAAATGAGAGAATGTTCCAACATGGGAAGCAGTCTCATAATGACAATTTCTTTAAATAACACTTTGGCCTCAGAACCAGCCCTTAACACATCCTGATCTGGCTGAAAAGCCCATGAAAGCATTTCAGGCACGGAAAGCTGATACTGTGGCAAAAAATGTTCTACATGAAGGATCTCTGTGAGTGAGACCCCAGCGGAAAGAAGGGGCCATCAAAGAAGGATATATTTTTCTCTAAAGGTAGGAGAGAATTTCCACTTTGCTTATGGCCTTGTCTAAATACTGATGGAGATTGTGGATTCAAAAGGCTTCCATAGCCTAGGCAGCTCATATCAAGAGCCTCGGGTGGTAAGTGGTAACTGATGTCATAATTATGAGTATTAATTGTTAAATTAACAACAGGAGTCACTGTGCACTAACTTCCCATGTAGGACCTTTGTCCTCAATGAGTTATGTTATGAGAGTTAACTTTTAAAACTAGTTCTCAAACAGTTTATGTGTGCATGTGTGTGCAAACTGTTGAAATTTTTACTTAGTATAAAGTTGGTCTTCTATGTATAAAGTTAATTGAAAATGAATATTTTAAAATATTTATTTATTTATTTGAAATAGTTACACACAGAGAGAGGGAAGGCCAGAGATACAGGCCTTCCATCCGCTGGTTCACTCTCCAATTGGCCGCTACAGCCAGAGCTGCACAGATCCAAATCCAGGAACCTGGAGCTTCTTCTAGGTCTCTCATGTGGGTGCAGAGGGCCAAGGACTTGGGCCATCTTCTACTGCTTTCCTAGGCCATAGCAGAGAGCTGGATTGGAAGTGAAGCAGCTGGGACTTGAACCAGTGCCCATATGGGATGCTGGCACTGCAGGTAGCAGCTTTACCTACTATGCCACAGCGCTGGCTCCAAAAATGAATCTTAATGGAGAATTGAACTGAGAAGGGAAGAGGGGGTGAAGAGGGATGGGAGTGTGGGTATGATTGGAAGAATAACTACATTCCTAAAGTTGTACTTATGAAATTTATATTCATTAAATAAAAGGTTTATTTGGGGAAAAAACATAAATTATCTGAATAATCTCTTAAAAATTCAGATAAAAGAAGAAAATCTTTTTTTAAAAAATACTTAAATTCAAAAAAGGAGATTGTCTTTTTTCAAAAACAAAATCAGAAAAGCATTTATCTAAACAACAATATTTTTTATTATAAAAACTTAAATAACTAATTAGGCCAGGTTGAAAAATAATTAAAGGAAATTTGAGATTGCTGCACCCGCAACATCTGTCCTATAACTTCTTAAAGTCATGAGGTCACTACTGGATAAAAGTAAGATGATAGAAGACACTAGTAGGAAAGAATGAGGCCAAAATATAGATAGACTTTAGAGGTCATGGCGGAAAAACATCTTGGTTGGGTAACTGCAAGTTATGAAAGGGAAAAAGAAGGGAGAGGAAGGAGGGAAAAACAGCCAACATAATTCCTGGGGAGAAAACATAAAGAAAAGTTTTATATAAAGAAATAACTTTGAACGTCACAGAGAAGAGAAAGACCAGGATGAAGATAAGAAAAGGATGTAATGAGAAGGCTATGTGAATACAGATGAACAAGTACCAAATTTTAGGGCCAGATGTGGAAGCTCAGTATCTCAGGATCTGTATCAGATCTGTATCAGTCTCTGGATGACACTGAGGCTCCCTAGTAGTGACTGCTTGTGGTCTGGAGACTTATTAACTGACAGATAGGGACAGAAGGGCTAGAATTGACTGCAGTAGATGCACTTGTCCAAAGAGCAGAGGAATGAGAAGTATGATTTTTGTAAAGCAGCTGGGCACCTGTTGCTGCCCAGTTGAGACAAAGAATGGCATGGCTGTGGAGTAACAGGAGGCAAGCTGAAAGCTACTGGAACTTGCGTTTCTTTCTGAATGTTCCTCTCAACAGCATGCTGTTTGGAGAGCAATGGTCCAAGGGGCAGTGCCAGGCCACATTTTGTTGCCTGTCTAGAGTTAAGTGTAGAAATTAGGATGAATATTTATATATAGTGACTTGGTCACCTAAGTGAGTGATTGTTGAAGCCCTATTGTCAAACACAGGATAAAGGAGTTTGGATCTAGTCAAAACTGTTGTGTTGCATGTGCCTGCAAACTTAGTGGAAACATGATATTATAATTTTAACTGGTTACATAACTAATGTCTTGTAACTTTCAACTTTCAAAAATATTTGAAGTTTTTATCAAACTTGTTTTATTCTTAAATATAATTGAACATTATTGGCTACATTAGGAGAAGTAAATGTTATGTTCTTCATTGTTCAGTCCAACTTGTATACAGTGAAGAGTGTCAACTTGGAGAATGCAGAAGCAAGAGTGAACCAATCAATGAGAATAGAAATGACTCTGAACAAGTACCAAATGAGACTGTGTCAATTTTACTGAAAAGTATGATCTCTTGAATCTTTATAATTATTAATAATATTCTGAAACACTGAATTATTTGATTTTAAAAAATTAAATGAGATCGTTACAAAAGCATAAAGAAATAAGTTCAGGAGCAAAAATAGCTATTTGAAAGGCAGATTTTGAAATGGAAATCTCCACAGAAGCAGATATTCAATATTTTACATATAAACATAAATGCCTTTCAGGATTCTTATAAAATAGTACTTTGGACTGCTAAGAATGAAAAAACCAGCAATTGCAAAGACATTGAGAAATACTCATCAAATGTGTTTGTTAGGAAATTACCAGTGACTTTGCTTCACAGAAGGTAACTGAAGCATCACATTCTAATGAAATAGCAGAAATCCAAGTACAGTCAGGTAGTAAGGAAGCCGAACTTCTTCATTGTAGCCCAAAGGACACATCTGTATTGTTAAAAGCCCTCTGTCTTTGCCATCTAAAAAAATTTAGATTTGGTGATATAGTGACAGAAGGCTTCTTTTTTATTTCATTTTTAATGGACACAACTAACTCTGTACTCTACAAAATTATTACTGAGTGCATTGCCAACAAAAGCAGTTTGAAAGTTCAATTTTGGGTACAAGTAGATTCCAATGAAGCCACAGCTGCAATGTTAGGAAAACTTTCTGGAGTAATTATTCTAATTGAGGAGTTCACACCAGAATGTAAAGCAGCACAGTATGCCACTCATTGAAAAGGTTATGCTTAAGAAATTGTTTTGGCCAAGCAGTGTGCTTAGTGATGTACTGAAATGGTAAACTATATAAAGGCCTGGTAGGTTAAGTTTGATATGATGCAATTAAAAAATAGAAAGTTATCATAAGTCACTTATTACAGATTTAACATAATGTTACTGAAGGCAAAGAGTGTCAAGAAATACTATATATTTTAAGAAAGGATTTCAATGTGGTTTTATGAAGTAAGACACCAACTTGATTTTATCTGTAAACAAGATTTGCACAGCACAGCCAATTTGCTATTTGTCTAGCATATTTGCTGTTAAAACCTATTGCTGATGCAATAATTGGATACAACTATTCATACTCATAGAAGAAGTCAAAGAACAAAATTGAAAGTGAGAAGTTGGAAGCTTTTTGCAGATTGTAATAATATGTTCCAAAATTTAACAACACTTACTAAAGAGGTAAGTGATAATTCTGTTATTATACATCTGCCAAATTTATCAAGGAACACATAATAAATTTTTTACAATATTTTGAATGTTTTTCTATCCAAAAAATATCTATTCATAGGAAACTCCTGGACTCAGAATCCACTTATTTTATTAAACAATAATAGATACTAAATCATAGCTCTACAGTATAAATTATTAAAATTGCTATTGATGGACTAAAGGAATTTTTAACATGCAACATCACTGGCTTCATTTTGAATAAACATGAAAAATGATTATCCTTAGCTTGCTGAAACTGCTTTAAAATCTCTTCTTCCCAGAACAGAGCTTCCAGGAATAGAAGCTCAATAAGACTGGTTTCTCTACTCTGAATACAGTTAAAAGAAAACATAGAAACAATTTGTCTGTGCATTACCCCTTGTGAGTAGCATTGCCACCCATACAAGCTAGATTAGAGAAAAAAAACAGGCAAAAAGCAAACTGGTTTGGTACATTAAAAAATCACAAATGACAATAGAGACAGTGTTCATTCAGTGTGAATACAGCATCTGATATAAGAGAACCAAGCTTGTGTTCCTAAAAATTTTCTTTGGTTTTGACCGGAGCCATATGTTCTGTAATTATAATTCTTACTATCATCACCTAGGATGATATTTAGTAAATAAGGTGTATATTTTTATAGTTTGTGTATTTTTATATTATATCTATTCTGATCATATTTATTAGAAAGTTCTTGAATCAAAAAATTTTTAAGATTTTTTAATAAAATATTTTAAAAATGATTTCTAAACACTGGAGTTATTAGTAGAAATGGGAAACTAATGAATATGTAATATTTGAATGAAAATAATTTAAATTACAAAAGTAAAAGATGTCTTCATAGGCAATGACTATTTAAGTTTATACAACTTTTAAAACTGTAAAAATGACAAAGTGAAAGAAAAAATATCAAGGAATAACAGTCACAAAGTCAGAATTAAGAAAGCCGTTCTGAGGAAGAATTTAACTCCTCATTTATACTGGAGGAATTTGATCAACCTATTTTGGAGTAAGAAACTGATCAAATGGAACTCAAGTTCTTTGTTCCTTTTGTCACTTTGGATTTGAAATTTGTACTATTTTTTGCTTCAACTCATCCATTAAACTGACTGGGGGTAAAGACTGCCTATGTGGAGAGAGGACTCAGTTTTACAGAACAGCCTGTGACAATATAATGTATAAGGTACATTCTTCCATCGCTGACAAGACAAAAGCTATTATTTTGTATAGAACTCTGGCAAACATTTGTCATTGATTTCTCCCAGTCTTAATGCTTACTGTGACGCTTTTGCAAGTCAAGCCGAAATCTTTGAGGGCATACATTTCTCATCATAATAGAAATGTATTATAGTCTTATTTATATATTAGATATAATAGCTTCCTTCCTTCCTTCCTTCCTTCCTTCCTTCCTTCCTTCCTTCCCTCCTTCCTTCCTTCCTTCCTTCCTTTCTCTCCCCTTCCACACTCCCTCATCCATACCCATCCATCTACCTACATATATATCTATTCATTTATTTATCTAATATAATCTTCAGATGAGTTTCCATACAGCAAAAATTATGTCATTGATACTTTTGGTAACACTCCCATTCATATTTTATTTAAAAAAGCAGTGTCATGTTTTGCAATTGAACCTGCAGTGAAATATAATATGCATGCTACATTATCTCCATAACATTCTTGCATCACTTGGAAACACTATTCTTAGTAGTTAACACAGAGATATAGCAGAGGAGCAAACAATGTGACCTTCTTAGCCATTAAACAGAGACTTTCAAAAATATTCACACTGTGCTCCACTCACAAGAGTTCTTGTCAACTTGCATTATATGTGTAATACAAAGACTTAAAGACAGACCCTCTGGTTAAATAAGAAAGCCTCACAGTTTTCTAGAGCATTCAGGATTAATCACATGTAATAATTACACAAGGTGATAACACACTTATCATAAAAGCATATACACTCCATTAAACAAGCAGTGGCAGAAATGTCTAAGGAGAAAAAAAAAAAGCATCAATTGGCAATGAAAAAGGGGAAAAAAGACACCCAAAAATATAAATTCATGTTTTTACTGGTAAACGGTTTTTGGTCTAAGGGGTTTCAGAGTCCTCGTTCTTCTACGACTGTTCTGAGCAGTCTTGTTAATGAATCTTCTGCAGGGATACATGCTTGGCCCTGACAGTGCACTGTGGCTCTGGCACGTAGAGTGGATTACTAAGCATCCTGTCTTTCATTTTCAATTTTATGTTTTTAAACACTTCATGATGCCAAAGGGGTCAAAACAGAGAGTGCAGACTGAGGATTTATAACAGGACAAAACAGATTCTGTTGAGCAGGCCATTTCCATAGTATGCTTATGTTTCCAAAAAAACATATCCACTGTACCAGAAAGTAAGCTGGCTACAGGTTTTCTATGGATAACCTACACATTATGCTACAAAAAACATTTTTATCAAATTGGGCTAGTTTTGAGCACTAAGATCAAAGCAATGGAGTAAAGAATGTTTTGCTTTTCACTAATTCTGTTTCTGTGAAACAAATCTCATAGTCACGTTATAGTTCTATATTGTTCCTCAATATAGAGGGTCTGTGTATTCCTGTGATAACCCTACCTAGATTTTCTTTGAGTGTTGATGAATTTAGAATTCAACTTATTCCATTAATTAAAAAAAAACATATTTACACATCACTTACGTCTACCCATTTATCGTAACCTCTTCAGCACTTCTCCAGATGAACTATGGAAGCTATCCCAGACATGTTTGCTCTCTGTGATTCCTAATAGTAGGAAAGATATAAATAAAAGGTACAGTCATGTCTTACTAATTCTGTTTATTTGAGAGACAAGCTGAGTGTTCCTATGTATTCACAAAAGAACTTCAGCTCTACCATTCTCTGAGAAAGGATTTTTCCAACAATACTCACAAAATACTCTGAACCTTCTTATCAATTATTCTTTATTCCTTTTTTTGTATTGACATTTCAGTCTTGGTCTAATTTCTGGTTCTATACAAGAGGATCATTAAATACACAGAAGGCTCAGATAGCTTCTTGTCAAATATTTACATGTTATGGATACAGTCCTGCGAAGGAGTTGAGATTAGTTGGCAGGGAATATCAAGAATTGAATGCAATTGTTATATTTAAAGATTTGTCTGTTTATTTCTGCAAATACCAAGGATAACCAATGTCAGTTTAAAGTAAACTCCAAATTATATGTAATTTTCCAAGATGATAGTCCTGTAAAATTCTTCATTGTTGAAAACACATGGTAGAGTGCTGGATTTTCAGCCAACTAGTAGGGATTAAAAGAGCCATGTGTGAAGAATCAAGCAATGGTCATGCCCTATGGCCATTTTGTAACTAATTGGAAAATTGCATTAGGGAGCTTAAAATCTAACAGAAACCTACAAGTGAGGAAAATAAACCCAAACAGAACAAATGCAGTCAGAATTGTGAAGGAGAAAAAATCCGTTTCATACTTGGATAAATGGGAAAACACAAATAATTCGAATTTGGAGAACGATAATGAAAGAACAGTAAGGAAACACAAGCTACTGTTCCGCAAGATGCTGTTTTGAGTGATGTTTGGAATGTTTGATTGGAAGCAGCCATTTGTCTGCGTCACTTGAGCACTATTTACTAACATTGCCCTCCCTGCCAAATACTTGTTCCCTCATTCCCACTCATGTTATTAGGAAGCTAATTCCATCTAATGATGATTCCCAGTTGTATGACAAAAACCACTTGTTCTATGGATCTGTTAATAATCTCCTCCTCCCTGGTCCCAAACAAAGGTAGGAGTAGGACATCTCTGTCTATCTTTAGCATGTGTCTTCTTTATAGAAGACAGTGATGTAAGCATTTGCTCTGTGGTTGCTGCCTTACTCACAGACATCTTCCGCTTTCCCTCCTTCAGTTTCTCCCTCTACCTTCCTTCTCATCCTCCATTTTCTGTGTCTTTATTTAGACACACTTTCTTGTTGGGTAGTTCAACATTTTTAAATTTTTCACAAAGCACATTAAAAAGCACTGCCCTTACTATTTGACAGGTCCCTGGTACAGAACAGACATAAAGAACAAGTGAATGAGAAATAACAATAATGGAAATGGAGTATTTGATGGATACTTAGGAAGCAGCTTTCTACACTTGAGCAGTAGACAGAACTCCGAACCAAGAGTTAAACCATCTGGGATCCAGCCCCTACTCCAAAACTGATTAGCTCTAACACTTTCAGAAATTGATTTTCTTTATCCCAATGATGAAGGAAAGCCAGCAATGCAAAAGGCAATTATTGATTAAAAGAGATTTGCCAACTATTGTACTGTCATTCATGCAGCTAAGATTTTATTCTTGCTACTGAAATTGGGTAAAATCCAGAGAAAATGGCATTTGAACTGGGCCTTGAAGGTCATGATGAACTGTAATAATCAGAAAAGAGAGAGAAGAAACTTCATTAAAAATACCAGCAAAAAAAAAAAAAAGACCCTATTCAGCAATGAAAAAAGATTCAGTTCAGAAAAGGCATAGAATGTGCTTCTCAACATTTACAGTATTTACTATTGGTAATTTTAATTGGTCAATCAAGTAATATTAAATTTTCTTGGAAATTGAAAAATCAATAAAATGCATATAATATCCCAAATACAGAATTAAGCTTGTTTTCTGCAGAAATTTCAGTAGTTCTTAACAATTTATATATGCTTAATGGTTGTCATGTTCTTCAATGATTGTGTTTTCAACAAACACTTCGTGCATAGGGTTCAATTTCTCTCAATTGAGGTATTTTCATTTCTTCTCTACATCACTGTTAATTGGGTTAAATTCAGTTTTTGTTATTATCATGATATTTTACACTATCAATTAAACAAAATATATCAATGTTTTAAAATATTTAAGTGAGATTTAAAATCAGGGAATAAAACAGTAAAAAAAAAAAAAAGAAAGTATGTCTTGAAAAGGACATTTGTGTTAGCAAACAATAGAGATCTATTCAGTGCAAGATAAACTAATTCCTGCAAGTGTAATGAATCTCCTAAGAACCTGGAATGAAAGTATTTGGAGTATTTGATGGAGAGAGGAACTATGATGAGTTCTACGGAAGAAAGCAGGTTTTACTGTACCACAGTCCTCCAGCCTTTAATACTCATTGCCTTTTCTCTTACAGAGCTTTTTCTACCTCCTCTGCTATGAACATTAGCAGGAATGCTTCCCCACTTTCACCTGTTCTTCAATTTGAGAGGCAGAAAGAGAGAGGAAAAGAAAGAGAGAGCACTCCTTTCCACTTGTTCATTTCCAAGTGCCCACAACAGCCAGGACTGGGTCCAGAGCCACAGCCAGTACTTAGAAACTCAATCCAGGTGTCCCACATGGGTGACGGGGGCTCAATTACTAGACTCTGCTGCCTCCTAGTATCTGCATTCTGGAGCTGAAGAGAACACATAACTCCAACATTAAGGTGCTAAGGATACAGGCATCTTAACCTGATAGGGGAAAACTCTGCCCCTGTTTTGTTTGTTGTTGTTTGTTTACTTTTGTTTGGCTTTAGCAGAGCACAGTGAACTTTCAAAAACATGGAACAAAGTCGAAACCAAATTTATTCTAGGAGAGAATACAGAACGAGAAGCCGGAAAAGTTTTTGCTCTTAGGTGGCTTTTGTGTTGGATACGGCATCACTAAAATGGAGTGCAATATGAAAAAACAATTTTTATTATGGGTGTATACTATCTAACTCCTTGTTTTACAGCTTTAGGGAAACACTAAGGTCAGGGTATAAGATGTGCAGGTTAGATGGAAATCTGAGGAAGAAGACCTCTGTTCTCAACGCAAAATCATGTGATGGGAAAAGGACTATTTCATTTAGAGTAAGGCAATTTTCTTAGCTGTCACATGGATTTCAAAAACTGCGTTAAGATTAAGATTCATGGACCACTGAAGTGTATGACAAGGAACAGCCTGGGAGGTCAACAAAGGAGGTGTTACCTGAATAACAATTCCAACAGCACTTTATTTGCAGAGATCAGCTGGCATCCGGTGATATACCTAAGATCTTGATGCCATGTTGAACAGAACTGTGGAAACTGAGATGATGTACAGCTAGTTATTTTACACAGTTGATGATTGTACACATATTCTTCTTTGGGTAGGAAGTATCTATTTTTCACCCTAAATTATGCCAGCTTTTTGAAGGGAAACTTGTCCATCAACCATGAGGTAAAATTATTCATTTCAGAGCATAAAAATTCTAGAAAAATACATCTTTATCGTGTTAAGAAGAATACTCAAATAGATAGAAAGAAACCCTTGAGTACCCTGAAATTATTATTGCTTGGACATGGTATGAATATTTCTAAAGTTGAGGATGAACTATCAGTATTAATTGGGACACTATGACACAACTGACAAATACTATTTAAAAAACCTTTACCATCATCAAACGGTGTTATTCACAGCCTTGGAAGAATGAGTTGCATATTCCTGAAACAGACCACAGCATATGAAGAGATGCTATCTGGTACTAACTGGAAATAAGTAGTTTATTGAGGCCATTCTTTGCTGTTTTCTTTCAGTCTTGAGTGCTCTCAAAAGTTGTCCATATATTAAAAGCATTGTAGGTTTCAGTTAAACTAGACTAAAATCAACTGAGAAAACACAATTTCTCTTGACAGGGGCAATTTCCCATCAATTACATGTTAATTGTGATTTTTAGCACTGTGTTGTTTCCATCACAAAATCTTGAAAATGTGAATTATATCTCACTTGCGTCAGTGTTCATCACTGCCTGGAAAGCAGTGAGAAGTCCATGTCTCATCCAAATGCTCAGAACGCCCTGACAAAGCCGTCATATAATTGCTGAATATTCTGCAACTCTGTGACTATTTTCATCATTTTTCACTGAGATCCAGTTTCACTGGCCCCATTTATGTCTTTTAGATTTGCCAGGCACCCGCTATTGTAACTGTTCCTTTTCCCTGGAACACTCTTAGAACTCCAGATATCCATTAGCTTAAAGTTCTCACCCCTTTAAGGCTTTGGTAGATCTCTTTCTCTCAATGAAACAAATAAACAAACAAACAAATAAACCTGCCTTAATCACACCCATCCCTTCATGCTTCAAGGAATAATCCTTATCTCTTACTTTGTTCTACTACTTTATAGCACTTATCTCTCTGTATACCAGTCATGCTCCCTTTACATATGAATACTCAACGGTTGGGAATTGTTTGATGTATTCCACAAAGGCGATAAAGTCACATTGCAATATCTGCATTAGCAAATAATAGATGTTGAATAAAAAGTTTACCAGAGGAATTGATTAGTTATCAAAGAGTTCTAATTATGGATTCAAGTTGCTTTGTTAAAAATAAAAATATCTAGTGAGAAAAGAAACCAAATGGCTGTGGGCATTGCTAATGGCCCACGCAATCCAAAGGCCAGTTGTAGATACCTTTGTGAAAGACAGAAAATCAAAGAATTCCATCCTAATATCTAATAACTATATCTAATATAGCTAATATCTAATAACTAATATCTAATACTATTTATAATGACTATGGTAGAACACCATGACTTGATTTTCTAAGTTCACATCATCATAAACTACGTTTTTACCATTTGGACAAAAATGGCATTTTATTGCAAGCATCCTTTAAATGATTTCATATGCCAAATGTTTTTAAAAGTCTTCACCATTTAAAATGACTAAGATATTGAGAGTTTACTTCAGAGAAAAGACTTTGGAACAAGTTGGGGACAGAAGTGATTTCAAATAGTAAGTTGGAATTAAAAAGGCCCAGCATCAAGAGTGATATTGAGGCGATAACTGATAAGAAAAAACAGATACAGCTGTCATTTTAATTCGTGTTAAGTGTGAGTAAGATGTTCTGATGTTCTGTTGCACAGTGGGGTGATATAAATAATAGTAATATACTGTGTATTTTTAATTTTTTAAGCTAGAAGAATGTAAAATGCTTTCATGATAAGGAAATGGTAAATGTTTGAGGAAATAGATATGTTTACATGAATAGAATATTGTATAATGTATACATGGAACAAAACATTGCATTGTACTCCACAAATATGCACAATTTTTATGTGTCAGTTAAAGAAAAAGTTATAGCTGTTTCCTGATCACTTTGAATAACTTGGACATTGTGCTGTTCTCTTACATAATTTTGAACAAATATGAGATTCTTCACAGTTTGTTTTGATTTTTTCATATTTATATTCTAAGGTTATCCAAAGATAACATGAATGGACATCAGAAGATGAAATGAAAAATAATAGCACAAAAGACTATATATATATATATAAAATTTTTATTTTTTTATGTTTTGTTTATTTGAAAAGCAGAGTGGCTGAAGAAGACCACAGAGATCTGCCATCAACTGGTTCTTTCCCCAAATGCCCAAAACAGCCAGGACTAGGACAGGATGAAAGATAAAAAAGGTATGGAATAAACCAGAGATTCAATATGGGTGCCAGAGACCCATGTACTTGAGCTATCAATTGCTGCTTCCCAGGTGTGCATCAGCAGAAACTTGGTATCAGTAACAAGGCCAGGACTTGAACCCAGAGAGTCTGATATGGGATGCAGGGGTTTGAAATGGCGTCTTAACTAGTATACCACACACACACACCTCAGGGAGAGGAAGAGGGAGATGGGAACCTCTCAGAAAGAGACAGAGAGAGAAAGAGAGAGAGAGAGACTTCAAAAAGATACTGATATTAATATAGATGCAGGTATAGATCACAATCATTCTGTTTTTAGTGTATTGAGTATCTAGCAGTATTTTTGGGGAAAAGAACTAAGCAGATACCTATTGCTAAAAGAGCAGTTAACCACCCCTCAGTCTGTCTATATGGGCACATTAACTTGCATCCATTAATTAGACAAATGTTTGAAAGACCCCAAAAGTGGTGTCCTTTTGTGACGACCCCAGAAACACAGACTCCAGACCAGGCGATGCAAAAAGCAAGAGGCAGTTTTATTTCATTTGTGCAAATGGGCCCCCTGCTGCAGCAAGCAGCGAGAAAGAGAGGAGCCTTGAGCAGTTATCTCACACAGCTTTTAAGGGGCAAAACCACAAGATTAACATACCATAGGGTGGCGTAAGTTCATTGGATAATTTTCAGCAATTGACCTAATATGGCAGTTTGGAAGCAGTAGGGAGGTATAATCAGTGGAAAAGTACTAGGTCAAAAGGGTATGATGGGGGGGGGGGGTCGTTTGAGGAAGAGAAGCGGGCTGCTACGTGCCTTACGTGCCTTGCGGTTTTCTTTGTTAAGTTTGAGCAAGCACAGGGGAGGGGGGGGCCCATGTACATAACAGGATGTTCTGTTGCCCATACCTCCAAGTAATATCTAACCGCTCCTCTGAGAACCAGTTTACTTTCCTATTTCCCGGGACCAGCACTATCTAGGGGAAAGGCTTTACTTAATGTGACCAGGTTACTTAACTACTTGGCCTAACAACCTAATATAACATATTTGTTAATATCACTGTTAGCTCACTTTTATGGCGGCTCGCGGCCGCTCCCTTCATGTTAACTTATAAACAGCCAACACAATCACCATCACAAAGGGCACTTAACGAGAGTGTAGGTGAGCATGGTGGTTGTCGCAAGTTACACATGGAGGAAGGGACAACAAATTTGAGTAGGCTTAGAGGAGATAACATACATGGCAATTTGGACTGTGTTCCAAGAAGACCATGCCTTGTTGAATGATATATCTACAGTTAAGGCCCCAAAATCAAAGTATAAATTGGGGAGGAAAAAGCTGTGGAATGTAGAATGAAGCTTATGGTGGCACTCACGATATCACAAAAAGGCAAGAAAAAGAACTGGTTTCTATTCCCTGACTGCCAGCTCTGTAAGTGAAAATAATAATCCTCCTATCAGAGCGAACAAACTGATCAGTGTATGTGAGGGCTACTCTCTTGATATCCCTGATGTTCACAGTGATTTAGTAAGGCGGTTTCTACTACTATTGCCTGTGATTACGTATCCTGAAGGTAACTAAAATAATGGTGGATTATTAAAAATGGAGCAAAAACAAGTACTTGGACCCCTGAACACATGTGGGAGACCCAGAAGAAGCCCTGGGCTCCTGGCTTTCACCTGGCCCAGCCACAGCCACTGCAATGATTTGGTGAGTGAAACATTGGATTGAAGATATATTTTGGTCTATCTTTCTTCCTTTCTCTGTAATTCTGCCTTTCAAATAAATAAAAATAAAATCTAAAAAAAAATGGAGTGAGAAATAGACTATTACAATTACACATTCCTGTTAAGTATTTGGCACTGTTCGATGATTATCTTACTTCATTGTTTAGCAAGCATGTGTGTAGATTTTTATTAAATCCAATTACAAATGAGACAACTGAGCCTCAGAGAGGTTAAGTTACTTTTCACAGAATATCCTACAATGCTAATTCATTCACGTTCTTCACTGAAACCCTCTGTTAAAGGACATATAGCCTCTTTCAAAAGTTATATAGAAGTTACATTGTTTGAATCCAGGAATTTCCCGCAAATTCACAGAAGGGTAGTTGTCTACTCATTGCTCAATTTGGGGGCTTATATTTTTACTTTTCAGGCAGTTCTTTCCTGGTCATAAAGACTGAGTTTGCCAAAATGTTTCACTCTCTCAGATACTTGCACTTCCCTTGGTAAGGTCATTCCACTTTAAAATTATGTAATCAGGTATGTATCTGCCTTCTCCTACTAGACAGCTTCATGGAGTCCGATTCAGTGCCTGTTTAACCAGTTTATTCCCAACATCAAAGCCTATGGAAGGAAGAAGACAAGGAGTGAGTGACAGAGGGGGGGAGGTGGAGCATAAGCAGAGAGGCAAGAAACCTGTGCTGGGAACATCATGACCATATTCTAATCTAATTGTCCAAAATAACTGGGTTACTTGGGGAACTGACAGCTTGTCCTTCTGTCATTTGTTAGTGTGCTGGTGAGTAGATTCTTGCCTAGGGTAACTTAGTGGCCTATTAGAGATCAGGGTGTTCCTAGTAGAGTTTTACATATTAAAGAAACAAGATTTACATGGATGGCACTGAACATAATTACTCAAAAAGCACTACTGTTGTTTTTTTTTTTTCTAAAGTTTCCAGTAAATTCTAGTTTTTATTTCTAAATAGAATGTCAAAGACAGAAAAGGGGAATGCAGTAAAATTTGAATTCTAAAACCATCTCCAGTACTTCAGGGTACTTCAAAAAGTTTGTGTGAAAATGGCATTGAAACATAGATTCCGTTCAGTGTAAAATTTTTTGAAACCCTATGCATGCTTCTTTTCCAAAGCACCTATTTTCCATGAACTTTTTGAAGTACCCTCATGGTATACAAAACAATAATGAAAAATGCAGATTCCTAAGCCACACTTTGTGGGCTCAAAACTATTCACACTGATTGGTATTATATTACCTTGGGCAAGTTATTCAACCTATTTTTTGATTTTCTTTTATTTTATGAATTTAGGAGGGGGAGTAATACTAGTCACTTGCAAAGATCATAAGAGTTAATTTTGATTAAATTCACATACCATTACTTGGAATACTGTAATAATCAATAAGCTCTCAAAATCATAATGAACACTTCAAACACAAACTAGAAGTAGAAAATGTGATCATTTAGGGAATTCAAAATAGATCAGCTCCTTCAAGTATACAGTATATGTAACCCTGTACAAACAAGAATATTTGACAAGATGTGAACTCCTGTGACGAGGTAGGTCCAGAAATAAGAAAGAGACATTAAACTCAATTTTGTCTAAACTAGCTATCTTTGGTCCACATGATCTCATATCACATACAGAAACACACGAGCACACACACACACACACGCACACGCTCAGAAACAGAGACAGACAGAGAGAGGGACACAGGCAGAGACAGAGACTGACAGAGCTAGAAAATAACTCAAAAGAATGGAGAAAAATCAGAAAGATTGCAAAGGAAGACCAGAGAAGAAACATTTATCAATTTGTAAATTCCTACAGTGTTTTGAATTGATGGGAAGATTAATCGAGATCTGAAAACTCAGATTCTTTGAATTCATGCTAAGCATCAATTATATTCAACCTCTTACAGTGAATTACATTAACACCAATATTGACCCTCAACTTAGCATCTGTATATAGAATCTATATTTCATGGCTATATAATGTTTACCTGACTGTATCTATACCATGTTCTCTTGACTATTTAACATTTTAATAATTCTTGAAATGTTATTGTATATACTAGATCCCTTGCCTTTCTAAATCATCTTGCCACTATCTACCAAAGAAAAGAAAAAAAATTTGATGGGAAAAGATAGGGATTATATTGAATCAGTAGATAAATTATATTTATAAATAGATTAAATCTGTAGTCTTGGCCGGCGCCCTGGCTCAATAAGCTAATCCTCCGCCTGTGGCGCTGGCACACCAGGTTCTAGTCCCGGTTGGGGCGCCGGATTCTGTCCCGGTTGCCCCTCTTCCAGGCCAGCTCTCTGCTATGGCCCAGGAGTGCAGTGGAGGATGGCCCGAGTGCTTGGGCCCTGCACCCCATGGGAGACCAGGAGAAGCACCTGGCTCCCGGCTTCAGATCAGTGTGATGCACCGGTCGCAGCGCGCTGGCCGCGGCGGCCATTGGAGGGTGAACCAACGGCAAAGGACAACCTTTCTCTTTGTCTCTCTCTCTCACTGTCCACTCTGCCTGTCAAAAAAAAAAAAAAATCTATAGTCATTTACATATTAACAATGCTGATTTTTCTCTGCTGTGAACATGACACTTTTCTCTATGTTACTCTGATTTCTTCCAACAATTATATGCAATTTCAGTTTTACTTTTTTGTTACATGAGGTCTTAAGTATATTTTATTATATTAATGACTAAGTATTACATGTTTTATATCATTAAAGATTATTTTAATTTAAAATTCAAATTTTTAACTTGTACTTGGGCATTGCACAGTACCTAATATTAATTTTAGTATTATAATTTTTGTACACTCCATATTCTTTTCCATATAGAGAATAATGCCATACATGTGGACAATTGTGTTACTTAGTTCTCCTTTTTTAAAGATTTATTTATTTTGAAAGTCAGAGTTACAGAGAGGGAGAAACAGAGAGAGAGAGAGAGAGAGAGAGAGAAACTTCCATCTGCTGATCCATTCCCCATATGGCTGCAATGGCCAGCCCTGGACCAGGCAGAAACCAGGTTCATCTGGGTCTCCCAGAAGGGTGGAAGGGGCCCCAGCTCTTGGGCCGACTTCCGTTGCTTTTCCTAACCCATTTACAGGGAGCTGAATTAGAAGTGAAGAATCCAGGACATGACTCAGCACTCATATGGGATGCCTGTGTCACAGGCTTTGGCTTTACCCGCTGCCCTAAATTGCCAACGCCTAGTTCTTTTTGCAATTAATATCATCTCTGGTAAGGATTTTTCTCCATTTCACTGCATTTTTAAAAATTTTCTCCATCTAGATTTAATGGATAGTTCATTTGTTGTATTTTATGGATGAATGCAGCACACATATAGACTGCTTCACATGTGAGATACTGTCTTCACTAACCAAAGCATTTCTTCTTCCTTCCTTCCTTCCTTCCTTCCTTCCTTCCTTCCTTCCTTCCTTCTTTTTATTCGTTTGTCTTTGTCTTTCTCTTTCTCTCTCTCTTTCTTTTTCTCTTCCTTCCTTCCTTCTTTCCTCCTTTCCTTCCTTCCTTCCTTCCTTCCTTCCTTCCTTCCTTCCTTCCTTCCTTCCTTCCTTCCTTTATTCTTTCTTGATTTAATTATTTGAAAGGCACAATTAGAGAGAAAGAGACAGAAAAAGAAGTCTTCCACCTACCAGTCATTCTCCAAATGGCCATGAAAGCAGAAGCCAGAAGCCAGGAGCTTCTTTCAGGTCTCCCACGTAGGTGCAGGAACCCGAACACTTGGGCCATCCTCTGCTGCTTTCCCAGGCGTGTCAGCAGGAAGTGGGATCAGAAGTGAAGCTGCCAGAACTCAAACTAGCACTGCTATGGGTTGCTGGCATCTCAGGCAGTGGCTTAAACCACTGAACTACAAAGTCAGACCCACATTTTGTTGCATTGACTAGGACTTTTGGAACAAGTTGGTCAAATGCATTGAGATTAATCATCCTTTTGTTTCTTAACTTTATTGGGGAAGTGTTTGCTTTTGAATCAATAACTGCAGGCTTCTCAAAAACTCCCTTTTTCAAACTGAAGAGCTTTCTGTGTAAGCTTGCTGCACGTTTTAATCATTAGTAGGTGCTAAATCCAGTAAAATGCCTCTTCTGTATTTATGGAGATAATCATATGCTTCTGTTTTTTTCTTTTTGCTTTAATCTGTTTATATGGTGAAACAATTCACTGGTTTTTGAAGTTCAATCTAACTTGCATTCTAGAGGTAAACCAACAGATTTATATTTTCACATTGCTGGTTACTGGATTTCATTGCATTTTTAAAAAATGTGTTCCATTTTGTTTTGTTGCCAGTTAAGTTCTTGGAATAAGCAGGATACTTTGACATTTGACACTGAATTTTAAGGGAAAACCCAAAGAAGCCTTCTGCATACGGTTAACTTTACCTTGCTACTAGGGTGGTATTTTAAAGATGGCATTATTTGGCTCATTTATTACAAAATTTTACTTCATGCTGGCTTGAAGGATTATGACCTATTCCCCAACCAGTATATGCCTACTTCTTTCTGGAGCTTCCTTTGCTGTCAAGTTCTTTTACACATGTATAAATCACTACTTAGCCAAAGACACAGGGGCCCCTTTTGTAGAAAATGATGATTTAAGAGATTCAACAGCATTTTTCAGAATAAAGTGGCATAAGAAATCAGAAGATATATCTTATGTTTGGAAAGGTTATATATGATACTCTATTTTATGAACATTTAAAATATATATTGAACCTCCAGGCATAATTTCCTGGATATTAGACAAACACCACAATACCATATAAAGACTAAGAATCATTATTGGGTACTGTTAATAATAATAATACATTACTCTTCCAACAGAAATCTAAAGAATTATTTATTTCAAGTTAGTACAGATGGTTCCCAACTTACTATGGTGTGAAAGATAAACAAATCAAGTAGAAATCATTCTGCAAATTAGGAATTTTAATGTTTTTCCCAGGCTAGCCATATGCAGTACAATACTTCCTCGAGATTCTGAGCAATAGCAAGCCACAGCTCCAGTCCAGTCGGCCACATTATCATGGGATAAACAATTGACATTCTACATGGTTTTGTGTTGCCAGAATTTTTTTTGAGATAGTTGTCCAATAAATTAAATGATATAACCAATCCTTTATTTTCAAACAGGCTTTGTGTTAGATGAGGTTGCCCTATTGAAGATTAATTAAATGTTCTGCACTCATTCACAGGTTAGACTATTCTATGATGCTTCATAGATTAGATATATTAAATACATTTTCAATTTATGATCTTTGAAACTTACAATGAGTGCATCAAGATATAACATATTGTAAGTGGAAGAGCAGCTGTACTTTTCCAGAGTTTTAAGTTAACTATTATAGTAGAATAACTTAATATGATTATGCTACAAACTACAGTTGTGTGAAAGAATAAATATTCTCATTATATTTAAGAAGCAGATAATATCTTCTTTCCCAGAATGAGATGAAATAATTCAGTGAGTTACAGGACTTTTTCAACATATGCTAGCTAATTCTAATAATGTTAGCTGACATTAATTAAGCTCTTCCTGTGTGCCAAGAACTTTGCACACGTTATTATGTTTTGATGGAAAGGATCTTGGAGCTGATGCAAAGTGCTTGGTTTAATTCTCAGCTCTGTCAATTTCTGAGTGTTAGTGGGAAAACTTATACTCATTCTGTAAGCATTTGTTTACTTATCCATAAAGTGAGAGGAATGACACCCCAAAGAATATCACAAGTTACAAGATAAAATAAAAAAAAAACCTTACAAAATTCTTAAACACAAGATTAACTTTGATGTCATGCCATCATGAAGTATGCATAGTTCACTTGATATTCACAATATATGCACAATATATTTGGATAATTCCATAATATATATGTAGAACACATATTTTAATATATATGCATGTTTGGATATGTACATGTACATATGAAAGGGTGATTTGAAACATTTGTGAAAAGTAGTATCTTAAGACATAATGTAAATTTTGGATGATCTTTTTTAAGATCACTCAAATATGTATACGTATTCTTTTGTGTATGTGTGAGCACATGTGTTTGGGTTTTATTTCCTGATATACACTTCCAAACTGGTTTTGAGGGATAGAAACAGTGGCCAAACCAATCTCTAAAACTAATCTATGTGTAAGCTCATCTTTTTACACATAGACATTCTTGCACATTCTATTATCCATAATTATACCATAATTCAATAAGTGGATGAATAGAGCCCATAGTAAGATGATGCAGTCATAATTTAGTTATTTTGCATTTACCAGTTATCTTTTGCTTCAATCTTCAGAGCACCTATTAAAATACATGGTTAAAGAGAATAAACAGAACTCTCAATTTTTCAAAATTTCTTGAGTGCCTGCAGTAGAGTGGCAGTCTCTTATATTGCTCAAAAAAATTACCTTAAATTCAAAGATTGACCCCATGAGTTTAATTTTTTCAAGAAGAAATGTCTTGTCAAATACAGTTCCAGCCAACATAATCAGTAGCTTTCAAAGTGTGTTTGACATTGAGAAGGACTGAAAAACAACATAGGAGTCAGAGAAACAGACATCGATGGCCTGTCAAATTTTTGTAGACATGATGCTATTATAAAGGCACATCCGGATAAAATAAAATGACCTAGCTGACCACAGGCTTACAAATGTCCTGGGAAGGAAAGAAAAACGGTGAATCAAAAGGTAGCTTTGTTGCATGTCCCCCCAGGCCTTTTTATTGACAAGAATGACAATGGTCCCAAGATGCACCATTATCTATGACCAGCAAGCAGACATCAAATGCTCCTGAGCTGTATCTGTCAGAATAGAAAATTCTACTCCAAACAGACAGGGCTTGTTACATTTTGTTCAGCAAAGGTTTGTCAAAAGCCAGGGTCACTTATATGTGCCCTGCCCTGAAGGGATATTGTAAAGGGAGAGGAGTACACAATTCCTCGATGTTTCTTTTGCCAGGAGACTTGCAGTCTAGTTGACCAAATGTTTTGAAAGTCAAGTCATGACTTGAAGTGGAAAACAAAGTTAATAGTCTGTCATTTAACTACTTAGGAATGAAGTTCACACACTAAAGAGTCAGAATTTTAAAAGGTTCCTATATTTTAAAGAAATTTTTTCTTTGTGTGATTTGTTATTTCAAACTCAAAAAGGAAAATACTACTGTTACTGAAATTGGAAGGAACAAGTTAATGTGTTTTGGCCAAGTATTTTATGCCATAGCATTACAGAGTTTATTGCAGTTTGAAATATTTACACTGGTAAGGGATTTCTCTAATTTGCTTTTTTTTTTAATAAAGAGAGATTTTATACACAAATGTCCAGCCGCTGACACTTAAGTAAACTCACTAACTTGTGGAAACATCTGTTAACCAATCGCTGGAAAAGGAAAGTTGAGAGTAGTTCTTTAATTGATTCCATAAACACACACACACACAGACCAACACACACAAGCACTTTTTGCCTTTAAAAAATTTGCAAGTGACAATAGAGATACCATAAAAACAACGTTTATGGACAAAGGAACTCTTTCTTCTTCTCTATGCCTTCCTTATCTTTTCCTGTTCAATCCTTTTCCTTTCCTCTCCTCTCCTCTCTTCTCCTTCATTCTTCTTTCTCTTCCCTCCTCTCTTCTCCTCTCCTCTCCTCTCCTCTCCTCTCCTCTCCTCTCTTCTAATATCACTTCTCTTTTATGTCTTTATTGTTCTACTTCTCGATTTTTTGCTTAGCATCATTCCTTAGTCCACAAATTAGCTGAGTTTTGCTCAAAATTTACAAGTGAGTTTATCAGAAATTTTATGACATTTCTTATACATTTGTAAATTTTAAAAAATAGAGCTTGCAAACTGGTGACAGTGTTCATTTTGCTTTGCTCATATGATCTTTACTGAAAATCCATTTTGTTTGTTTGCCATCTTAAAAATCAGAACATTTTACAAAATAAGTTTAATTTCCTGATTTTTAGGAAAAAGAGGACAGGGCAGTTTGATAATGCTGAACTTGAACATGTACTTAGCAATATCCCTCTAAATTCAGGTTGTGATGAGCATTGCTAGGTAGAACATGCATTTTCCAGTGCATCACAGTTCCCATCCAAGGTGACTTCACCAACTGGGGTTTGAGTTTTGATTTCTGCTCAGATTCAATTAATAAATTAAACTGGTAAGTTATTTCCCATACTTTGTATAACAGTACAATTCTAGTTAGTAGCTCACAGTTCATAATTTAAGTATTTAATCTTTTCATGAGTAGAAATTCCACCTCCCTAACTAGACTATGAGCTTATTTTAGGTGTGGTTTATTATACTTATTTAGGTGTGGTTTATTATACTTATATAATAGTGCCCAGTATTCAGCATAACATGGGTTTTTGATAAATGCTTGTGGCAGAAAGTAAAGGAGGAAGGAAGGAAGGAAAAAAGGGAGGGATGGAGGGAGGGAGGGAAGATGGAAGGAAGGAAGGAAGGAAGGAAGGAAGGAAGGAAGAAGGAAGGAAGGAAGGAAGAAGGAAGGAAGGAAGGAAAAAAGGGAGGGATGGAGGGAGGGAGGGAAGATGGAAGGAAGGAAGGAAGGAAGGAAGAAGGAAGGAAGGAAGGAAAAAAGGGAGGGATGGAGGGATGGAGGGAGGGAGGGAGGGAGGAAGGAAGGAAGGAGGTAAGGAAGGAAGGAGGGGGTGATGTAATCAAACTTAATAGAGAAGTCCATATTTCACTTTCACATGTCCAATAGTATGGATCATCCTGCATATTTTAAACAATATTTTTGTGTAACAGGTTAAACAGAAAAAATAAGGATCTTAGAATTCTATTTTACCCAGTTAATATTACAAGTGGAGCTTACATGAGATCCTACATTTGTTCAATTAATTTTAGAAAAACTACAAGATAATGATTAGTGACACACGTTTATCTTGATAATACCTTATTTGCTCTAATGTTGTGCCAGGTCATTCATGTGTCCTAAGTATTTCTCAGGCAAAAAATATACTATCTCACCATATCCATGAAAGCTAGGAAATTGTTCTGTGATGAAATAATAGTTCTTTATGGCTTGGAATATTTTTTAAATATTATGTTTATTTATTTGAGAGGCAGAATTAGAGAGAGAATCTTTCATCCTATGGTTCACTCTCCAAATGGCCACAATGACTAGGAGCCAAGAACTTCTTCCTATGTCAGGGGACCCAGCACCTGGGCCATTCTCCACTAGTTTCCCAGTTCATAGCAGAGAGTTGGATCAGTAGAGGTGCACCGGGATACAAATTGGCTCTCATATGTGATGCCAGTGCCCCAGCCGAGGCTCAGACCACTACACCACAGCGCTAGCCCCTGGAATACTTTTTTAAGATTTGTTTGCTTGAAAGTCAGAGTTACAGAGAGAGAGGGTAAAACAGAGAGAGAGAGAATCTCCCATCCCACCCACTGGTTCACTCCCCAGATGTCCACAATATCCAGGGCTAGGACAGGCTGAAACCAAGTGCCAGGAGCTTCATCTGGGTCTCCCAAGTGGAGGGCAGGGGCCCAACTTTTTGGGCCATCTTCTATTCCTTTCTTAGGTGCCTTAGCAGGAACTGGGTCAGAAGTGGAGCAGCCAGGACTTTAAGTGACACTCACAGGGTATGCTGGCATCGCAGCATTATTGCTATGCCACAACTCTGGCCCCTTGGAATATCTTTTAATAATTGGTGTATCTAAATTTTATCTTTACAGCATGCATTCCTCTGCATTACTAGAGGAAAAAAACTATAATTCAAGTGAGAAAGCCTTGCATTCAAGTCCTAGATCTGTCATTTATTAGCTGCACTATAGTCAATTATCACTTAACTCTGATAGACATTAAGCTTTCCATTAGAAAATGGAATTGAAGACACTTGGCATATTTATGTCACAATATTGTAAAAACTCAGTTGAAAATGTTATGCACTCTGGTCATTTGCAACAAAATGGAGGAATCTGGAAAACATCATGCTGAGTGAAATAAGCCAGTCCCAAAGGGACAAATACATGTTCTCCCTGATCAGTGACAACTAATCGAGCACCAAAAAAGAAACCTGTTGAAGAGAAATGGACACAATGAGAAACAATGACTTGATCAGCCCTTGTCCTGACTGTCGAGGAACAACTTAATACTTTATACCTTTTACTATTTTTTTTGTTCTACTTAATGCTATTGGTTGAACTCTGTAATCAACACACAATTATTCTTAGGTGTTTAAATTTAACTGAAAAGTGATCCCTGTTAAATATAAGAGTGGGAATAAGAAATGGAGGAGATGCATAATTTTGGCACATGCTCAATCAGACTTACCCCTAATGGTAGAGTTAGAAACGTGCCAGGGGAATCCAATTCAATCCCATCAAGGTGGCATGTACCAATGCCATCTCACTAGTCAAAGTAATCAGTTTCAGCTCATAATTGATCATAATGATAGGATTGAGAGTCGTAGGGATCCCATAAACAAGACTAGTGTCTGCTAATACCAACTGATAGAATTAAAAAAGGAGAGAACAATCCAACATGGAAAGCAGTCCACACAGCAGACTCATAGAATGGCAGACGTCCTAAACAGCACTCTGGTCTCAGAATCAGCCCTTAAGACATTCGGATCTGGCTGAAGAACCCGTGAGAGTATTCAGGCATGGAAAGCCAGGACACTCTGGCAAAAAACAAACAAACAAACAAAAAATTAAATATGAAAGATCTCTGTGAGTGAGATCCCAGTGGAAAGAACGGGCCATCAAAGAAGGAGGTACCTTTCTCTGAAAGGAGGAGAAAACTTCCACTTTGACTATGACCTTGTCTAAATAACATCAGAGTTGGCGAACTCAAAAGGCTTCCATAGCCTTGGCAACTCATGACAAGAGCCTAGGGTGATTACTGACACCATAATCAAGAGTGTCAATTTGTTAAGTCAACAATAGGAGTCACTGTGCACTTACTCCTCATGTAGGATCTTTGTCCTTAATGTGTTGTACTATGTGACTCAATGGTATAACTAGTAATCAAACAGTACTTTATACTTTGTGTTTCTGTGTGGGTGCAAACAGTTGAAATCTCTATTTAGCATATATTAAATTGATCTTCTGTATATAAAGATAATTGAAAATGAATCTTGATGTGAATGGGATGGGAGAGGGAGTGGGAGATGGGAGGAAAGTTATGGGGAGGAAAGAGCCACTGTAATCCAAAAGCTGTTCTTTGGAAATTTATATTTATTAAATAAAAGTTAAAAAAGTTATGCACAAAACTAAACATTTAAAAAAATTCTATATACATCACATAAATAATAAACATAAAATCTAAGAGAAAGTTACTGCCCTTAAAATAAAACATGCCATTTTATATTTTCTATGTCTCACTCAACCTGATAATGACATCTGATTTAACCAGTCAATTATCTGATGACTGATCTGGCTGAATTAAGCAATTAACTCCACAGCAGTGTCAAACAATTGATCAGGCTATGTTAGCAAAGAAATGCAAAGTAGCAAAAACTGTGTTTTAGAATAAATGATAATAATAAAATACTCTTGTGAATTTATTTCTGATTTGAGATTTCTAATGCTTAAGTAAAATTGCATTATGTCCTGATAAAGTGCAAGAATTCCTATAGGTACACAGAAACCTTAATCACACAATAGAAACCTTGTGCAAAAGTCCGTAATTAGTTTTCTCTCACTTTATTTTGACCATATTTTAAGTTGCTATTCAATTTTTTTTGGACAAAATAAAATGATCAATTCTCTGAATTGTTTTTTGAAAACTATCTTCACAATACTCATTATTGCAGTCTTTCATCTGCTACCCTCTATCTTTTCTGTGTCTACCTCTAATAGAATTGTGAACACTTTCAACACAGGGATTGTGCAGTCAAAATTTCAGATCCAACACCATGTGTTCAGTAAAACTTTCTTTGGAGTGGAAAGTAAGTGTTACTGTCTGACTCCATAAAATAAGTTTCTAAGCAATAAGAAGAAGTAGAATGTAGGAAGAATGATACATTGGGTTTCCAATTGAATTATCTTCTTTTTCCTGCTTACTGTCATTTTAGACTATCTTTTGGTCCATTAACCTTCCTTAACCTTAGACACAGCCAAATTTGTATGTATTTTGCTTACAGGTGTGCAAACATATCCTCAAATGAAGGAATATCTTGAAAGCTATGCCCGTTTAATACTTTTAATAGAGAAAAAGTTTATTCTGGAATTTCTGACTAGTGATCAAAACTGACAGCATAAGACTGAGGACATAAATTACAAATCACAATCCATTTAGTAGGGAAAAATACATGACAAATGAAATACTATTTTTCTTTGCAAAGATAAAGAAGTGCTTGACTAACCTGAAAGAAAGCAAGGTATTGTAGGGAATAGTAACTGTAACCTATTCACTTATGCATAACTGAGAAAAGGAGATACCAAAAAAGGGAAGATTAAAAAAAAAAAGAACCGGGAAAGCGTTGAGATATATCACAAGCTAAAGTAATTTTGGTTCAATTCCTAAGTGAGACTCAGTAATACCACAATGAGAGAAAAGGCTGAGAGCTGGCATTTGAATGATGTTCTGAATAGAGACTGTATGAATAGAATATAGAAGAATCATGGATATCATAAATAGTTGGTAACACCAGAGACTTGCACTGTGGCACAGCAGGTTAAGCTGTGGCTTGTGATACCAGTATCGCATATCAGAGCTCTGGCTCAAGTCCTGGCTGAACTACTTCTGATCCAACTCCCTGCCAATGCACCTAGGAAACTGGTAGATGATAGACCAAGTACTAGGGTTCCCTGCCACTCACATGGGAGAAACAGGTGGAGTTCCTGGTCCCTGGGTTGATCTTGGCCCAGCCCTGGCTGCTTTGGCCATCTGTGAAATGAACCATCTTTCCTTCCCTCTCCCTTCCTCACTTTCTGCCTCCCCCTCTATCAAACTTTTTTCCCTTCCCTTCCCTTCCCTTCCCTTCCCTTCCCTTCCCTTCCCTTCCCTTCCCTTCCCTTCCCTTCCCTTCCCTTCCCTTCCCTTCCCTTCCCTTCTCTTTTCTTTTCTTTTCTTTTCTTTTCTTTTCTTTCTTTTCTCTGCTTTTCTTTTTCCTTTTCATTTTAACTATTTATTTATTTACTTGAAGGGTAGAGTTACAAATATAGAGAGGGAGAGACAGAGAAAGGTCTTTCATCCTCTGGTTTACTTGACAAAAGGCCACAACTGCCGGAGTTGATCCGATTCAAAGCCAGGAGCCAGGATCTTCTTCTGGGTGCAGGGGCCCAACCACTTCTTATCCAGCTCTCTGCTAAGGCCTGGGAAAGCATTAGAAGATGGCCCAAGTCCTTGGGAGATCTGGATAAAGCTCCTGCTCCTGGCTTGGGATTGGCACAGCTCTGGCCATTGTGGCCAACTGGGGAGTGAACCAGCAGATGGAAGACCTCTCTCTCTCTCTCTCTGCCTCTCCTTCTCTCTCTGTGTAACTGTGACTTTCAAGTAAAGTAAATAAATCTTTTAAAAAACACTCGAACTATGAGTGTCGCAGTTACCCTTGGTCAATATATATGAAGTCATTTGTTCTCAATCTTACTGTTTTACCTATTGAGCAGCTGAGACTATAAACATTGTTCTGAAGGAAGAGAACTTACTTACAGTGCAAGTTAAAAGAGTTCCTTGAGTTTTAGAGTTAAACTGCAGGATGTCATTAATCTTCCAATAGAGTAGATTTTAGTGGAAGGCACTAAGGAAATGTTATACTGTAATTCATCTTTTTTTCTATTAAACAATAGGTTTTCTAAAGCCCTGATAATAAGCATCCCATGATCCTTTTAGTCAATTTGCAAAAACATATAGAAAAGATTGTTGACCCAGAGATATTGTGTTTCTGGAATTTGATATACAGTTACAAATGCAGCAACAGGAGATGATATAAATTAGACAAATGTGATCCAACATACTTTTTTAAAATGAGTAATGTTGTTTAATGTCTTTATAGAAGACAGTCCGATTCAATTATTCTGAACATATTTATTAAATATCTATTATATACTTGAGAATATTTTTGGGACTGTGTTTCATAGAAAAATTTACTTTCCTGAGGGTCCCTCCAAAAAGCAAAACCCGAGACAAGGGCTTCAAGGCAGGCAGTTTATTTTAGAAAGAGATTCAAGGAAGAATGTAAAACCAATGCAGGATTGCATTATCAATCAGTTGAAATTTTGTACAACTGTGGTTTGGTTATGCTGAAGAAACTTTGAGGTACTGTGCTGAATGTGATTTAGAAAGTTCCTAGAGAAATGTTGCATGGTGATTAATCAAGGGCTGGCAGTGGAGGGGGGTGGTGTTGATGAGATGTTAGTCAAAGGCCATCTCAGTTAGGAGAAATAAGTTCAAAAGACACATCGCATAAAATGTCATTATCGTTATTGATAGACTGTTGTATTCTTGAACATTGCTGAGTAGATTTCAAGTGTTCTCACCATAAAAAATAAGATTGGGAAGCAAAAAATATGTCAATTAGATCTATTGAGTCTGATCTGATTTCATCATCATTTAAAAATCATCTATTATTTTTCACTTTATGTTTCTATGTGGGAGCAAACTGTTGAAATCCTTACTTAATGTATACTAAGCTGATCTTCTGTATATTAAGATAATCGAAAATGAATCTTGATGTGAATGGAAGGGGAGAGGGAGTGGGAAAGGGGAGGGTTGTGGGTGGGAGGGACGGTATGGGGGGGGGAAGCCATTGTAATCATAAGTCATACTTTGGAAATTTATATTCATTAAATAAAAGTTAAAAAAATTAGATCTATTGAGCTATTCTACTATGTGTACATACTTCAAAATATGTTGTACATAATATTCATATATACATTTTGTTTGTCAACTAATATATATACTTTATATATATACATGTGTATACTATATATACATATATATGTATACAAATATGTATACATATATGTATGTATATATGTATGCATATATATATACTTAAAGTGGTAAAAAGCAGAATATATATACAATGGAAATCATGGGTTTCATCCACAAGCAATCATCCTCTACACTTGCCTTCTTAGTTGTTGACTTTCTCAGAATTTTAGATTTTTCCAAAGATCAGAATATACACATGGATTTCCACACCATTCCATCACTGAAGCCCAGGGAAGGCATATGTTTTAATCAAAACTATAGAGAAACTGATGTTGGTAAAAAAAAAAAAAAAGGATAAGAGTTATTGGTTCTGTAAGCATACTACAAAAAGTATAACTATGCATCATAATAATATTAACTAATGCATTTCCTTATTTCTTCAAGATCATTGCATACTTATTATGGTCCAGGCACTGTTGTAACCATAATAACACAGCAGTGAACTAAATAGAATACAGTTCTCACTCTTCTGGAGTTAAATACAGTGGGAAATAAGGAAAAGTAAAGAAAATTATAGCTTTTCAACTGAGAACAACACAAAGTGGGAGATTCTGGAGAAATGTCATTCATGAAATCATTAATAAGTTCAGGGGTAGACATTTAGCTTTGAAGTTAAGAGGCCCACCTTTCATGTCAGAGTGCCTAGATCCAATTCCTAGCTCTGGTTCTGAATGCCAATTTCACACTAAGGCCAACCCTGGGCAGAAGCAGTGATGACTCAGTTCACTGGGTCTCTGCCACTCCATGGAATATCTGAATGGTTCCTGAAACTTGGTCTTGTCACTTTGGACAATGAGAGCATTTGGGAAGTAAAATAGTGTATGAGTGCTCTCTGCTTATCTGTTTCTGTCTCCATGCCTCTCAAATAAATAAATAAATAAATAGAAATAAAAAAAATTTTTCAAAAGTTCTGCTTTGAGAGGTGTCTGGATTGTTCAAGGAACAAAGAACAAATGTGAGAGAACAATGTGAAGCCACCTTGCAAGCCCTTTGGCTTTTGTCCTGAATGAGACCAGTAAACACCAGAGGATCTAGAGGTGTGTCATCCATGTTCTGGCATATATTACAGAAAGATATCCCTACCCATCGAGGTGGGAATTGATTGAAAGAGGGCACAAAGGTGACAGCAAAGGAAATCCAACCAAGAGATATAGGAGAATCGAAACAGAGAGATAGTAATAGAATTGCTGGATTCTGGAGTTTGAGGAAGTAGAACTGATGGGATTTGTTGATGGGTTGATGAAGAGGGATTTGATTAAGAGGACCCATGGATAATACTGAAGATTTTTTGTTTGTTTTCTGATTTTATTGAAAGATGGAGATTGAGAAGAGCAACTTAAAAGGCACTGGTGTTTGGGACACTTTGAATTTGAGAAGCTTATTAAGTAGTCGAGTTTAAATGCCAGGTAGGTATTTGGGTATGGTGATTGGGTTGGAGATGACTTTTAATTACATTCAAAATATGAGACTGAATGAAGTAAACAAGTATAGAAGAGAAGATTTTCAAGGAAGGAGAAGGAAAACATGAAGAAGATCTGGAAAAACAGAGTGTGAGGTAGAGGGAAAAATTCAAAGGAAACAATATTTTTGGTGAAATGCAGAGAGAGTCACAAAATAGTGAGAGGAAAGTGCTTACCTCTCCATATAAAGTACCTTTATAACTCAAATAAAATAATAAATAACTACATAATACTATATATAACAACATAAAGTTTGTTATTGACTTTAAGGACCACTATTTTCATGGAATGATTTTAAAAAATACATCATTTTTTAAAATTGATTTTTATTTAGTTTAGTTGAAAGGCAGAAAGAGAGGGTGAGAGAGAAAGAGTGAGATCTTCAATCCTGTGGTTCATTTTCCAAATGCCCACAACTTCTGGAGCTAGGCCACGCTGAAATTAGGAGGCTTAATCTCAATTAGGGTCTCCCATGAGGGTGACGGGGACCCAAATACTTGAGGCATCATCTGCTATCTCCGATTCCCATTAATAGGAAGCTGTATCAGAAGTGGAGCCAAGACACAGACTCAAGGACTCCGATAATGGTATGTGAGCATTCTGAGTGATATTTTAACTGCTGTGTCAAATGCCTTCCCCAGAATGACAGTCTTTAGATCAAGGACAAAGAAGAAGCTTGGATAAAGTAGGTTCAAGAAAGAAAGAGACTGTGAAATTTAGAAGTAGAATTATACTGTAATTGTATAGGCAGTAGCTAGAGGGAATGTGTAATCAAGTGACTATCTGTCTTTTTTAAATGGACGTATCAAATAAATGTGTACTGATGTATATACTAAGCAGAAACTTCATTGAGAGGGAAAGAATTGATCTTGAAGAAAAACAGAGAGACCATCGTGAGCAGTGCATGAATTTGCTAGTGCTGATTTAACAATTGCCAAATATCAGGTGGCCTAAATGATAGAATTTTGTTTTCTCACAGCTCTGGAGGCTAAGCATCTAATGTCAAGGTGTTAACATGTTTTGTTTTTCTTTCTTTTTTTTTTAAAAGATTTATTTATTTATTTGAAAGGCAGAGTTGCAGAGAGGTAGAGGTAGAGAGAGAGAGAGGTCTTCCATCCAATGGTTCACTCTCCAGATGGCCATAACAGCTGGAGCTACATGGATCTGAAGTCAGGAGCCAAAAGTCTCCTCTTGGTATCCCACATGGGTGTAAGGACCCAAGGACTTGAACCACCTTCTACTGCATCCCCAGGCCATAGCAGAGAGCTGGATTAGAAGTGGAGCAGCAGGGACTAGAACCAGCACCCATATGAGATGCTGGCACTGCAGGTGGCGGCTTTACCAGCTAGGCCACAGTGCTGACCCCAACATGTTTTATTTTTCATAGGACCTCTTCCCTTGAATTAGAGATAGCTGCCTTCTGTCTCCTTATTATCTTCTCATTTTTAAGTAGAGGAGTCAGATGTTTCTGTCTGTGTTTTAATGTCTTCCTATAAGGGCAATAGTCATTCTGGACTGGGACTCACCTTAGAGACCTCATCAGAACTTAATCATCTCTAAAGATTGTTTTCTCCAAATACCATTACATTCTGAAGTAGAGTGAAGGTTAGAACGTCAACATGTGAATTTTGGGGAGACACAATTAAGCTCATAAGAAGTGTTATCTTTGTATAAGTGAAAGGTGATGAAATTTAACACAGAGGTAGAGTGACAGAATTCATGGTTGCACAGACAAGTCGTAGAACACCAGGGAATACAATGCAGGTGCTGGGAAGAAAGTGGATGTGAGAGAAAGTGAGGACAAGTTTTAGTGACACAGGTGGGTGATAGAATAAGAGGAATTAAGAAATGAAGTAAGATTTCTGGCCCACTTCTTGAACATAGTGGTCTTGAATTTGAAGAAAGTCATATTTTCTCCATGGTTGTTCAGCTTCAAAGGAATGTGCTTGAGGTTGATGTTGAATTTTATTTAAACCAGGGTTTGGATTTTGCCAGGCGACTACAATGAACTGAGAGGGGGGCAAGGCAGTTGAGTCATTTTAATAAATTATTGACTATGAAATCCAAGATGGTAAAAGAAAAAAGTGAAAAATGAAGTCAGAGAGGGAGAGTGGAAAGGCAGTAGAATCAATAAATGTAAGTCATAAATGGCTGGAGGAATTTTTAGAGCTCGTTGCTTGGAGTGAATGGGGGGAAGGAATAGAAAGGGTGGCTGTGCTCAAACTGAAACGTGGACAGTTTGTAGCTGTCCCAATGTTGATGTCTCCATTGACAAAAGCAGACTGTAAGGAAGTAGGGCGAATGACTGCGATGGTGGAGGAGTCACAGTCCTGGCACTTTGAAACCAGAGGGTTGAGTGATTCATCTTTATGGATAATTTTCAAGAATGAAAACAGTAGCATTAGAGAAAGTAACAATAGCAGAATATTAAGTGGGTGAGGAAGAGCATCAGGTCTTGCAAATAACTATAATAATGGGTAGGGGGCAGATCCTTTGATGGCTTGAACATTAAAATTTATGTTAAGCAAGCTGGAGAAACAATGTAAACTATCAGTAGTAAATGCATCAAGGAAAATATCTAACTCACTACTAGGCCCAAGAGTATGATGGATTTAAGAGAGAAACACAGAGTCTCAATGTACTTTCTGCTGGAACTGTGGAGGCCTGGACAGGATAGTTTCTCCTTGTCATTGTAGATCAATATGGGTAGTTATGAAAGTGATCTTTCAAAGTGTGATCAATACATTTAGAGTGAATTTTCCTTTACACTCCTTATAGACCCTAAAAATTTTTCAGAAACACATGTCAGTATTTGATGTATTTGTTTATTTAAATAATAAACACTTGATAGAGCAATTACTTTGTGCCAGATACAGTTGAAGGCACCTGCCACCCATGTAGAAGATCGGGACTTGGTCTCAATTTCCTAGTTTCAGTCTGGCCAAGCCACAGCTATTGTGAGAAATAGCAGATGAATGATCCCTGTCCTGTTCTGTATCTTTCCCCTTCAAATAAATAAGTATAAATAAACAAACAGTTTAGAAAGCCATTTGGCACAGTTGCCTTTTGGGATGCCCATAGCCCGTATTGGAGTGCCTAGTTGAAGTCTTGGTTACCCCACTTCCTATCCTGCTGATGCACATACCAGGAAGGGAGAACATAATAGTTTAGTACCTGAGTACCTGCCACCAGCATGGGAGACCTTCATGGAGTTCTGGGCTCTCAGTTTTGGCCTGGTTCAGCCCAGCTGTTGCAGATGTTTAGGGAAACAATAAGTGAAAAATTTCTGCCAGGCTTTCTGTCTCTCTTACTTTTATATTAAATGAAAATTAATCAACCAAACTTAAAAATAAATAAAGTGATAGAGTGACCAATTCAAAAGTCACTTAAAGGTAGACCATGTTCTGGCCATGGTGAGATCTACAGCATGCCCAAGTACAAGCTGTTGCCATTGGGGATGCAAGAAGTGGCTTCTGAAGAGTGTGATAAGATCATGTTTACTGGAGTGAAATACAGATGGCAGCAGGGCATTGCAGAGAGTGTAGTATTAAAAAAGTAGAGGGTGTCCAGAATTATCCAGGAGAGAAATCACCAAGCTCATTTGGCTACAAATGCTTCCTTGTTCTCTCATCTAGCCATGTTAACATCTTTAGATCTTTCCTCTTGCCAAATATCCATGCACTACAAATTTTAACAAGTGATTTGTCTCCCATCTATAATTGCTTTTTTCTTTTTTCCATTTCTCTTTCAGATTCATAGGTAATTGTCAGTTCCTCAAGGAAGTCTTTCCATTCCTCTCTGATCAGGCCACCTCCTCATAAAGCTACTCTGTTCATACCAAGCACCTCTGATTCTAGCATAAAATCCCATGGAAACATACATGTATTCATGGAATCACATGATTAATGTCTGTCTCCACTCCTAGAGTATATGCTTCCAGGAGTCAAGGATTTCAGTCATGTTTTACTAGTGTTTATATTCCTATTCAGGCACAGAATAGGTACACAGAAATATGAACTGAATGAATGAAATCTTGAGCTAAGGGAATGGGAAAGGAGATGTAGATTAAAATAATTTTGATGTGTGAAAGAAGGATGTACTTTTCTCTGAAGGGAGCAGAGAACTTCAACTTTGCTTCTGGCCTTGTGTAAATACTGATTGAGTCTGTGGTCACAAAAGGCTTCCATAGCCTTGGCAGCTCATGTCAAGAGCCTCAGGTGATCACTGATGTCATAAATGAAGAGTGTAAATTGTTAAATTAACAACAGGAGTCACTGCACTTACTCCCCTTGTAGGACCTCTGTCCTTATCTGTTGTACTATGAGAATTAACTGCAAAACTTGTTCTCAAACACTACTTTATACGTTGTGTGTGTTTGTGTGTGTAGGTGCAAATTGCTGAAATCATTACTTAGTATAGAGTTGGCCTTTTGTATATAAAGTTAATTAAAAATGAATCTTAAGGAAGAATGTGGTGGGAAAGGGAGAGGAGGTGGGATGGAAGTGAGGGTGGGAGGGTGGGTATGGAGGGAAGAATCACTATATTCCTAAAGTTGTATCTATGAACCCTGCATTCAATATATAAAAGAATTAATAAAAAGAAATTTGATGTGTGACTAAATGAATAGTAATTGAAGTCATTTTAACATTAACTCCATTTATAAAACTCCATATTAATGTGTTTATAAATCATTTCTACAGAGAATGGGAAACTGTGCAATATCATGTTTTCTCTTGTTGCAATTTCTTCTCCTCTACCTCTTTTTATCCTATTGCCTTCTTGGCTATGCCCATCATGTTTATATTTCAAGACATAGCTAAAACTCATCTCCTTCAAGATGCCTATTATAATAGTCAATCAATATTGATTAATAGATTGCTGCACGCAAACCCCTAGGTCTGGTTAATGTGTGTTTAATTATCTTTTCTCCCTGATTTCACAGGTAAAATATTCACAACAGTAATAGATCTTATACAACTACCAGCAGGAATCTAACTGAATGATTGATTAGTAACACATGGAGTCAATTTTCCACTTGCAACAAATATTTTTCCTACTGGCAGAATATCTGGATTTCAAATATGATAATAGTTATTGGTGATATAAATGTATTATCAAAGTCACAAATAATGTCACTGCTTTATATTGCTTAGTTTTATTCCTTACTACTTTGACTTTCTTTTCTTTTTTCTAAATTCTTTAGAAGACTCAAAATATGAAAACCTAAGTCCAATTTTAACAGCTGGTAGCTGTATCATGAAATCTACAAGAAAACTTCACAAACCCCAGCTTGATTACATTAACCAAATTGACTAAATCCATGCATTGTTATGAATAGTATCTATGTCTCTTCAAATCTGTGTCTTATAAATTTTAATAGAATATAGGAGCTTAATCTCATGTCATATTTTACCTAGTCTCCTTCCTGCTGCTTTTTCATGTGTGAAGCCATTTTTCTCTGCCAGGTATCTAAGGGGTAGCATTGAACAATGCTTGTCTTCCCTTTCTCATTAGTCAAGGAGCATTGCTATTTTATTAAAGGAATAAATAAAAGGGTCTTTACATGACAAATAAGTTACAGAGAACTTTTGTTTTTGTTGTTATTAAGTATTTCTTTTATCTTTTACCCGTAGAGTTGGACTTTGATATAAAGTCTCAAGTTTATAGTGCAGTTATTTTGCTGTTTTCATTCTTGTTTCTGACAAAATATTTTAATACAATAAAAACCACTGAATTAAAATATAAAATGGGAAAATGAGCTGTGTCAGAATAAAAGGAGCTCAAATTATTCAAAAGCTATATATATTAAAGAACTATAAGACATGTAAGAAATTGGAAATAAACACAAAATCTTATGAGCATGTGTTTGTGTGCATGTGTTATTGCTGTAGACAGCATTTAACACGAGATTAATGAAAATTTATGATTAAAATTCTATAGATAAAATTCAGATAATCATGTCACTTCAATCGTATATAGAAAATTGGATAGAAACTTTTGTGAGAAAAATCCACATCTTAACAATCATGCAATTACAATCAATGCCTATACATTCATCCTTTTCTTACCTATAATTTAAGACAACACAATCTGCCACTCTACCCTGGGAAATTACTGGGGATCCAGTAAGAAATAATATGTAAAAAGTAACTTGTAACTATTAGAGACATTTGACACAATAATATGCTAGATACAAAATAGTATAATATATTAGGTAATAGAAATAACATATACTACCAAGAATGCTAATAACAGGGTTAGCATTTATTGAGAGCTAACTCCATCTACCTACGAAGCCCATCATATTTTTTTTTCTTTCCATTTAATCTTTAAAATAATTCTATGGTATACAGTAACAGTTGTGGCTGGGCCAGGCTGAAGTCAGAAACCAAGAACTCAATTTCGGTTTCCTATATGGATGGGAGGGATTCAGGTACCTGAATCATCACACAAGTTTTCTCCAAGGAAGCTGGAATGAGGAGCAGAGTTGGGACTTTCAACCAGGAACTCCTATGTGCAATGAAAACATCCCTAGTAGAATCTTTTTTTTTTTTTAACTTTTATTTAATGCATATAATTTTCCAAAGTACGACTTATGGATTACAATGGCTTCCCCCCCATACCGTCCCTCCCACCCACAACCCTCCCCTTTCCCACTCCCTCTCCCCTTCCATTCACATCATGATTCATTTTCGATTATCTTAATATACAGAAGATCAGCTTAGTATACATTAAGTATGGATTTCAACAGTTTGCTCCCACACAGAAACATAAAGTGAAAAATAATAGATGATTTTTTTAAATGATGATGAAATCAGAGCAGACCTATTGTCATGTTTAATCCCAGTGAGAGTCAAGTTGGGAATTGATAATTTCTTTTTTTTTTCTTTTTTTTTTTTTTTTTTACAGAGGATCAGTTTAGTATGCATTAAGTAAGGATTTCAACAGTTTGCACCCCCATAGAAACACAAAGTGAAATATATTGTTTGAGTACTCGTTATAGCATTAAATCTCAATGTACAGCACATTAAGGATAGAGATCCTACACGAGGAGTAAGTGCACAGTGACTCCTGTTGTTGACTTTACCAATTGACACTCCTGTCTATGGCATCAGTAATCTCCCTATGCTCCAGTCATGAGTTTCCAAGGCTATGGAAGCCCTCTGAGTTCTCCGACTCTTATCTTGTTTAGACAAGGTCATAGTCAAAGTGGAGGTTCTCTCCTCCCTTCAGAGAAAGGTACCTCCTTCTTTGATGACCTGTTCTTTCCACTGGGATCTCACTCGCAGAGATCTTTTGCCAGAGTGTCTTGGCTTTCCATGCCTGAAATACTCTCATGAGCTTTTCAGCCAGCTCCGAATGCCTTTAGGGCTGATTCTGAGGCCAGAGTGCTATTTAGGACATCTGCCATTCTATGAGTCTGCTGAGTATCTCACTTCCCATGTTGGATCACTCTCCCCTTTATTTACTCCATCGGTTAGCGTTAGCAGGTACTAGACTTGTTTATGTGTTCCCTTTGACTCCCAGTCCCTTCACCATGACCAACTGTGAACTGAAACTGATCACCTGGAACAGTGAGATGGCATTGGTACATGCCACCTCGATGGGATTGAATTGGAATCCCCTGGTATGCTTCCAACTCCACCACTTGGGGCAAGTCAGCCTGAGCATGTCCCAAATTATACATCTCTTCCCTCTCCCATTCCCACCACCATGTTCAACAGGGATCACATTTCAGTTAATTTTCAACACTTAAGAATAACTGTGCATCAATTACAGATCTAAACCAGTCATATTAAGTAGAACAGATAAAAAAAACTACTAAGAGGGATAATGTATTAAGTTGTTCATTAACAGTCAGGGCTATGCTGATCAAGCCACCATTTCCCATAGTGTCCACCTCACTCCAACAGGTTTCCCTCTTGGTGTTCAGTCAGTCGTCACCGATCAGGGAGAACATATGGTATTTGTCCCTTTGGGACTGGCTTATTTCACTCAGCATGATGTGTTCCAGATTCCTCCATTTTGTTGCAACCGCTGTGCCAAAAGTCTGCCCAAAAAGAGTACTACCTCAACATCTCATTTGATGAAATATCTGTTTAGACTTTTCCCCCATATTTAAAATTGTACAATTTGTTTTTATAATATTTGGGTGCATGAATACTCTTTTCTTAAGGACTGTTCACTTATTTGAAAGGCAGGGTTACAGAGAGAGGGAGAAACAAGAGAAAGAGATCTTCCATTTGCTGGTTCACACTTCAAATGGCCTCAATGACCCTGGGATGGGATGGGCTGAAATCGGAAACCTAGAACTCCACTCAGATCTTGCACATGGGTATCAAGGGCCCAAATGCTTGGGCTTCTACTGTTTTCCCAGGTGCGTTAGCCTCTAGCTGGATTGGGACTCAAACTGGAGTTCATATAGGATGCTGGCACCAAAGGCAGTGGCTTAATCTGCTGCACCATACAACTGACTCTTTGTATGAATTTATGTAATCTAATATAGATGATGGTCTTTTATAAAAGATATGTTTTACCAATTTCTTTCAATCATTTTCTTAGCAAGGACTTTCAAATTAATAATTTTTTAAAGAAATATGTTTTTGTTTATTTGAAAGGCAGAGTACAAAGAGGTAGAAGCAGAGGTAGAGATAGGACTCCCATCTGCTGGTTCACTCTCCAAATGCTGTAATGGCTGGAGCTGGGCCAATCCAAAGACAGGAGCCTTGATTTTCTTCCACACCTCCCATGTGGGGGCAGGGGTCCAAGCACTTGGGTCATCTTCCACTGTTTTCTGGACACGTTAGCAGGGAGCTGGATCGGAAGTGGAGAAGCCGGAACACGAACTGGTGCCCAAATGGGATGCTGGCACTGCAGGTGGCAGCTTCATCCACCATGCCTCAGCGCCAACCGCTATAATTTTAAATTATGATCAAATATGTGTACAATAAAACTAACTAGATTAACCAATTTCAAGTGTGCAATTTGATGGCATTAAGTATATTCACACTGTTATAAAAATGTGATCATCCATCACTATCCATCTCTAGAACTCAACATTTTTCCAAAAACACCAGCTCTCAGGTCCCTGTTCCCTGCAGGCCTGGGAACCACAATTCTACTTTTTGTCACTAATGTGACTGTTTTAGCTAGTTAGCTCATACATGAGGAATCATGTAATATTTGTTCATTTATGACTGACTGATGGAATTAGAATACTGTCTTCAGGATTCATCCATGTTGTAATACGTATTAGAATTGTCTTCCTTTTTCAGCCATAATGATATCCCTTTGTATGCATGGACCGCATTTGATTTATTCATTCATTCTTCGGTGGACACTTCGGTTGCTTCCAACTTTTGGCTTTTGTGAATAATGTTGCTGTGATCATTTGCTTGAACAAGTATCACCTCACGTCACTTCTTTGAATTCTCTTGGGTGAAATTGCTAGGACATATGTCCTTTTTTAAAAATTGTTGTTAAATAGGAACTACTATAGTATTTTTCTATAGCAGTTTCATTTTGTTATATTCCCACTAACAGTGCGCAGGGGTACTAATCTATCCATATTCATGACAATAGTTTATTTTCTGCTTTTGAAGATCCTAAAGAGGTGTGAGATAGTATCTCATTGCTGTTTTGAGTCATATTTTCCTAATTAATATTTATTTTGAGCATCTTTTCATGAGCTCATTGACCATTGTATATATTCTTTAGAGAAGAAATTCTTCAAGTCTTAGGCCCAGTGCCTGAGATGCTGCTGTGATAACTGCACTCCATATTGGAGTTTCTGAGTTTAAGTCCTGCCTCCTGATTTCAGCTTCCTGCTAATACATCCTGGGTAACAATGATGACCTCTCAAGTAGTTGTGTCATTGCTATCCATGTAGGAGACCAGGATTGAGTCCCCAGTTCCTGGTTCCTGGATTTCACCTGGCTCTGCCTTAGCCATTGCAGGCAATTGTAGTATATGCTAGTAGATGAGAGCTCTCTCTGTCTCTCAAAAGAAAACATAAATTCATTTAAGATAATAATTTATATTAAAAAGAAGTGTCTCTCGAGGCCTTTGCCCATTTTTTCAAATTCAGTAAGTTTTTAATTGTTGAGATAGACAAGTTTTATATATTCGATATATGAACCCATTATCAGAAATGTGATTTGCAAATATTTTCTCACAATACTTATTTTACCTTTTACTAAACTCATTGTGTGCTTTGATACTCAGAAGTTTCAATTTTAATAGAATCCAATTTATCTGTTAATTTTTTCAATTTTGTTTACTATATTTTTATTTTATATATTATATATTATATTATATATTCATATTTTATATTTTATCTTATTTTATATGTTTTATTTTACTAATTTTTATGAAATACAGTGACGTGAAGCTTTTTCCATCTTATATTTTCTTTTTTTTTTTATTTATTTGGCAGGTAGAGTTAGACAGTGAGAGAGAGAGAGACAGAAAGGTTTTCCTTCCATTGGTTTACACCCCGAACGGCTCCTACAGCCAGGGCGCTGCGCCGATCCGAAGCCAGGAGCCAGGTGCTTCTTCTGGTCTCCCATGCGGGTGCAGGGGCCCAAGCACCTGGGCCATCCTCCACTACACTCCTGGGCCACAGCAGAGAGCTGGACTGGAAGAGGAGCAGCCGAGACTAGAACCCAGCACCCATATGGGATGCTGGTGCCGCAGGCGAAAGATTAACCAAATGAGGCATGATGCTGAACCCTTCCCTCTTATATTTTCTAAGAAATTCTTAATTATCTTCATATCTTTGACCCACTTTGATTTAACTTTTGCTAATGGTGTAAGGTGAAGTAGCTCCATTCTTTTCGATTGTGAGCATCTAGTATTCACAACATCATTTTTTTCCCCATTGAATGATCTTCTCACCCTTGTGAAAAATAATTTTACCATCCAGGAGAGGGTTTATTTCTGGAATCTCTTGATCTCTTGTATTCCATTAATCTTATGCCAGTACCATATCTTGGTAATTGTTTAGTTTTGTAGTAAATTTTCAGATTAGAAAGTAGGACACCTTCAACTTTGTTCTACGTCAAGATATTTTAGTAAACTGTAGGTTCTTTGAGGTTCCATATGAATTACAGGGTTGGATTTTCTATTCTAGAAAAAGATTATTAGAATTCTGATAGGAATTACATTCAATTTGTAGATTGCATTAGGAAATATTGACATCCTAATCATATAAGTTTTCTAATCCATGATTGTATGTGAGATAATCTTTCCTTTTATTGCTATCTTATTTAACAAAGTTTTAAAATTTTCACTGCACAGGCCAGCACTGTGGCTCAATAGGCTAATCCTCCACCTGTGGCACCGGCACACCAGGTTCTAGTCCTGGTCAGGGCGCCGGATTCTGTCCCAGTTGCTCCTCTTCCAGTCCAGCTCTCTGCTGTGGCCAGGGAGTGCAGTGGAGGATGGCCCAAGTCCTTGGGCCCTGCACCCGCATGGGAGACCAGGAGAAGCACCTGGCTCCCGGCTTCAGATCAGGGTGGTATGCTGGCCGCAGCGTGCCAGCTGCGGCGGCCATTGGAGGGTGAACCAACGGCAAAAGAAGACCTTTCTCTCTGTCTCTCTCTCACTGTCCACTCTGCCTGTCAAAAAAAAAAAAAAAATTCACTGCACAAATATTTTGTCTCCTTAATCAAATTTATTTTTAAATATATTGTTTATTTTGATGATATTAAATGAAATGGATTTCATAATTTCTTTTTTGAGTTTCTCATTATTGGTGTATAGAAATACCATTAATTTTGTGTGCTAATTTTTTTATTCTTCAACTTTTCTATATTAATTTATTTCAATAGTTTTTTTGTGTGCAATTTTTAAGGTCTTTGCCATACAAGACTGTGTCATCTGGGAATAGAAATATTTTTACATTTTCTTGCCAATATCAAAGCCCTTTAATTATTTTTCTAGATGAATTAAACTACATAGAAATGGCAAAAATGGACATCATTTTGTTATATCTGATCTTAAAGGGAAAAGTTCTAGTTTTTCATCACTCTGTTAGCTGTGGAATTTGCATATATGGGTTTCATTATAATGAAATAGTTATTTTTTATTCTTAATTCATTCAGTATTTGTATTGCAAAAATGTTTTTAACGTTGTCAATGACTTTCTTCATCAGTTGAGATGATCATATGGCTTTTTTAACATTCTGTGAATTTAGTGTGGTACATTGATTGATTTTCACATGTTGAAATACCTTTGGGCTTCAGGAATAAATATCACTTGATTATGCTATGTAATTCTTTCATGGTGCTGCTTAATTTGACATGCTAGTACTTTGTTGAATATTCTTTAATCAATATTCATAAGGGATATTTGTTTACAGTTTTCTTGTAGTGTCTTTATCTGGTTTTGACTTCAGGGTAATGTTGGTTTCAGGTTATAAGTTTGCAAATATCCCCTCATACTTAATATTTTTTGATAATTTTTCATAAAGGTTAACATATGTTTTGGATTGGTTTTTCTTTTCATTTCATAATTTTTTTGCTGCTAATATTTTAGGAAAAAAAGGTGCACTGGTGTAAATTCTTAAAATATTTGATACAGCTTTTCAGTGAAATGATTTGGTCCTAGGCTTTTTTGTTTGTTTGTTTGAAGGTTTCTTTCTTTCTTTCTCTCTCTCTCTTTCTCTCTTTCCTTCCTTCCTTCCTTCCTTCCTTCCTTCCTTCCTTCCTTCCTTCCTTCCTCCCTTTCTTTCTTCCTTTCTTCCTTTCTTCCTTTCTTCCTTTCTTCTTTTCTTCCTTATTCATTTATTTCAAAGAGTTACACAGAGAAGGTTAGGCAAAGAGAAAGAGAGAGGTCTTCCATCCACTGGTTCACTCCCCAATTGGCCACAACAGCCGAAGCTGCACAATCTGAAGTCAGGAACCAGGAGCTTCCTCCACGTCTTCGCGTGTGGGTTCAGGGCCCAAGGACCTGGACCATCATCTACTGCCCTCCCAGGCCACAGCAGAGAGCTGGATTGGAAGTGGAGCAGCCAAATCCAACTGGCGCCCACGCGGGATGTTGGCACTGCTGGTGGTGGCTTTACCTGCTCTGCCACAGAGCTGGCCACTGAGGGCTTTTCTATTTCTTCAGGAATCAGTCTTGGTAGAATGTGTCTATCATAGGAATAATTCCATTTTGTATCAGTTATCTAATTCATTGTTTTACAAGAATGGCTTTTTTTTTCTGACCAGCATAGTGGACAGTGAGAGAGAGACAGAGAGAAAGGTCTTCCTTTTCCATTGGTTCACGCACAATGGCCACCGTGGCCAGCATGCTGCAGCCAGCACACCGCGCTGATTCGAAGCCAGGAGACAGGTGCTTCCTCCTGGTCTCCCATGCAGGTGCAGGGCCCAAGGACTTGGGCCATCCTCCACTGCACTCCTGGGCCACAGCAGAGAGCTGGACTAGAAGAGGAGCAACCGGGACAGAATCTGGTGCCCCAACCGGGACCAGAACCCGGGGTGCTGGCACCACAGGCAGAGGATTAGCCTTTTGAGCTGTGGTGCCAGCCACAAGAATGCCTTTTAATGTATATTGATTTTTAATTTTAATAACAATAAATTATGTTTTTTTAATTTTTTGTACCTTCCATACAAAAAATCTTTGCCTATTCTAATGTCACAAAGGTGCTTTCCTCTAATTCATTTGAAATTTTATTTTTTGCTCTTGCATTCAAGCTTATGCAGTATTTCAAGTTAATACTTAGTGTGAGGTGAAAGTAGAACTTTTTTCTTTCATGATAAATATCTCATTTTTGCAGCATTCTGTGAGGAAGAGAGCCTTTCCTCACATTGGAAGCATTTTCACAAAGCATTTCACAAAGCTGTGGCCACCTCCACTGAGGACTGTTTGTTCACCCTCTGCATTGTTCCATTGATTTATATGACAACCCTTATGCCAAAACACATGGTCTTAATCATTATAGCTCTTTAGTAAGTCTTGATATCAGGTAGTGTCAGTACTTCAACTTTATCCTTCCTACCCCTGCCTTTTTTTTTAATTGGATTTGTTTATTTATTTGAGAGGCAGAGTGACAGACAGAAACCAAAGAAAGGATATTTTCCAATCCCTGGCTCATTCCCAAATGTCTCAACTGCCAGGGCTGGGCCATGCCAAAGCCAGGACTCTGGAACTCCAAGTTTCCCAAATGGGTGGCCATCATTTGCTGCCTTTCCCACTGTGTTAGCAGGAAGCTGAGTAAGAATAGAGCAACCAGGACTGGAATAGGCATTCTGATATTGGATGCCGGCATCTCAAGTGGTGGCTAAATCTGCTGCACCACAATGCCTGCCCATGTACTTCCTTTTCAAAAATGTTTGCTTACCAGGGGATTCCAATTCAATCCCATCAAGGTGGCATGTACCAATGCCATCTCACTAGTCCCAGTGATCAATTTCTGTTCACAATCGGTCATAATGATAGGACTATGAACCAAAGGGATCACATAAACAAGAATAAGGTCTGAAAATACTAGCTGATAGAATAAAAAAGGGAGAGAATGATCCAACATGGGAAGTGAGATACACAGCAGACCCATAGAATGGCAGATGTCCTAAAAAGCACTCTGGCCTCAGAATCAGCCCTTAAGGCATGCGGATCCGGCTGAAAAGCCCATGAGAGTATTTCAGGCATGGAAAGCCAAGACACTCTGGGGGGGGGGGGGACAACACCTAAATGAAAGATTTCTGCAAGTGAGATCACAGTGGAAAGAATGGGTCATCAAAGAAGGAAGTACCTTTCTCTGAAGGGAGGAAAGAACTTCCACTTTGACTATGGCCTTGTCTAAATATGATTAGAGTCGGTGAACTCAGGGGGCTTCCATAGCCTTGGCAGCTCATGACAAGAGCCTAGGGTGATTACTGAGGCCATAAACAAGAGTGTCAATTTGTTAAGTCAACAACAGGAGTCACTGTGCACTTACTCCTCATGTAGGATCTTTGTCCTTAGTGTGCTGTACATTGAGATTTAATGCTATAACTAGTACTCAAACAGTATTTTTCACTTTATGTTTCTGTGTGGGAGCAAACTGTTGAAATCTTTACTTAATGTATGCTAAACTGATCTTCTGTATATAAAGAGAATCGAAAATGAATCTTGACGTGAATGGAAGGGGAGAGGGAGTGGATAAGGGGAGGGTTGCGGGTTGGAGGGACATTATGGGGGGGAAGCCATTGTAATCAATATTCTGTACTTTGGAAATTTATATTCATTAAATAAAAGTTAAAAAAATGTTTGCTTATTCTGGATTATTTGCCTTTATTTACAGTTTATATAAACAGCTTGTTCATTTCTACAGGTTCATTGGGTTTTGGATTCATTTGCTTTGAAACTATTGATCTATTAATATAATTATTTGTAAGAATTATTTTATTTATTTGAAAGACAGAGTTATGGAGTAATTATTTCTTAATATTAAGCCTCTTATGCTTTATAATATAACTCTTTACATTTTCATTTTTGTTTCCATTTTGTATATTTTTATTTGTTTCCACATATTTGCTGCTAGTATGTTGTGTAATGTAAAATAGATTTACTTATTTCAAAGGGAGAGCAATGGAGAAAAGGGAGAGAAGGAGAAAGAGACAGTTCTTCCATCTACTGGTTCACTCTCATATGAACACAACATCTAAGGCTGTGCAAAGCTAATGCCATGAGCCAGGAATTCTATCCAAATCTTCCACATGCGTAAGGGGTCCAATGTATTCAGACCATCTCCCACTGCCTTCCCAGGTACATTAGCAAGGAGCTGGATTGGAAACAAAGCAGTAGGCCTAGAACCAGTACTCTGATTTGGGATGCTTGTGTCACCACTTTGGCCCCATGCACCATTTAACCCCATGCACCACAACACTGGCCACAACCTGTGACCTGGCTAAAACCACATGTGAGTTTTAATATTTGTTGTAGATTCTGTTGGACCTTCTTGGAGACAATCGTGTTGACTTCATATACAAATAGTTCTATTTCTTTTTCTTGCCTAACTTCGCTAGTGACAAAATTTATGCAAAGTTGATTGAAAACATTGTAATTGGATACCCTTGCTTAAATCTCAATCATAAAGAGAAAACATTACTCTTCATCAAATTCATCATTATGGGTTTTTTCATAAATATCCTTTATTAATTTGAAGAAGTTCTCTTCTATTTCCACTTTGCTTTTTTAAAAATCATAAATAGGTTTTGAATATTTTCAAATGATTTTTCTGAATGTATTGGAATAATACAGATTTTGGGCCAGCGCTGCAGCTCACTTGGCTAATCCTCTGCCTGTGGTGCCAGCACCCCAGGATCTAGTCCTGGTCAGGGCACTGGATTTTGTCCCGGTTGCCCCTCTTTCAGGCCAGCTCTCTGCTATGGCCCAGGAGTGCAGTGGAGGATGGCCCAAGTGCCTGGGCCCTGCACTCGCATGGAGACTAGGAGGAAGCACCTGGCTCCTGGCTTCGGATTGGCGCAGCGCCCTGGCTGTGGCGGCCATTGGAGGGTGAACCAATGGAAAAGGAAGACCTTTCTCTCTGTCTCTCTCTCTCTCACTGTCTAACTCTGCCTGTTAAAATAATAATAATAATACAGATTTTGAATTTTAATGTGTTTTTATGAAGAAATACATTGATTTGTATTAAAGTATTGTTAAACTTTGCATTCCTGGGAAAAATCGAATTTAGACATGACATGGTATATTTTCATGCTGTTTTAGATTTGTTGCCATTGTTGTTAAAATTTAATCCTGGAGTTGAAGTTATGTTTAGGGCCTTCCTACCCCTGCTCCAGTGTGAACAGAACTCTGCTTTGTGTTGGAGTAAATGCTTGGCCCACAGAGGTTTTCTGTCCCTTTCCTGGTTGTCCCACAATGAAGTCTAGTATCTGCCCATGACTTTGGAGATTAGTGGTTTTCCTCTCACTTCCAGATACTTAACACTGTTCTTTGTTTGATAAAAGGCTCTAAAAGGTGTGTTCAACTCCATGGCGGTCCGTCACTCAGTGTTCTCCCACAGTCTCTTAGCCTGTCTCTGATTTGTAATGTGAAGAATCACTGGCGCCTTGTCTGAAAGGCCTTGGAAGTGAGTGATAATCCTTGTGTGCTGGGGGTTCCCAGGGCTTCTAATCCGTCACATTAGACTGTGCTTATTATTTAAAGATTCACTAATAATTTTAATTGTTTTATTCTAACCTATTCTGATCCGTCCATTCTCTGTCACAATTAAAGGGCCCATGTATTCTACCTCTCAGAGGGCCTACCACTATTTGGAGTTCAGTTTACCTTGTTACCAGGAAAAAAATGTAATAATTTTGAAGGTTATTTGACTTTCCCTCTCAGTATGTGGTGCGCAATATTCTTGTGTAGCTCTCAAAATCTCTTGGTTTTTTTTTTTTTTTTTTTTTTTTTTTTTGTTAAAAATTATCCAAATCTGGCCAGCGCCGTGGCTCAGCAGGCTAATCCTCCACCTGCAGCACCAGCACCCCAGGTTCTACCCCACTTGGGGCTCCAGATTCTGTCCCGGTTGCTCCTCTTCCAGTCCAGCTCTCTGCTGTGGCCCGGGAAGGCAGTGGAGGATGGCCCAGGTCCTTGGGTCCTGCACCCGCATGGGAGACCAGGAGGAAGCACCTGGCTCCTGGCTTCGGATAGTCGCAGCGTGTCTGCCGTAGCAACCACTTGGGGGTTGAACCAACGGAAGAAGTCCTTTCTCTCTGTCTCTCTCTCTGTTTCTCTCTCTCTCTTGCTGTCTAACTCTACCTGTCAAAAAAAAAATTCTCCAAGTCATAATTGATTTATGCTTCAGTTCTGAACTATAGCCTCAGGGTTAGCAAGGATATCAGAGCTAAACAAAAACATAATTTCTGGCTTTGCCATTATACTTCATTCAAAAACCAACCAGATTTATCTTTTCTCCCCCTCCCCCTCCCTATTTTCCAAGTAATTTAATCCAAAAAATAAATATGAGCTAATTTTAGTGTGGAAATTATATTTATAAATGCTCTAATTTTAACTATTTCCCTGATAGAAGATATTCACTTATAAACGGAATGTAAACCATAGTAAAACTGATGCTTTAGCACTATATCTTCACTTAGAACAGGAAAACAATTGATTTGGAAATACTTTTAATAATTTTTGAATTTTTTATTTACTTATTAGGAATAACCACAGAACCAACATTAAAAGCTTAATCCAAGATTAATAGCTAAATAATTTATTATACTTCAGAAACCTGAGTACATATTTCAAAACTTCACTTCTTGTGCCTGAGGGTTCTCCATTGTTTTGGCACTATTATGATTCACTCACTTGTAGTAAATTTAGGTGCATATATATGTACGGCAAACATCTCCGGATAACTAATTCAATAAGCGTTTTGAGACTTTATTAAGACATATAACAAACCTTTAAGGGTATCACTTAGCTTAATGTGAGTATATATATATATATATACATACACACATACACACATAAACCCTCTGGACATTATACAGGAAATAAGCAAACAAGTCATAAATATATAAAGAGTTGATTAGTGCTATAGGATTAAAATGAAAAATCCAATTTTCCTTGTTCTCAATTATTTTTCATTTTTACTAATTAGGTTGGAGATGTTACAAACTCTTTGGAAATTATTTTTTTCAGGTAGCATCAAGGTTGTATTAGAAATACTTCAAGTGTCTAAATTTATCTCATTTCTTTAACAGTAAAGAGGAACAAAATTGATTCAATTTGACTTTCTTGACTCAATTTCATTCCACAAACAGTTCTTGAACATCTAACTCATGTAAGCGGCATTCTGCTTGATATCGGAAATTTCAACTGTACATAAGTCGATGTCTTGCCTGAGTCCCAGACCTTGTTTATAGTTGTAAGAATAAACATGCAGTTATAATAAATTTAGGCATTTGTTGTGTCAGGAAAATAGGAGAGGTTTTGCAGGTGACACTGTAGTAGTTCTATTTATTCTCAGGGCTTTTGAAAAATCGTTAGTATTTGACAAGTTTCAGACTTATTTTTATGAATGCTTACAATAGTGCACAGCACATCAGGAAGAAACAAAAATATTTGGAGATTGAAATGTAACACAACTGGATTGCTAGAGGTCAGTTACCTACAAGTTCTACTCAGCTACTGAACAGAATTGTTTCATAGCACCATTTACCTCCACTTTGCAAATATGACCTAATATTCCAGACTGCAGAATAAATCAAGGGAAGATTCTCTGTAGGTATCTTTCTCAGCCTTCCATTTGAAACAGAGGAGCCATGGAGAATTTTAAAGGCTTGCATAAAAAGCGAAATGTTTCAGTTAATACTTCTAAACTCTGCCCTGTTTTTCAGAAAAAGTCAGATAAGAAGTGGGCCTTTAGCTTCCTAATTAAGATGCAGGTTAATACATCCACCTTGTACATCTTAGTACCTTCGTTTGAGTCTTTTTAAAAAAAATTATTTATTTATGTGAAAATCAGAGTTACTGAGAGAGGGAGACACACACAAACACACACACACATACACACACACACACAGAGAATGAGAATGTTCCAAGGCCTCATGGCCAGTATTGAGCCAGGAGCTTCAGACAGGTCTCCCAAATGAGTGGCAGGGGCCCAAACACTTGGGCCATCTTTCACTGTTTTCTCAGGCCATTATCAGAGAGTTGGATCAGAAGTGCAGCAGCTGGGACCCGCACTGTGTCACAGTGGGTTAACGCCCTGGGCTGAAGCACCAGCATCCCATATGGGCGCCGGTTCGAGACCTGGCTGCTCCACTTCTGATCCAGCTCTCTGCTGTGGCCTCGGAAAGTAGGGGAGTATGGCTCAAGTCCTTGTGCCCCTGCACCCATGTAGGAGACCCTGAAGAAGCTCCTGGCTCCTGGCTTTGGATCAATGCAGCTCCAACCGCTGCGGCCATCTGGAGAGTGAACCAGTGGATGGAAGACCTGTTTCTTTCTGTTTGCCTCTCTCTCTGTGTAACTGTGACTATCAAATAAATAAATATTTTTTTTTAAAAAGTGGAGCAGCTGAGACAGGAACTGGTGCCCAAATGCGATGCCAGTGTTGCAGGCAGTGGCTTTACCTGCTGTGCCACAATGTGTACCCCTGGGTTTGAGTCTTGACTACAGCTTCCTGCTAATGCAGTGCCTGGAAGCCATTCCTGAGAGCTGAGATCATTGTTTCCTTGCTACCATGTAGGAGATCTGGATTGTATTCCTAGATCCCAGCTTTGGGCACAACCTATTCTTAGCCATTGCTGGCATTCAGGGAGTGAAATAGTGAATGGTAATGCTCTCTCTCTCTTGTGAAAAAAAAAAAAAGTATAATTACACAGAATCAGAAGCAGCCATACACATATAGTGAGAAATCCAGGATACCTGTAGCTATGGCATATAAAGAACAAAAGGATCTCAAAATATGACAACAGTAGCAAGACTATGAGATACATAGATCATTTAGGGAAAGGATTTTCAGTTATTATACAGATATCATGATAGTCTTTGAAGTGATATAAGTTTTCCACCTGGCTTAAGGCTTTCAGAATAAAAATAAAACCACTAATTGTTTTTGTTTACATACTCATATTTGAAAGGCATGCTTGGTTTTCATTTTCATAGGACTTCCATTGTTTTAAATAATTATTCCTTTCTTAAAAATTTATTTCTAAATGGTCAATGTGTATCAAGTAGTATTCAGGTAATAGGAAAAATTCTTATGTTTTATTTCTGGACTATAGTTCTAAACTTGCATTTTCTGTTATTCTCACTGAGCTTCATTCTATCTACAATTCATTAAAATGGATCAACAATTCAAAGGGGGTTCATTAAGACAAATAGTAATTAAATTGATAAATATCTGAAAATGCAATTTTATTAGAAAGTTGATCAATTTGTTCTTCATCTCCTTGTAAGGTCAATGTATCACCAGTTACAAATTCAGAAAATAGTGACAGAAAATCATAGAAGATTTTGCACTGTATCCAATAAAGTGTAAAGACTGCTCTGTTAAATCAAGCTGCATTTTGGAAAAAAGGCACCAGCAAATGCAATGACAGTTATGTTAGCTATCTTGATGTGGTAGTCATTTCATATTATACAAGTGTATGTATATCAAAACCTCAAGTTGTACAAATTAAATGTATGCAATTCATATTTGTCAAATACCCCTTAATAGAAGTGCATGTTATGACACAGTGGGTTAAACCACAGCTTGGGATGGCTACATCCCATATCACAGCGCTGATCCTAGTCCCAGCTATCCATTTCCAGTCCTGCTTCCTGCTGATGCGTCCTGGGAAGCAGCAGATAATGGATAGATGCTTTAGCCCTGCTGTTCCTGTGAGAGTCCCAGATGGAGTTCCCAACTTCAGGTTTCAACCTGGCCCAGCCCTGGCTACTGCAGGCATTTGCATTTGGGGAGGGAAGCAGTTGATATCTTCCCACCACCCCTCCCCCCTCCCCTTACTCTCTCACTTGTTTGCTCTCTCCATCACTCTGCCTTTTTATTAGATGAAAATAAATAAATAAATAAACCATTAAATATATAGCTTAATAAAGATAAAAGAAGAAAAATAGAAAAGAAACACTAAGTAAAAAATTTCATGAAATTGTTTAACTTTTTCTCCGTAAGACAGGGAAGAACGCACAACACAAAGATATCATCAGTAGGATACTTTGTTTCAAAGATTTATTATTTATTTGAAATGCAGAATTAGAGAAAGAGAGAGAGAATAAGAATTTTCCATCTGCTGGTTCGATTGCCAGATGGCCACAATGACCAGGGCTGGGCCAGGCTAAAGCCATGTGCTTGAAACTCCATCCAGGTCTCCCATATGGGTGTCAGGGTCTCAAACACTTGGGCCATCTTCCTCTGCTTTCCCAGGAGCATTAGCAGGGAGCTGGATAGGAAGTGGAACAGCCACTGACTCGAACTGTGCTCATAGGGGATGCCAGCACTACAGGCAGTAGCTTAACTCATTGCACCACAGTTCAGACCAATGTAGTATATATCTTTACATCAATGTCACATGAAAATTCACTCAAAAATAAAAGCAAATCATCATTTATTTTTCATCAGATTGTTATATTGGATAATGCATGTTATCAGTGTCTTAATATAATCAAATTCAAGTGTTTGATTTAGTGATTTGCTTTTCAACTGGACAAATATCTTGATATTCAGAACTTACAGAAGGCCTCAATGATTTTGTACTCTATCTCTCAGACAATAAAGATATAAGAGATATTATCAATGATTCAGTGAGCAGTTATTTTCCAATCTGTTGTGCAGATCAGAAAGAGATCATTTTAAGGAATACCGTCTATCACATACATGAACTTCAATCCATATTTTTAGTTTAAAAAAATTTAATGGTAAAATCCCCAATTAAACAAAATCAATCATTTTATATTATACAATTCAGTAGCATTTACAACACTCACAATTTTGAATATCTATCCCCTCTAATTAGTTACAAAACATACCATCACTGCTATTAAGCAATTTTCTTTCTCCCTCAAGACCCTGGCAATCAACAACTCTGCTTTCCCTCTCTTTGAATTGCTCAATTCTGGACATTTCATATAAATGGATAAGGTACTTCATGCCCTTCATTTCTGGCTTCTTTCCCTGTGTACAATGTTGTGGAGATTCATCCATGTTTTGGCATACATCATCACTTCATTCCCTTTTATAGTTAAGTTTATTCATTCTATGAATTGTATGTATGTAGTACAATTTGTTTAGTACTCCCCCATTATGGAAATTTCGGCTATTTCCATCTTTCAGTTCTTATGAATAGCACCACCATAAATGTGTATACATGTTCAAGCACTGATGTTAAATTATTTTCTGTAATTATCTAGGAGTGAGATGGTGAGGTCTTATGGTAATTTTATGTCTAGCTTTTTGAAGATCCACTAATTTCCATAGTGGCTGAACCATTTTCCTTTTCTACTACAGATGAGCCATGGTTTTAATTTCAGAACATCTTTACCAATTTGTTTTTTGCTTATAGTCATCCTATAATCAATGTATAAGAATGTCTGAAGTCAGATCTCACTTTGGTTTTAATCTACATTTCCCTAATATGTGATCACCTTGAACATTGTTCCATATGTTCATGTGTTTATTGAAGATTTATGTATTTTCTTTTTTAAAAAGATTTATTTATTTATTTGAGTGGTAGAATTACAGACAGGAGAGACACAGAGAGAAAAGTCTTCCATCTGCTGGTTCACTCCCCAGATGGCCACAATGGCTGGAGTTGCGCCGATCCAAAGCCAGGAGCCAGGAGCTTCTTCTGAGTCTTCCACGTGGGTGCAGGGGCCCAAAAACTTGGCCCATCTTCTATTGCTTTCCCAGGCCATAGAATAGAGCTGGATTGGAAGAAGAGCAGCCAGGATACCGTCTGGTGCCCATATAGATTGCTGGTGCCACAGGAAGAGGCTTAGGCCTCTATGCCTCAGCGTTGGGCCAGATTTTTTTTTTTGTTTGTTTGTTTTTTTTTTTTTTTTTAACTTTTATTTAATGAATATACGTTTCCAAAGTACGAATAATGGATTACTATGGCTTCCCCCCCATACCGTCCCTCCCACCCACAACCCTCCCCTTTCCCACTCCCTCTCCCCTTCCATTCACATCAAGATTCATTTTCGATTATCTTAATATACAGAAGATCAGCTTAGTATACATTAAGTAAGGCTTTCAACAGTTTGCTCCCACACAGAAACATAAAGTGAAAAATAATAGATGATTTTTTTTAATGATGATGAAATCAGATCAGACCTATTGTCATGTTTAATCCCAGTGAGAGTCAAGTTGGGAGTTGATAGTTTCTTTTCTTTTTTTTTTTTTTTTTTTTTTTTTTTTTTTTTTTTTTTACAGAGGATCAGTTTAGTATGCATTAAGTAAAGATTTCAACAGTTTGCACCCCCATAGAAACACAAAGTGAAATATATTATTTGAGTACTCATTATAGCATTAAATCTCATAGCCTTGGAAACTCATGACTGGAGCATAGGGAGATTACTGATGCCATAGACAGGAGTGTCAATTGGTAAAGTCAACAACAGGAGTCACTGTGCACTTACTCCTCATGTAGGATCTCTGTCCTTAATGTGCTGTGCATTGAGATTTAATGTTTGTTTTTTTTTTTTGGGAGGAAGGGGGAATGTCTATTGAAGTTCTTTGTCCATTGAAATTAGGTTATATGTCTTAACAGAATGAACCAGCAATCATGGGTACAGAACTTCCTAGTAAATAAAGACATTTTAATTGAATTAGCCATTCTCAGAAGTCCTATGTGATAGGGTATAATTTTTATTTTTCCTTATTTGTATAAACATGTAAAAAGTATATATATCATGGGGGACCATGTGATATTTTTATACATGTATATGTTGTATAAAGACCAATCATGGTAAACACATTTATCTCCTCAAACAATTAGCATCTTTTTATGGTAAAAATATCTATAATCCTATCTTCCAGTTTTATGGTACATTAACATTATCTATGGTTGCCTAACTGTACAAAAGAACCTTAGGACTTCTTACTCCTATTTAGCTATAACTTAATACCCATAAGTCAACCTTTTCCCTTTCCTCTCTTTCCTGAATCTGTTAACTCCCATTATCCTTTTAACTTTCATGAGATCTCCATTTTCTCCACATTTGACTGAAATCATGTGACATTTTTCTTTCTGTGCTTGGCTTACTTCAGTTAACTTAATGACTTCTGGTTTTATCCATTTTGTGAATGAGAACATTTCATTTTTTATGACTAACACTCCAATGTGTATCTATACACATAAATGAGATTTTGAAACAAAATAATTTGTAATAACTTACATCATTGACAGTAGTTAGAGACACACAATATAAACAATAAGCTTTCCATCTTAAATTTCTTGGTTTAGGGACAGACAATTTGCCATCCATGTGGGAAGCCTGGATTGAGTTCCTGGCTCCCAGCTCTAGCATAGCTAAGCCCCATATGTCTCAGACATTTGCTCAGTGAACCAGCAATTGGGAGTTTTACCTTTCTGTCTGTTTCTGTCTCTACCTCTCAAATGAATTTTAAAAATTTAATAAAAGAAACAAAATTCTTTGTTCTTCCTAAAAAAATCAAAATGTCCTTTGTATGTTTGAAAAATTAGTTTCCCAAAGAAAACCATATCTTAAAAATAGCCAGCATGCCATTTGTTTCTTTAATGATATTATTTCTACTTAATACTTTAATCCTAGTAATATCCTTATATACTGAATTAGAATGAAATGTTACACAAAAATGTTTCCCTTATCCAAAATTTTGAGAGTTTATTTGTAAACATTCATCTTAATACTACAACCTAATATGATGAGCTATGTATTGGGAAACACAACAAGTGATTTCTAAAAAAATTGTATACATAGAAATTCACTACATAATTTTACAGTCAGGCAAATTTTAAATAGTAACCAGCTAATCAGTTCATTAAGTTTTTTGGACTTACCAAAGTTTTCTGTTTTCTGTTCAGTCTGCATGTTGTGAGAGTTTTCTTCAGATATGTCTTGCTATGCCATTGAGATTATCACCTGATTCCTAGTACATTGTCCACAATCATTCTACAAAAATATGCTGAATTTTTCCCTTCAATTCACGTGAAATTACAACAATAATTATCATTACAGTTTTCAGTGTGTATTTTATGTGATTGTTAGTAGTGATTAATAAATTTTTACCATATGAATATAAAATACACATATCAATTCATAAAATGTGTGATACAGAAAACTGAATCCCTTTTCATAACAGTCCTAAACTCCTGGCGTCAGTGATTGAACCATTTAATCCACTTTTCAGCAAAACTGGACTTGTCATTCTTATATTTGGGTTATTGTTTCATTTACAATGCATGCAGAGAATTTAAGAAGTTGTAGTCCCTGCTGCTCACACAATATTCATATTTAGAAATCCTGTAGAAAGATTAGTCATTCTACAAGATCCCTGTGTCAATAAAGTGGTATCATCATGTTCACAGGCCATGGTGCAGCTATTCTGTAGTTGGTCCCTTCATTCCTCTGTGTCTAAACTTTTCACCCTGATTTCACTCCTGAAACAACCATGGCTAATTGATTCTATAATTCATACTGTTGCTGATTGCCCAGATTCTCATTATGAACACTAATAATAATAATAATAATAAAAGGATTCATTAAATTGTTGTCATTGTCAAGACAAATGCTTTATTTTGATATAATCGTATAACATACCTGTGGTAGGAGACTTACAACCAAAATGCTGCACTGTAGCACTAAGCTTTTAGATATCCAATTGAACACCTAAATAAAAAATATTCTGTGGCCGACTAACAGAGACAAGATTCTGATTACCTATCTTTGAGGAAATAGAATGTTTGAGAAAATTATTTGGTGTGCTCCAATATTGTACCTGTCACACACTTTTAATTAAAAATGTATTGATGCATGACTAAACTGTGCTTGGTGAAAAACAGGGCCATTTTAGTTCAATTGCAGTAATGTACGCATAGCCCAGTGGTGTCAGCCCAGGCAATTACAGCACAAAGACTGCTCTGGTGCAGTGAGTCCCGCACACCTCAATCTCAAAACACATGTAGAAGCTGGTTGCCAGATATTACAAATCTTTGTGGACTCAGGACAAATGAATTTACTAATCTAGTCTAAATACCTGTAATGAAGCTTTTTCACAAGTCAATAGTAAATTAAATATATGGAGAAATGAATGCTAAAAATGATTAGCTTTTTTTTTTTTTTTTTTTTTTTTTTTTTTTTTAGCATTGCATGGCAGAATTCACTAAGCCCATCCATTCTGACTACCCACTATGTCAGTGGCTGAAATTAAATATCATATTTGGCTATGTTGTGTAGTTATGGATACATGCTGTTGTGAGTTTGGAAACTAGATCTACAATATCCTTTTAATGTTCATTAATATTTTTTGATAATTTTACTCACTAAAACATATAATTCATGATTATTACATGAAATGGAAATCAGAGACTAATATTTAAGCAACAGACTTTCATTGAATATGTTGAAACAGAAAGGATAAAGTGCTTTAGCAATCATCAAAAGTACAATTCAGAAAAGAAAATCATAAGGTAATAAATTATTCCCATTTTGATTGCTCTTTGAATTCCTGAAGTAGACCAACAATAATTTAAAGATTGTATTTACTAGGGAGCAAGTAATCAAAACCAATGATCACTAATTCATAAGTCTTTATGAGTGCCCATTATCAATGCTTTACACTAAAGCTTGTGAAATTTTTGAAAAAAAACATTTATACAGTGTTTTTAAAGTAGAGTGTTGACATTCGTGTTTTCACTATATCTCATTTAATTCAAATGGTATTTTAACAAATGAATTGAAACTCCAACCGCAAAGTTTGATTTCTTCTTGCCCTGTGTGATTTAGTACTGGTTCTTACATTTAGGTAACTTAACAATCAAAAAGAAGAGTTGTCTCGCAGGATTTCCGTTAACACGTATGACTAATATATGACACGTGTGTCCATGCATCATCTTTCTTTATCACTATGATGTTTTAGAGTTAATATTGTAATCTTCATTTTGCAGTAAGGAAACATGCTATGAGAAATTATCTGTATCATCCAAGGTTACTAGTATGTGAGAAGCTTCAATTTCAAATTTAAGTCTCCCTCTCAGTCTGTCCTTTCTGGACTTAATTATACGAGTAGCAAAATTAGAAGCAAATGTGAGTGTCCTGCCAATTGGCTACTTCTAAGTGAAATTTACATTGAGTTATGCAGAATTGGATAAATAATTGACAATGTTTAGGTGGAGAAATAACGTTCATTGATATTTCATTTTAAAGAATCAGGGTAATTATAGACATAAATCTGGCAGGAACATAAAACTTGATTTAAAAGGAAACAATATTGATGTTTCATAGTCAGTTAAAAGTTTCTAATGGGGGTTGGGCATTCAGTGCAGTGGTTAAAATGACTGTTAAGAGCCACGTGCCAAATCATAATGCCTGGGTTCAATCCCTGGCTCCACTCTTGACTGCAGCTTCCTGCTGATGCAAACTTTGGGAGGCAACGATGATAGAGCAAGTAATTGAGTTCCTGTTGTGGGCCTTCAAGGACTGAACTAACAGCAGTGGTCACTATCTCCCTCTGTATCTAACCCTATTAGCTCTCTCTCTCTCTCTCTCTCTCTAATGAACAGATAATTTTAAGAAGAATTTCTGATAGGCAGAGAAATCATGCAGTGAAGAAGTAAAAGCTTTAGTAAGGAGTGGTCATTAGAGGGCTAGAAGTGATTGAATCCTCTCTATGCTTACCTTTGATGAAAAGATGCTAAGAGAAGCACATGACACAGAGAAGGGAAAGCAAGGACAGCAGAGTGAAATAGAAAAGTTCGATTTTGAGCATAAAGAATTTGAGATTCTTTTTCTTAGTGGCAGAGGGTTTGAAGAGCGGGGAGATTAGAACTACATACAATGATTGATAAGTCATTTGCATGTATCAGCTAGATACAGTGATTGATAAATGATTCACCTTTGACCTATTTTGAGGCAGGCTCCTCTGAGCTCTTTTGTGTGTGAGGGGGGTGGGAGGTGGGGGTGTTAAAGACTTTTTAAAATTTATATATTTGAAAAGCAGAGTTACAGAAACAGAGAGAGAGAGAGATGGGGGCGAGAGAAGAGAGGGCAGGAGAGAGTCAGAGAAAGAGAGATATCTTCCATCCACTGCTTCACTCCCCAGATAGCCACAATGGCCAGAGCTGGGTCAGGCCAAGCCAGGAGGCCTGACCTTCTTCTATGTCTCTCATGTAGGTGCAGGATCCCAAGTATTGGGTCATCTTCCACTGCTTTCCCAGGCACATTACCAGGGAGCCGGATCAGAAGTGGAGCAGCTGGGTTTTGAAGCAGTGCCCATATGGGATGCTGGCCTCACAGGCAGCAGCTTTACCTGCTATACCACAATGCCAGCTCGGAGCTCTCTTTACTAGGCCTCAAACTTGGACTGTGTCCTTGACCAACTAAGTCCAGTGTCAGCAGTCATCTTCTGGGTCAGTTGAGGAAGAATCCCCTACTCTCTGAATCCATTCATATTCCTGTCTCCCACCTTCAAAATCTCATCATTCTGGTCAGCTTTCAGCAATAACCCTGTCAAGTTGATTTAACCATCATTCTCCTTACCTCAGTGTTTCATCTTCTAATTTTCATCCACTGATCCCACCCTACTCCTTGAATACAAATTCTCTCTTTTCCTTATTGTATGTATTTGGAGCCAAGCACTCTCATTTTTACTAGAAAACCCTATTGCAGTACTGTCTTGGATAGAGTTTTCCTTACTGGGGCTGGTGCTGGGGCATAGCAGGCTAAGTCTCCACCTGCAGCACCAGCATATCATACGGGTGCCTGTTCATGTCCCGGTTGCTCTACTTCTGATCCAGCTCTCTGCTATGGCCTGAGAAAGCAATAGAAGATGGCCCAAGTGCTTGTGCACCTGCACCTGAATGGGGGACCCAGAAGAAACTCCTGGCTCGTGGCTTCAGATTGCTTCAGTTCCAGCCTTTGCAGCCATTTGGGGGTGGACCAGCAGATGGAAGACCTTTCCCTCTGTGTCTCCCTCTCTCTGTCAGTAACTCTACCTCTCAAATAAATAAATTAAATCTTTAAACAAATTTTATTTACTGTTTTAAAGGGCAGTTTTTTTTTTTTTTTTTTTTTTTTTTTTTTTTTTTTTTTTTTTTTTTTTACTGGATACTGAAGCCATTGTTTGATAAGCAAAGGAGAAGGTAGACATAGATTTAGCTTTGGTGAGTATCTTTTTTCCTTGGAGGAAGAGGAGTCACATAAGCAGTCATACAATTTGGTGGGCAATCAAGAAAATCAACATGAAAAAATCAAGAGATGAGAAAGTTTCATGTGAAACCAGTGAGTGATGGAACCCCCAATAGATGCCAAGTTATATACTTACCTCCAGGAATCAGAAATTATATGGGATTTTCTATATCTACCCCCCACATAAACATAAAAGCTTATGGCACTGAAAAGATGTATAAGATGACCGGATACTGTAACACACATGCCCTGAAATTCGCATTTTTTTGAAGAGCATAGTTGGATAGTGCTTCCCTTTTCAGGACTTATGGCTTCTTCTACAATACTCTTACCCTCATCTCACAGATATCAAATGCTCTCTCTGTTTCTCCTTCAATAAAATTAATCGGTAATTGCTTCATTTGCTAATACACCTGCTTATTAATCAAGCATATACTTTACACTAGGTTATGTGTTGGGGACTGTGAAGAATCAGGAAAGAGCTATTGAGAGAGAGAACTCTGAACTCAGACTCATTTTTTGTCATTAACAGTAATTTATACTCTAACACTAAACAAATTCTACTGAATCTCAAAACAAAGAAGCAATAATTTTTAACAAATTACTGTATTTATTCATTTTCATTGTGAGATACTAGAATCCAGATTAGTAGACTCTCATTTTTCCTCTGACTCTTCCAAGCGTATTTCTCAGACTGTGATTTCACTGTACAGGGACATTGGAAACCTTATTTATACATTCATTCACATGCAACATGCTACAATTTGTTCAAATGCCCTTGAACTAGGATTTCTACTCACTTTTAAGGAAGGCAAGATAAAAGAGTGAGGTTATTCCTCTGGTGATAGGATGTGTCGAACAGATCAAGCAACCATTTTCTTATTCATTTTCCTGAACCCTGAACTCTTGGGAAAATTATTTTTAAAAAAAGGGAGGGTGTAGGGGGAGACTGGCACTTGCTTTGCTACTGAAAATATTCCCATGAATCTCTAGATAAGTGGAATACAAAAGACAGATGAGTAAATCTTCCCAAATTCAGACTAGTGTTACTGTATGCACTGGCTGGCATCTTCTTCCTTAGAAATAATTATTTTGCAAGTTTTTTTCTTCTTTCTTCTTTCTTTCTTTGTTGTCTTTATTTTCATTTTCAACAGATTACTATTTCAAACTAACATTGTCCCGGTAATCAGACCCTTCATCAGGATTTGGAAAAGCATAGCTTTCTCTAAGAATCAGGAGTGATCAGACGATGCTATAACCTCTGTGCAGTGTTGCTGCCCTTTACAGCAGTGATGAAGTGCCTCTGAACATGTATGGAATCACTTTTGTTTTTAGCTCCTGTGACCAACAGCATTCATTTTCATTTATACAAACTCCCCAGTAAAAGGGAATAGCATGTTTGCATGGTGCATTTTCAGTGTAGCGTAATGGAAGAGATTTATTGCTAGGAAGAGTTGACTTCTAGGAATGCTGAAAGCCAGAGGGCAATGCAGATGCAAGCCAAATAATTCAATCACAGTTTCAGGTGCCTTCCTTCAACATGCTGCTGTTGTCTAGGGCATCCCCATAGAAGCCGTCTGTTCAACATCTTGAGCGAACATGTGGCATTTAGACGGACATGGTTATATGTGTTACTGAACAACTTCTTTTTCTCTTTGCTGCTTCATTCATTTCATTCATTTCTCATCACTACTATCTCATCAATTGCAGATTCTCTTAGCTTCCCAAGCCAGTGTTCAACTTTATCATTTTGGAAACATTCACAGATAACTTAGTCTACATTTGTAGAATTTTGCTCTTCTGTAGATCAAAACAAAGTCTTGGGCAGTTTCCTGGAATCTCAAGTAGTGATATTATAACAATGCAGAGCTGTGTAACTTGTCTACATTGTAACATTAAGACTGGGAACTCACAAACATTTTCTTAAAAAAAATTAAAAAAAAAAACAAAACCTTGAATAGATCATCATAGTCCACATTATGAACATCTGTTCTAAAGAGATGTTTAGAAGCAGCCTTCTAAATTATGTTTCCCAAAATAAAGACCTCTCCCAGAAGAGAACTATTCTATCACCAAGTTATTATGCTCTAAATATCGCACAATGGAAAGCAGAAATTTTACTATATTGGATTGATCATCTAGGAATCATGTATCAAAAAATATGAAAACTCAGAGAAAATTCTATTATGAATGACAACCAGTGACACTCAGTATTGTAATACAAACATAGTGATATAATATATACACTGTACTATAGTTTTAGACTTATTGCAATAGAGTTATATTCTACACATATACATGCTAATATATATATATTGCATAACATAAATATAAATGTACATTACAAAATTGCTGTAGGGTTTATTTTGGTATAGACTACCAAATCATATTCAATGGTCATGAAATATGTAATATAAAAAAATTTTAAATTTTTGAGTTGTATTTCTTAGGACTAATCTTATTCCTGTCTTATGCTAACCATGACCTTTTTCTTCTAAAGATTTATTTTATTTATTTGAAAGGCAAAGAGAAAGAGAGATAGAGGGAGAGACAGAGAGAGATCGTCCATCTGAAGTGGGCAGGCATATAGGTTAAAATCCATTAGATTTGTGAGCTGGAAGACCACACCTTCACCACGCCCCTGTGTGACCTCATCCCCCTACCTAGCCACACCTGGGTGCCCGCCAGCCAATCAGGTTAAATAACCACTCCCCTTTGGAAGTGGGTTAAAAGCCTAGGACACAATGTGTCCGGCTCTCTTCTTCCCTGGCCTCTTGTCAGGAGGGGACTTGCTGTAGCCTGGCGCCTCCAGGGCGCATGGCCTTCGGGCCATGAGCTCTAGGCTTTCTGGTCTAGATACAGGCCTAGATGCTCCTCCACGTGGCTGGTTCCTGGTGCTCGGTGTGAACCCCTATTCACCTCTCTCTCCTAAATAAAGCTCTCACTCTCCTATGCATTTTCTCACTAAATAAAAGCTTAAAACGTACCATGCTACCTTGTTTATCTGTGCCGGTATGTAGAATTCTTCTCTAAATATTAGGCAAGAACCCTCTTGGGCTTATTAATATCGGGGATTTAGTAATAAGCCTGTGGTGAAATCGTAAGGCACCCCAAATTCAGGTAGCACGTGTGGCACCCCGGATAGCATTTCTAGGAAATTTTAAAGGGCCACATTTCAGTGTAGATTTTAGGGGGTCTTTTCCAATTTCATATCCACTGGTTCATTCCCCAAATGCTGTGGTGGCTGGGACTGGGCCAGGCCAAAGCCAGAAGCCAGGAGCTTCTTCCAGGGCTCCTGCGTGGGTGCAAGAGCCCAATAACTTGGGTCATCTCTACTACTTTCCCAGGTGCATTAACAGGGAGCTGTATTGGAAGTGGAGCAGCAGAGACAAACGGTGCCCATATGGGATTCCTGTGCTGTGGCATAGTGGGTTAAGCTGCAAGCCATGACTTTTAAGTAAGTTTCTCATGAATTTTAAATTACATTTACAAAATATTTGTCCTAATTCTTCTCATTTATCTTTAACAGATCAAAAGGCTGTTGTAATCTCTTGAGAAAATAATGCATAACTATTTTCATGTTTCATTTGCTAAACAGAGTAGCTGGTTTCATTCAATTTTTAAAAAGATATCAAGTTTGTCAATGAACCTTGAGTTTATAAAATGTTTATCTTCATTTTACTTGGGTGTGAGTTAAAAGCAAACTATTTGAGCTAGTTTTATCAATTACTCACTTTGAACAAACTAAATGTGTGTGTGTGTTTTACATTTCTGCCAACAATTTAGTAGTATATTCTTTTGTTTAAGGCAATCTCTGTAGGTATGTAATTTGTTCCTTGCTATTTCTACCTAGTACTTATGCAAGAAGTGCTGAACTAGATAGTCTTTTGATATGTTAATATAACCATTCTTTGTCTTAGGTGTGAACATCACAATGAGGTCCAGACTACAAGTACTCAGGGTGTATCACCTACAACTCAGTAGGTGAACCAAGTGAAGCCTTGAGTTTTTAACTTCCAGATGCCAAATAGTCAGTCGAGTATTAATTGTCAAGGCCCTACAGTTGCTGTCCAATAATTAATGAGATCAAATTCTTTATACTTCAAGTCTTGCTAAAAATTTAAGACCTATATAGAACTAACATATTTTGGTATATGTAAATGAATTTGCCAGTTGTCAGTCCTTTTCAGTCTTACTCCTGGAATAAGCCACTCTTTCCACAAACTTCTGTGACTTTTTGTTTCTGTTACTTCTCACTTGTTACTGAAAAGAAAGCCATCCTGCTGAGATGAGTAAACATTCTTTATCTGTCTCAAAACACCTTTTTCTGCTATTTGCATTTTCAAACTTCTCACTGAACACATTCAAGCATCTACTAAGCATTATAAGCAAGAGGTACAATAGGAGACACATTCATTGAACAATAGTGGTTGCAGTAAATGTCTTACTCTTCAGAGAATTTGCAAGTTCAAAAATTCATGGTATACATGGGGAGTTTAGATTATAATTTTTTAATATTCCATCCTGTACATTTATCAAAAAATGAATTTCATCTGCCACTGACTACCCAGTTCTCCAGTATGATTAGAGACATCTGGAGCATTTCCCAAACCTCATTAGATTTTAACTAACCAAACAGTATAGTGTTGTCAGAACACTTCACCACCTTCCAGATTATGCCCTCCTTATCATCATTAGCAAAAGCACTGGAATACACGGGTCCCAACACCAGAAATCCATCATTCCGTCTTCCTACTTCTCACATTGAGGAATATACATGTATTAGAAACCATGTTCCTCATCCTTTTAGCCACTCTTCACAAAACCATATATGTTAGTGCTGATGCATTACCATGACACTTGTATAGATTACTAAGAACTGGCCACTATACGGTTGAATAAGTGTGATTGTCAACAAGTAGCATTACATTTCTTACTAATATTTGGCAAATAAAAATCAGAAACTAAGAACAAAGTAAAAGGACAAAGAGAAAATTTGGGAAATGTTTCCCCTTTGATATTTAACAATGTTTGACCAGATTCATCCTAACGCCTAGGAACAGAATAATAAGAATATGAAGCTGTCCGTATTTATTTATTTATTCATTCATTTATTTATTTTAGTATCTTTTGAAATGTTAGATTGGGATATTATGAGGGAATTTCAAAAACTGCATGGAAAATGGAAAATAAAGAGATGTTTGGCAGGAGTGGTTGGTCCAGCAGTTAAGAGGATCATTTATGACGCCTGTGTTCACATAGCAGTCCCGGGTTAAATTCCCTGCTGTAGCTCCTGACTATAGTTTCCTGCTAATACAGACCTTGAGAGGCAGGACTGATGGCTCAAGTGATTGTTTTCCTGCTATGTATGTGGAGGATCTGAATTGAGTTCTGGGCTCCTGGCTATGGCCACAGCAAATGCAGGCAATTGCAGAGCAAGCTAGCAGATTAAAGCTGTCTACCTGTCTCTCTGTCTCTTTGTTTATCAAATAAATAAATAAGATAGTTTATTTTGTACAAAAAAAATGTGAAATCCATGCATATAAGGTATCTTCAAAAATATGGAAAACCCACATTATGAAAGAACTGTGTATGAATGTCACAAAAAATTTCCAGGGAAATAAATTTATTTTTGATTCCTTTTCCATGAATTTTTAAGTCCCTTCCATATAATATTAAATAATGAATCATTACTAAATAAATTATTAAATAGAATGTAAAAATAACTATAAAATTCCATGATGTATTACTATTTATCAGAGACTCTAATATATGTGATCTATATTTTATATAATATATGAGGAGACTTTAAAAAGATACTGGAAAAATGAATACTTTCCACGAAACTTTCAGAGTCCTTATTTAATTAAATATATGCAAATATGCATTTTTTACATAAAAATAAATCATTGCATATTTATATATGTTAATGAAATTTGGAATCTATATGTATGTTTTCTAGTGATATATATATATATATTTATCTGTAAGGAGTAAGTGACAATTGGATAATTATTTAAATCACCACTTTATTTCATTAAATTCCTTTTGAAAAGATATTTTATAACTGAAATTATGTAATATTTGGTCCTTTTATTTAAAAATCAATAAATTGTTATAATCTAAAATATTTACAAAGCGTATTATTATATTATCTTTTTCATATTTTTCTACATCTTAGGAAACTAACATTTCCAAAACCTACCTAATAATGGGTAAAATTCTTCCAGAGTGTACCAACCCTTAATATAAAAGTACATGTATACAATAATCAAAGATGAGATGCTCATATTTTATTAACCCAATATACATGGTATCCAGGTTTTATGAATAAGATAACTTAAAAAATAAAATGCTTAGCTGTCTATTCTGTTTTCAAGACTCTATTATTTTTTCTGTTTTCAAGACTCTGTTATTATTCTGCAAATTATTTTGTACCAGGGATGAAAATGTTAATTTCATGTTAGTAACTACTGTGAACAAGATCTTAACTGTTATTCAATATTTACTGGATATAACTTATTTTATAAATAATAGCCAATCGTTATGTAAAAACATACACATATATTTTGTGAAATTAAAAAAAAACTTAAAACAGGTTAACAATCTAGTTCTACTTTTTAAAAAAAGTATCATCTAATAGAAAAGAAAGATAAAAAAAATTACCCTAGATAACCAGAACAGCAACATCCTCGGAGATTTCCTTGTTTAGAAAACTAAATATAATTTGTTGGGTTTACAAAAGAAGAGCTTTAGAAGTGCTAATAATATGCCACTTATTGGCATGCACAGTTTAGTGGAATTTTTTTCATTTTCATACGCATTCTGATTTCCAGCACTTCCAATATGCACCGCTAACCTGTTGTTTTTACCTCCTTAATTATAAATCTTTGAAATTAAAAAAGTCAACCTTTATAATGACTAATTTAAATAAATATTGTTTGATCAATGCTTCTGAAATGGAAGGCTTAGAATTGCAGAAATAATTTTTGGACTGCTTTTAAAAATGGTGAGTTTAATAATAATGAGTATTCATAAATTCCTCTTTCCCACCTCACATATTTTCAGTAATTTAATATATTTGTAGCACTTGCTCTTCCTGTTAAATGAATGTGTTATGCTACTTGTTTTGGAAGTAGATTAGTCTTCTAGACAAACAGTATCTCTTATATAGTACAGAGAAATTAAGAAGTCTTTTCAGAAGGACAACATAAATGACTTGAATATTTTTTTAATTTGTCTTGTAAAAATAGTATAATTGAATTACTTTCCCTTGTCTAAATCTTTACATTTGTTAAAGAGTAATAAAATCCATAGTAATTAAGGTTTTATGAAGATTAGATAGATGTGTGTGTTACCCATCTAACTTTTCCAATTTTTTAACCATGGTTATGAATTTTATTTAAAATTTTCTTTGTTTTTATTTGAAAAATGTAAAGAGAGATAGAGAGAGACAGAAAACAGAGAGAGATCTTCCATGATCTAGTTCATTCCCCAAATAAGTGCAATAGCTGAGACTGGTCCAGTCCAAAGCCAGGATCTGGAAAATAATCTTTCTTTCCTAATCGGGTGTCAGGAACCAAATGGAGACATCACTACTGTCTCTGAGAGTGTGCATTAGCAGGAAGCAGGAACCAGAACCAGAGCCAGGACTGGAACCCAGATCCTTAAATATAGGATACAGACATCCCACGTGACATTTTAACACTGTACCAAACACGTCCCCCAATAAATTAGAGTTACCTTTCCCTATGGCCAGAGCTTCATTCTTAGACAACTCATAGGTGAGATACCGGAAACTTGTTTCAGTTTCAACTTTTCCTATTCTCAAAGAATAAAGCATAATTATTTTTCTAGAACTCCTCCTACCTACCAGGTATCCTTGAAAATATGGGTGATGGCCTTAATTGACTAGAAACACATTAACCAAGATGTACATCAGAAGAAACTTCTTGCATGTTCTTCTAAAGAATGAGAAAAACATGAGAATGTACAACACAGCACAGTCTCTCCTAAAATAAACATATTTGGATAAATCTCCTTTTTCTTCATATTTTGTGGTTAACATTCTAAAGATTCAATTATATATAGCATACATAGTAAATAAATAAGAAAAAATATATATAGTACGATGACAGGGATTGCTATATTTTTGATAAATATAATCAAATGATATTTTAACAAATAGATTTACTATCTAAAAAGTCAATTAATTACATTTTTTCTTTCATTTGATTAGTAGATTAATTTTCCATCATAGATTGTATAAGGCATGTGATTTTGTCTCTATTGGAATTGAATTTCTGTCCTTTCTCTTTGCTTAATAAAGCATGCAATTGGATTTCCTATAACTTGAAGTCTTGATTTTCATGAGTGAAAACAACTTATTTATTTATTTTTAAGATTTATTTTGTTTATTTGAAAGAGTGACAGAGAGAGTTAAATGGAGAGAGATGCTGGCTCATTCCTGAAATGGCCACAAAGGCGAGACTGGACCAGGCTTAAGCCAGGCACCTGGAACTCCATTCTGATAACTCATGTGGGTAGTGGGGACCCAACTATTTGGGCCATCCCCTACTGCTTTCCCAGGAACATTAGCAGGGGGCTGAATTGGAAGCAGAGAAGCTGGCTTGAAATCAGCACTCTGATTATCAGATGCCAGCAACCCAAGTTGCAGCTTTACTCATTGCACCACAACCTTGGTCTTGCACCAAAACAATTAAAAATCCATGCACCATTTTCCAATTTCCTGCTTATTTTTGCTTATCTTCATTGGAAATTACTTAAATGTAAGTTTTGCATTTCTTATCCTAATTTTAATTTTGAAGTATTTCCAACTCCAGAAAACATGCTACCTAGTTTTATCAATTGTTAACATTTATTGAAAGCATTTTAAATTGTAGTGACATTTTACTACTCAATATTTAAGAATATGTCTTCTGTGAGCAAGAGTATTATCCCATATGAGCTCAGTAAAATTTTCCCAGTGAGGAATGTTAACAATACATCTAATATCTACTGTACAGTCAATATTTAAAGTTTCTCATTTTTCTCAACAATATCTTTATACTTTTATTTTCATCTTGATCTTTGATCAAGGATCCAAGGAAATGTTACCTTTTAAAAACTTAATTGCTGTATATTTCCTGTCAAAAGATGAAGAAATGATCAAAAACCAAGGAGGCCATGTCAAAAAGATCTAGAAACCATGTAGAAGATTTTCTTTCATTGACTAAACTGCTCTGAAATAAATATTGGCAAAAATGAATTATAAAATTATCAGTTATGGGACCAGCCTTGTGGCTCCGTTGAATAAGTTGCTATTTGTGAAGACTATGTCCCAAATCAGAATACCAGTTGCTGCTTCTGATCCAGCTCCCTGCTAATAATTCATTGGAAGGCAGTGAATGATGGCCAAGAACTTGGGCCCCTGACACTCATGTGGGAGACTAGGATGGAATTCCTGGTTCCTAGCTTCAGCCTGGCGCAGACCTGGGTGTTTCGGCCATTTGAGGAGTAAACCAGTAGAAGGATGAGCTCTCTATCTTTATCACCATCACCATCACCATCACCATCACCATCACCATCACCATCACCATCACCATCTCTCATCTCAAGTCTATCTCTGTCTCTATCTGTATCTCTATCTTTATTTCTCTATCACTCTGCCTTTCAAATGAATGAATGGGTGAATAAATAAATAAATACAAATAAATAAATCTCTTCCAAAATATGGAAATTAAGGAAAGTTCCATGTGCTTTTGGTGATACAAAAAGCAAATTATTAAAATGGCACTGATGGGGCCGGCGCCACGGCTCACTAGGCTAATCCTCCAATTTGCGGCGCCGGCACACCGGGTTCTAGTCCTGGTGAGGGCAACAGATTCTGTCCCGGTTACCCCTCTTCCAGGCCAGCTCTCTGCTGTGGCCAGGGAGTGCAGTGGAGGATGGCCCAAGTGCTTGGGCCCTGCACCCCATGGGAGACCAGGATAAGTACCTGGCTCCTGGCTTTGTATCAGCGCGGTGCGCCGGCCGCGGTGCGCCGGCCGCAGTGCGCCGGCCGCGGCAGCCATTGGAGGGTGAACCAACGGCAAAGGAAGACCTTTCTCTCTGTCTCTCTCTCTCACTGTCCACTCTGCCTGTCAAAATAAATAAATAAATAAATAAATAAATCTTTAAAAAAAATGGCACTGATGGGAGGATCTTTCCCAACAGACTAGTGTACTTCCCAGTATACCATTTACTGGGCTAATTAATAATTAGTATGGAACAACTGAAATCCAAGTAGAAAATCATCATCTCAACTTAGAGACAGATACTATTAGTTCAGGGGAAAAAATGACATTGGGGGATGGTATTGTGGAGCAGTGGGTTAAGCCTCTGGCTATGATACTTGCATCCTACATTGGCTTGCTGGTTGCAGTCCCCCAGTTGATGTGCTTCCAATCCAGCTACCTACTAATGTGCCTGGGAAAGCAATGGAGTGAGTATCTAGGAGACCAGCTTCAGCCCTTGCAGGATTTTGGGGAGTCAACCAATGGATGAAAGATATTCTCTCTCTCTGTCTCTGTCTCTGTCTCTGTCTCTGTTACTCTGCCCTTCAATTGAAAAAATAAATAAATCTGAAAGACAAATTGCCATTTATTGATGAAAGACTATTGGAGAGCTGGATATGCAGTTTCAACGTCATCCTCAAACACTCCACGGTAACACATGGTGAACAAAGCCTTACTAAAGGGAGATACCATGGAGCATCGGAAGATCAAATTTGTATCACCAGCATGGGAAAAACTGACATCCTATGCCACCGGATGTGATATAGAGAATGACACTATACCAGTTTAACAGCAAATTGAAGAAAGAATTATAATCTAATCTGCATTTTATAGTAATATTAACCACTCAAGAAATTTATCAGAGGTGAAATAACTAGCTGATTTAATAAATCATGCTGATTTTGTTTTGAGTTTATATATGGAGTTTAACTCACAGTTAACCCCTGAATAGTTAAGTATCTGACACATTGACTGAAAGGTAATGGTTTGGTAAAACATTTAAATATTTCTGTACATACAGATGATCCCCATGGGACAGCACTCCAGCTCTGACTCAGATTTTTTTAAATTTCCCCTGATTCTTATTTTCAAAAAGGTCTCAAATATGTAGTAAAATTACCAAGTTACATAATTTTTGAAATTAATTTACTTCTCCTGTAAAGAATGAAACATGATTCTAAATCATAAGGAATGGATAAATGATAGAATATTTACCAATTTGTCACATCATCCCCATGTCATATTCATAGTACTTTCTTTATAAAGAAATTCAAAAAACAGGTAGATCTGACAGATATGTCTCCTCTTTATTAAACCGTGTGAACAAAGACAAATATGATCACTGATCACATAACATGTTTTCTATAGGAAGAAAGGAATGACTTTTTTCAAATATGGTAATAATGGTACCTACTTTTGAATGTCTTATTTTGTAGGTACTTTTTTGTTGCAAAAAAAATAAATAAAATAAAAGTCCTCCTTTCCCAGGCTGCCTCAATACTTTGACAAGTTAAATACAGAGGAATTTTTTCATGGTGAAAAGACCATATAACCCCATGAAAACCAGGGTTTATGATGGCCTTCAGCAACAGTACTATGCATGGCGCCGCTATAATTTTATTTGATCCAAAAAAACATAGCTTCATAGCTTAAATTGTGTAACGGACATTCCCATCAAATTTCCTTTCTTTTCAGGCTTGCACATGTATTGTTTTATATATGCCAATGTCAGTCTTTGTGATACAATGCTGCCAAAAATACCCTTTGATGAATGCTAATAAATTCAAAAGCTTAATATTACCCTGTAGTTTTTAAGGTTGGGGGGTTGGAAAAGAACAAAAGCCAAGTCTGAATAAATTACAGTCTATACATGACATTGAAAATTGGGCCAAATACTCATGGCTTCAAAAGATGGAATCTGTCCAGTCGGAATACCCCCTTTCCCCTTTCCCCTGCTAATCAATGGGACCGCTTAATATAAAAGACTTTATAGTGCATACTGGCAAATATGGGATCGTACATTACAACACAATAATCTAGTTAATGGACGTAAAGGTTTTAGCAGAATTCCATGACATGTTGAAATGCATATTATAGCTATGTTTCTTTCAAATGAAACTTGTAGCAATGATCTTGGGATTCTGAAATATTCATCTATTCCAGCAATAGGACTCCATCAAGATTTTGTCTTAATGAGGAAGGTAAAATTTTTCACTCTGTTTGTTATCAATCAGTTATAAAAGTGACTACAAATTCTCATTAAAAGGAAAGAAAGATCTACCTACTATATCACTAGTAAAAATGTGTCTATTTTTGTCAATCCTTGAACATTTTCTTTCAAAATTATCTGGCATCATTTTTTGAATAAGTTTAATAATTTCAGTATTTGATACATCATTTCTCAGTACATAAATATCTATCAAACTATAACATAAAACTGAAGGAAGAGGCCAGCACTATGGTGCTGCAGGTTAAGCTATTGCCTTCAGTGCCTGCACCCCAGCTGGTCCTCTTCCCATCCAGCTTCTTGGTAATGCACCTGGGAAAGCAGTAGAAGATGGTCCAAGTGGTTGGGCCACTTCATGTGCGAGACCCAGAAGAAGGTTAGGTCTGCCTGGTCCAGCCTAATCTGTTATGGCCATCTGGGGAATGAACCACTGATGGAAGATCTCTCTGCCTCTGCCTCTCTGTCAGTCTGTCTTCAAATAAATAAACTTTAAAAAAAAAAAAAAAAAAAAAAAACAAAAAACTGAGAGATAGGGCCAGTCCTGTGGCTCAGTGGGTAAACACCCTGGCCTGAAGTGCCAGCATCCCATATGGGTGTTGGTTCTAGTCCCGGCTGCTCCTCTTCAGATCCAGCTCTCTGCTATGGCCTAGGATAGCAGTAGAAGATGGCCCAAGTCCTTGGGCCCCTGCACCCACGTGGAAGACCTGGAATAAGCTCCTGGCTCTTGGCTTCGGATCAGCACAGCTCCGGCCATCGCAGCCATCTGGAGAGTGAACTACTGGATGGAAGACCTCTCTCTCTGTCTCTGCCTCTCTTTGTAACTATGAGGAAAGAAAGGAAGGAAGGAAGGAAGGAAGGAAGGAAGGAAGGAAGGAAGGAAGGAGAGAGAGAGAGAGAGAAGAGAATTAATTTATATAAGGTGGTAATAAAAGTTTTCTTTTGAAAGCAAAAGTGATTGTTATCCAGACAGGATTTCAGGTAATCACAACTTTCTTGTAGGAAAATGTGACCTATGACAACTCAGAACAATTCAGGACATTTAAACGGATCAGACCAATAATTCTAAGTGCTAGATCTGAGTGTCCAAAGATTTAGGCTTTATGTTTTCTCATCTGTCATGATATCAACTCAGACTCTCAATAGCTAATGACAATTATTCACAAATTTGACTTCTACGTTAACCTACTTACTTTTGTCAATGTTAAAAATATCCCCTCAACCATTCATTTTCTATATGAGAATAAAATAGAATTTGGAAAAAGTAATGATGCTCGTTGTAGTTGTAATTGTCATCTCATTCACTAGGAAAACATTTATTTATGGAGAGATGTTTATATGGCAGATACTATAGACATTTCCTAAATCACACTTGACATTGTTAGATTTTCTTTATTTTTCAAATTCACTGATTTATAGTTGTATCTCATCATGGAGAGACTTGATAGGTCTCTCCATTTATTTGTCAAATTCATGCATCCCACTACATTTTATAAAATTCTCCAAAAAAAGTTTAGTATATATTACATTCAAGATTTTTTCTAGGAATGCATTGATTTTTGGCACAACTTATATTGTGCTTTTTAAATTTTTTTTGAATAGAAATGTCACAGATATTTTTATGTTTTTCTTAAGGATGTCTAAAATCTGTCACTAATAATTTCAGTGTAATGTATTTTGGGTTCTGCACATAAACATCATAGCATCTATTGAGTTTCTTCTTTTCTGAATATTTACCAGTGTTTAATTGTTTTTTCTCTGTTTTAGCATGGAATAAAATGATGATACTCAGTATGATTATATTTTTGTGTTAGAGGACATGCTTAGGACAGTTATGATTGTGAATAGTATTTGCCGAGGGATTTTTAGTGGGTACATTTAATGGATTTCTTTGCTAGGAGATTTCATGATAAATAGATTGAATATCATAAAATAGATTTTTCTGCTTCTTTTGAATTTATCTTATAGTGAGTATCACATATTTCTCCTTCTTTTATGTATTTGTGACAAATTAACATTATGCATTTTTAATGTTAATTAATCTCTAAATCTTGGGATAAAGACAGTTTTTTCCATTACAGATAATTATTTCTATGCATTATAGGATTTTGTTTGTGGACAAACATAAAGACTTTTGATCTTGGCCAGCGCTGTGGTTCACTATGCTAATCCTCCGCCTGCGGCATCGGCACCCCGGGTTCTAGTCCCGGTTGGGGCACTGGTTCTGTTCCGGTTGCTCTTTTTCCAGTCCAGCTCTCTGCTGTGGCCCGGGAAGGCAGTGGAGGATGGCCCAAGTGCTTGGGCCCTGCACCTGCATGGGAGACCAGGAGAAGCACCTGGCTGGTGGCTTCGTATTGGTGCAGCGCGCTGGCTGTAGCGGCCATTTGGGGGGTGAATCAACGGAAGGAAGACCTTTCTCTCTGTCTCTCTCTCTCACTTCTCTCACTGTCTAACTCTGCCTGTCCAAAAAAAAAAAAAAAAAAAAAGACTTTTGATCTTTATTCATTACAAATTTGACGAGAAAATTTGCTTTCTCAGGCTATCATTGCCTGGATTCAGAATACAGATTACATTGGCTTAATGGTAAATATCGTTAAGAATTGCTCTTGTTTCCTGCATATATTTGAAATGATAAGTTTGATGAAGTTATGTAAAATTTGCTTGTAAAACCAATGTTTTTTGAATTACTTCTATTACTCATCCATTTGTAAGAACTTTGACATGGGCTTTTTGCTGATGTTGTTTTGTTTACAGCTTAGTTTGGGTAAGTTTCAGTGTTTTGTATGTTTGCCTGTATCTATGTGTCTACAACATGTGCTATCATTATTTTTCACTGTACTGCACAACATATATTCCTGTTTTGTGATTCTAAAATTATTGTTGCCTTCTCTTTTATTGTTTAATAATCTTGTAGATTTTTGGCCTGTTGCATCTACTTCTCAGCTAAAATAGAATATTACAAAACCCAATGACAATTACGCATGAATTTTATTGAAAATGAGAGGCAAAGCTACCAATAGAAACCGACACTCCTTATCAGAGTGTGGACCCCAACAGCAAGTTACACAGTTTTTTATAGTATTTTGTCCACTAGGGCTCACAATTTCGAACCAAACCCCTGGTATGTAGTGAACAATAAAAAAAAAAAAAAAAAAAAAAAGAAAAGAAAACCAGAAAAACCAGAATATTGTAAGATAACAGCTAACAATAACAAAGGCAGGAACAATAGCAGATAAGAGATATGGTTGTAGAATAACAGAGAAGGGCACACATCTCTCAACTTAGTCCTTTCTCAGTTCCTTGGAATTTGGGCCCACATAGTTTCACAAGATACACTCTTAGCTGTTAGCAAGCAAAGCTAAAATGTACAGAAGCAAGAGATCTGCAATTAGCTTTTAGCCACATTCACTCCATTTTGATTTTGACTCTAAAGGCCTAATTATTAGACTCTTCAAAGAACAAACTTTGGTCATTGGATTCCCTTATATTGCCTTCTTCTTCTTCTTCTTCTTCTTTTTTTTTTTTTAAGGTTTATTTATTTATTGAAAGGTAGAGTTACACAGGGATAGAAAGGGAAGGAGAGACAGAGATCTTCCAACCACTGGTTCACTCCCCAGATGGCTGCAATGTCCTGGGCTGGGTCAGGCTGAAGCCAAGAGTCAGGAATTTTTTAGGAGTTTAGAGTTCTTCCGCATGGGTAGCAGGGGCCCAAGCACATGGCCATCTTCCTTTGCTTTTTGCCAGGCTGTTAGCAGGGAACAGATTTGGAAGCATGGCAGCCGAAACACGAATTGGTGTCTATGTGGGATGCCAGCAACATAGGCAGTGGCTTTACCTGTTATGCCACAACACCAGCCCTTCATCCTCTTAAGTTGCTTTCTGTTTTTAAATTTTAGTGTTATCTTTATTTTACCTTGTTTTTTCTTTACTTTATCAATTGTGCTGTATTTTCAGTTTTCTCTCTCCCCAGGTAAGATGTTAGTTTTAAGGCTTACCTATCTTTTTTTTTTTTAATAAATAAAAGATTTTTATGTTTGAAAAGCTGAGTTATAGAGAAAGGAAGAGTAAGAAAGATACCTTCCAACTACTGGTTCATTTTCCAAATGATCAGAAGAGCTGGGGATGGGCTAGGCTGAAGCCAGGAGTCAGGAACTCCATCCAGGTCTCCCATGTGAGTGCCAGGGGCCCAAGTATTTGGACCAATTTACTTTGTTTCCTAGGCACATTATCAGGAAGTTGGATGAGAGGACAGCAATGGCTTAACCTGTTGTGCCACTATCCTGGTCCCAAGCTTAGTTATCCTCTAATCTTTATATTTCTTGCTATAAATTTCCATTTAATATAACTTTTCCTCAATTTCTCAAGTTGTGATAATAGCAATATCATAATAATTTTCAATAAGGATTTTTTGTTAGCAATATTCAAAAGAGGGTCTTCTTTCAATACTAATGGTAGCTTTTGCAGGGAAGCAAGCATTTTGCACCCTCTTCAAGAGATTTCCCCTTTTCCTCATTCCCACTGGCCAACATAACTGCCTGTTAGCCCATCTGCCTCCTCGCAGTATCAGGCACTTCAACATTTTTTATGAGGGTAGATCTCAGGATAAAGGTTATTTCATCCCCTCCCCCCAACACACATACACAAAGTATCACAAGGAAACTTTTGGAAGTGATATGATATCACCTGTGATACATGTGGTGATAGCATCATGGGTGTTTTCGTATGTCCAAACTCATCCAATTGTACATATTAAATGTGCAGCTTTCGTAAACCAATTATACCTCAATAAATTTATCAATCAATAGAATGCTTATTGAGGGTAGGTACAATTCCTAGGCTGTGCCTTGTGTGGGATGAACAGTTCATCACTACCATTCCAAGTGTGATTCTGCTTAAGTACAATTTACTGTTGTCTTGTAATTTATTAATCTGTTGAATCAATTAAGAAATGGTAACGGATTTACTTTTTTTTTTTTAAATATTGATTTATTTATTTAAAAGGCAGAATCACAGAGAGGCAGAGGCAAAGAGAGAGAGAAAAGGGTCTTTCATCTGCTGGTTCACTCCTCAAATGGCCACAATGGCCAAAACTGGGCTGATACAAAGCCAGTTGCTAGGAGCTTCTTCCTGGTCTCCCATGCAGGTGCAGGGGCCCAAGGACTTGGGCCGTCTTCTACTGGTTTCCCAGGCCATAGCAGTGAGCTGCATGGGAAATGCAGCAGCTGGGAATTGAACTGGAGCTGATATGGGATGTTGGCACTGCAGGCAGTGGCTTTACCAGATTATGTCACAGTATCAGCCTCATGAACTTACTTGTAAAAAGGCGTTCTGTATTTATTGTCCCAAAAGGATAACCTCAAATTTGTAACCACTAGTTTCAAATATCTTAAAGTCTTAAAATATCTTTCAATATTTTAATTGAATTTATTAGAATAATTATAGTTAATTATAGTAATTTATAGTAAGCTACATTTCAGTTTGCAATCTTACAACTCAGTTTACAATCTACTAAACTCATTTGTTTCTAATAACAACTCTACAAGTTGAACTGGAATTATCAACATTCTCTAATTTTTGCTGATTTAACTGATAGTTAGAAAAGACCACTAATGTACATATAGACATCAAATCAATTGTGAGGACTTTAACTTCGGCCTAATGATTCTAAATCCATTATACCTTGAGTTATAATATGATTTTTATATTTCTCACATAAACTTCAAAACCTATGAAATTGTTGATAATGGCATTTTATTCAGAGCACCCCAGTCAAAATTGACCTGATCCATCATTAGGATAGTCAATATTAAAATACTTTCAAAACTATTTTTCTTAAAAATTTCTAAAAAAATGCATTTAAACATTTTTTCCAATTGTCTCTTCTATATCTAACAACAGAAATTTCTGTTTTTTTATAGTTCCATTATCTTGACAAAATTAAACACTGAAATGCTTATTAGAAGAACTTTATAATTTAGTAATTTCTTAATTGTACAGGAAAAATCTATTTTCTTTACCAAAGTTACAAAGACATGAAAAAAGTTCTTCTTTTACATTCTGTCATTTTTTTTTTTCCCTGGTGTTCAGAGGTTTTTCTGGAGTTTTGTTTCTATAGAGGCACTTTGGATCATAATTTATGAGGTAGGTTGAATCAGATAATAATGTATGCCATTTATACTTCATCATACTCACATAGCTTTATGGGTGTGTACCTTAGAGGCACAGAGGCAAATTTTTATTAACACATGTTTATACATAATTGACCAATTGGGAAGTGGTAAGAAGTAATGGCTGTGATTTACATAGTCTAAGAAATGTCTTAGGGCACCTCACCCTGTCTGGAGCCCCCACTGTGACAGATGAGCCAATGCCTGCGGGGGATGACAGCATGCTATTTATGGCATTTCCTTGTGAGACAATTAAGTAACATATGCCAAGACCATAGGGATTATCTTTGAGCTACACAGTATGTAACTTTATCTGAAGAGAAATATAATATTTTACAAATTTGACAAACCATAAGAAAGCTTAAATTGATTCACCCATTTTAATAAATGCACCAACTTTTTTGTGACTTAATAAGATTTACTTCCTGATAAGAGTATGTTATAAAAGATTAATATGGTGTAGACATGTATTATTGAGAAAATATGACATATTTATTTTGTTAGGGTACAATGTTCATAATGAACTCTTACACAGGCTACTTATCTTAACAGATGCTTTCTCTTCTTCTATTCAAGCTATAGCAAATAGAAGTCTTATTAGAAATAAAAATTAATTTTTTGTGCTGTTTAGAAAAACACACAGGTTAAGTGGGGCTGATGAGGGGTCAGGAAGGGAGGAATCAGACATCATCATGAAAGCACACTTGTAACCTGTCTTCAGAGACAGAGTCTACTCCATGCAGTGCTGTGTTCATTAGGAGCTTTTATGTGGTCCAGACGACGGCCTCCAGGCAGTTTAGGTTTATTATTCCTGTTTTATTGTAGAAGTCATTGAGGTCTAAGGAGATTTATTTAAAAATTCCAGTTCCAATCGGAAGCTGATTACAAAATAGAGATGACGTATTAAGGAATGTTGGGATTAAAGGCCCTTTAAGGATCAAGGAGGTAACCGCTATTTGGCCTGTCTGCTGAGAATTACACACCTCCACAGCACAGCTCACTTCATTGCCACAGTATGGTAATTCTGAAATATCTGTTAGATGGGTGAATGAATAGAGAGAAGCAGAGTTTCTGCATTTCTTCTCAGATTACCTGCCCCACTCCACTTGATTTATAATCTGATTGCCCTAATTTCCCCTGGGTTTTTGAACTTCACAATACATGGTCCTGGAACACTGTGTGTGAAGACCTTGGGCTGCATAATAAGGGGCACATGGGGTCATCATCAGTAATTAATTTCAATAAGAGCTTAGTTTTGGAAGTCTTCTATAAGTCTGGAAATTATAAAAAGGAAAGAAAGGGAGGGAGAGAGATTAAGGAAAGAATGAATGAATGGGCTGGCAGGCGCCGCGGTGCAATAGGCTAATCCTCTGCCTGCGGTGCTGGCACTCCGGGTTCTAGTCCCGGTTGTGGCGCTGGATTCTGTACTGGTTGCTCCTCTTCCAGTCCAGCTCTCTGCTGTGGCCCGGGAGTGCAGTGGAGGATGGCCCAGGTCCTGGGGCCCTGCACCTGCATGAGAGACCAGGAGGACGCACCTGGCTCCTGGCTTCTGATCAGCGCGGTGCGCCCGCCGCAACGTGCCGGCCGCAGCGGCCATTGGGGGGTGAACCAACGGCAAAGGAAGACCTTTCTCTCTGTCTCTCTCTCTCACTGTCCACTCTGCATGTCAAAAAAAAAAAAAAAAAAAAAGAATGAATGATATAGAAAGGAAAGAAGGGAGGAAGGAACAAAAGAAAGAAAAAAAAATAGGTGTGAAAAACAAATGTAACAGAAGCCAATTGACTTTCTTGGACCTAACTGTTATGGCTTGCCCCACCAGTAACAGTTTCCCAGATACTTTGTAACACCTTTGAGTCGGAACATTGTGTATACTACATGGTTCCTTGTGATAGTACTGTTAAGTGACAGTCCTTTTTTGCCAGTTGAACAGCAGAGGAGCTAAGAGATTGAGTGGTAATACAGTCCCCATATCAGATATTGATATCAGGCCCATAGTTCTTAAAGTAGATTCGGTTGGGTTTGACATGGAATAATCTCATATTTATATAGTAATTTGCTGTTTAGAAAATATCTCATTCATATATAATTTTTTTTTAAACTTTTATTTAATGCATATAAATTTCCAAAGTACGACTTATGGATTACAATGGCTTTCCCCCCATACCGTCCCTCCCACCCACAACCCTCCCCTTTCCCACTCCCTCTCCCCTTCCATTCACATCAAGATTCATTTTCGATTATCTTAATATACAGAAGATCAGCTTAGTATACATTAAGTATGGATTTCAACAGTTTGCTCCCACACAGAAACATAAAGTGAAAAATAATAGATGATTTTTTAAAATGATGATGAAATCAGAGCAGACCTATTGTCATGTTTAATCCCAGTGAGAGTCAAGTTGGGAATTGATAATTTCTTTTTTTTTTTTTTTTTTTTTTTTTTTTTTTTTTTTACAGAGGATCAGTTTAGTATGCATTAAGTAAGGATTTCAACAGTTTGCACCCCCATAGAAACACAAAGTGAAATATATTGTTTGAGTACTCGTTATAGCATTAAATCTCAATGTACAGCACATTAAGGATAGGGATCCTACATGAGGAGTAAGTGCACAGTGACTCCTGTTGTTGACTTTACCAATTGACACTCCTGTCTATGGCATCAGTAATCTCCCTATGCTCCAGTCATGAGTTTCCAAGGCTATGGAAGCCCTCTGAGTTCTCCGATTCTTATCTTGTTTAGACAAGCTCATAGTCAAAGTGGAGGTTCTCTCCTCCCTTCAGAGAAAGGTACCTCCTTCTTTGATGGCCTGTTCTTTCCACTGGGATCTCACTCGCAGAGATCTTTTGCCAGAGTGTCTTGGCTTTCCATGCCTGAAATACTCTCATGAGCTTTTCAGCCAGCTCCGAATGCCTTTAGGGCTGATTCTGAGGCCAGAGTGCTATTTAGGACATCTGCCATTCTATGAGTCTGCTGAGATTCTCACTTCCCATGTTGGATCACTCTCCCCTTTATTTACTCCATCGGTTAGCGTTAGCAGGTATTAGACTTGTCTATGTGCTCCCTTTGACTCCCAGTCCCTCCACCATGACCAACTGTGAACTGAAACTGATCACCTGGAACAGTGAGATGGCATTGGTACATGCCACCTCGATGGGATTGAATTGGAATCCCCTGGTATGCTTCCAACTCCACCACTTGGGGCAAGTCAGCCTGAGCATGTCCCAAATTATACATCTCTTCCCTCTCCCATTCCCACCACCATGTTCAACAGGGATCACATTTCAGTTAATTTTCAACACTTAAGAATAACTGTGCATCAATTTCAGATCTAAACCAGTCATATTAAGTAGAACAGATAAAAAAAACTACTAAGAGGGATAATGTATTTAGTTGTTCATTAACAGTCAGGGCTATGCTGATCAAGCCACCATTTCCCATAGTGTCCACCTCACTCCAACAGGTTTCCCTCTTGGTGTTCAGTCAGTCGTCACCGATCAGGGAGAACATATGGTATTTGTCCCTTTGGGACTGGCTTATTTCACTCAGCATGATGTGTTCCAGATTCCTCCATTTTGTTGCAAATGACTGGATTTCGTTGTTTCTTACTGCGGTATAGTATTCTAAAGAGTACATATCCCATAATTTCTTTATCCAGTCTATCGTTGATGGGCATTTAGGTTGGTTCCAGGTCTTAGCTATTGTGAATTGAGCTGCAATAAACATTAGGGTGCAGACCTCTTTTTTGTTTACCAATTTAAATTCCTTTGGGTAAATTCCAAGGAGTGGGATGGCTGGGTCGAACGGTAGGGTTATCTTCAGGTTTTTCAGGAATCTCCAGACTGACTTCCATAGTGGCTTGACCAGTTTGCATTCCCACCAACAGTGGGTTAGTGTCCCTTTTTCCCCACATCCTCGCCAGCATCTGTTGTTGGTAGATTTCTGCATGTGAGCCATTCTAACCGGGGTGAGGTGAAACCTCATTGTGGTTTTGATTTGCATTTCCCTGATTGCTAATGACCTTGAACTTTTTTTCATGTGCCTGTTGGCCATTTGGATTTCCTCTTTTGAAAAATGTCTATTGAGGTCGTTGGCCCATCTCTTAAGTGGGTTGTTGGTTTTGTTTTTGTGGAGTTTCTTGATCTCTTTGTAGATTCTGGTTATTAACCCCATTGGCCCAACTAACTAAAAAAAGAAGAGAAAAGACCCAAATCAATAAAATCAGAGATGAAAAAGGAAATGTAACAACAGACACCACAGAAATAAAAAGAATCATCAGAAATTACTACAAGGACTTGTATGCCAGCAAACAGGGAAACCTATCAGAAATGGATAGATTCCTGGACACATGCAACCTGCCTAAATTGAACCAGGAAGACATCGAAAACCTAAACAGACCCATAACTGAGACAGAAATTGAAACAGTAATAAAGGCCCTCCCAACAAAGAAAAGCCCAGGACCAGATGGATTCACTGCTGAATTCTACCAGACGTTTAAAGAAGAACTAACTCCAATTCTTCTCAAACTATTCAGAACAATCGAAGAAGAGGGAGTCCTCCCAAATTCTTTCTATGAAGCCAGCATCACCTTAATTCCTAAGCCAGAGAAAGATGCAGCACTGAAAGAGAATTACAGACCAATATCCCTGATGAACATAGATGCAAAAATCCTCAATAAAATTCTCGCCAATAGAATGCAACAACACATCAGAAAGATCATCCACCCAGACCAAGTGGGATTCATCCCTGGTATGCAGGGATGGTTTAATGTGCGCAAGACAATCAATGTGATACACCACATTAATAGACTGCAGAAGAAAAACCATATGATTATCTCAATAGATGCCGAGAAAGCATTTGATAAAATACAACACCCGTTCATGATGAAAACTCTAAGCAAACTGGGTTTGGAAGGAACATTCCTCAATACAATCAAAGCAATTTATGAAAAACCCACAGCCAACATCCTATTGAATGGGGAAAAGTTGGAAGCATTTCCACTGAGATCTGGAACCAGACAGGGATGCCCACTCTCACCACTGCTATTCAATATAGTTCTGGAGGTTCTAGCCAGAGCTATTAGGCAAGAAAAAGAAATTAAAGGGATACAAATTGGGAAGGAAGAGCTCAAACTATCCCTCTTTGCAGATGACATGATTCTTTATTTAGAGGACCCAAAGAACTCTACTAAGAGACTATTGGAACTCATAGAAGAGTTTGGCAAAGTAGCAGGGTATAAAATCAATGCACAAAAATCAACAGCCTTTGTATACACAGACAATGCCATGGCTGAGGAAGAACTTCTAAGATCAATCCCATTCACAATAGCTACAAAAACAATCAAATACCTTGGAATAAACTTAACCAAGGATGTTAAAGATCTCTACAATGAAAATTACAAAACCTTAAAGAAAGAAATAGAAGAGGATACCAAAAAATGGAAAAATCTTCCATGCTCATGGATTGGAAGAATCAATATCATCAAAATGTCCATTCTCCCAAAAGCAATTTACAGATTCAATGCAATACCAATCAAGATACCGAAGACCTTCTTCTCAGATCTGGAAAAAATGGTGCTGAAATTTATATGGAGGCACAAGAGACCTCGAATAGCTAAAGCAATCTTGTACAACAAAAACAAAGCCGGAGGCATCACAATACCAGATTTCAGGACATACTACAGGGCAGTTGTAATTAAAACAGCATGGTACTGGTACAGAAACAGATGGATAGACCAATGGAACAGAATTGAAACACCAGAAATCAACCCAAACATCTACAGCCAACTTATATTTGATCAAGGATCTAAAACTAATTCCTGGAGCAAGGACAGTCTATTCAATAAATGGTGCTGGGAAAATTGGATTTCCACATGCAGAATCATGAAGCAAGACCCCTACCTTACACCTTACACAAAAATCCACTCCACATGGATTAAAGACCTAAATCTACGACCTGACACCATCAAGTTACTAGAGAACATTGGAGAAACCCTTCAAGATATTGGCACAGGCAAAGAATTTCTGGAAAAGACCCGGGAGGCACAGGCAGTCAAAGCCAAAATCAACTATTGGGATTGCATCAAATTGAGAAGTTTCTGTACTGCAAAAGAAACAGTGAGGAGAGTGAAAAGACAACCGACAGAATGGGAAAAAATATTTGCAAACTATGCAACAGACAAAGGGTTAATAACCAGAATCATTCATATATAATTTAATTTCTATTCCAACTTCTTTAGAGGCAATTTATACAAAATTATATGTAAACCTTAAAATTCACCAATGAATGAGGAAAAGTAAACCTCTTCTCTTTGGGATGTTCAAAAATCTGCTTTTCTTTCTTCCCTTCTTTTTTTCCATTATCCTGTTTTTATGTCATGTTTCTCTCCTTTCTTTTATACATGATTATTGATTTCTTCAGTTGGCCAGACACTGCAATAAACACTGCTTTGTTTAATGCTGAACAGTTCTGGAAAGTTTTTTCTGGTCCTGAAACCTACACCCTAAGAATCACAAAAATCTTTTGGTTCAACAATCTCAAATGCTTTTATAGAAAGGAATAAAGCAAAGTAGCAGGTAAAATATTTGTTAGCTAAATTTTATTCTCACTAATTTTCATTTCTATATCTCATCCCACATTCTAGGGATAGGAATTAGAGGAAAAACAGAGACAGGCTATTTATATTGTTCACTCTAAAAATTATCATCTACTATAGTATATAATAGCTATAGTGAAAGAAAAACAGATAGGAGTGGTTAGGTTACATGTCGAAATTTGGTGAAAATGGATAAGAAGCACAGGTAGAGCACATTGTGTTACCTGGTACAGTGGTGTGAACACAGACTCTTACAAATATCACTTCATGAATGTTAAGCATAAAATGTTAGTTACTTAAGTAGTGGATTTCCATCAATTATTTCTAATCATATGCACTTCCATCCAATTAACAAAAGCTGACAATGATACAGTCTTGTAACATAGGGTTTTATTATCCCAGCATTTTTCACGCTTCATTTTCACCCTTTTTCAATGGGATCTTCTGAATTTTCAGGCATTATTGCTATATTACCAAGAGTGAATTTCCTGAAAAATAATGGTTTAATTCACTGGAGAAGTTAAACACAACACATGCTGGTGATCCTTTTGAATGCAAACACCAGACAACAAGCTTACTTATTGGAAAGGTGTTAGGGGTTTTCCAGATTGATGGGAGACAGAAGACACTGTGTGAGAGATGGTCAGGTGAAATGCAGCTCAGTGAGCTGTTGAGTGGGAGGCTTGGCCGTTAATACTTACATGGAATGGACAGATCAGAGCTGTGGGCTTTACATGAACTCATCACTCCCTTTTCTTCAAGTCTTTCGAAATACAAAACCCAAGTAGGGGCATTCCATCAGCTGATCCTAAACCAGGGGCTATGGTGCTCTCTAGCAATTGGAGAAGATTCCCACTTTCCTTCTGTGGCCATGGGGTGGGGACAGTAACAATCCTTAAGAGAAAAATGGAGTTGACTGCAAACAGAAAAACCTATTTATTAGAGCCCATAAAAATGAAAATAATTAGAAGTTATAGCAAGGTTAATGTAACTTAGAATGCAGCTAGAAGAGATAGGTAGGCATCTGTGGAAGGTAGTGAAAACCAGAGATGGCTAAAAGGGCATAGCATTCCAACTCAAAATCTTGAGGCTTTGAAACAGCCAGAGAAAAGCCTGTCATTCACAATAGTAGTTTTGTTGATAATTGGTCCGATGTTTGGAACTAGGTTGTTTCAAATGACTCTATCTAATTTTGTGGTATCCTTTTCAATGCTTATTCATATTTCCTCATGATAGCAGAGTCATCATTAACACTAGAACTTCCCTTAGGGCCTTTTTTGGCTTTCTCAGTGCTGCGGAGGCATTTGTGGTCTTACTGAGTCTTCAAAAATTCCTTTATAGATTAAATTAATTAATTTATTTTATTTTATTTGAAAACCAGAAAGACAGAGGCAGAGAGTTTTCTCATCCACTAGTTCACTTCTTGAATGCCCACAACAGCCAGGGCTGGGTCAGACTGAAGCTAGGAGCCTGGAACTCAACCCAGTCCTCCTATGTGGGTGGAAGGGACCCAAGTATTTAAGCCATCACCCGCTGCTTTCCATGGAGCAGATTAGCAGGAAGCTGGATTAGAAGCAGAGGGGCTGGGACTTGAACCCAAGTACTCAAATATGGGATGACAGTGTCCCAACACTTTTTTAAAAAAGATTTATTTTATTCATTTGAAAGACAGAGTTACAGTGAGAGGTAGAGACAGAGAGAGAGGTCTCCCATCTGCTGGTTCACTCTCCAGATGGCCGCAACGGCTGGAGATGCGCAGATCAGAAGCCAGGAGCTAGGAGCTTCCTCTGGGTCTCCCAGATGCGGGCAGGGGCCCAAGAAGGAGCCATATTTTACTGCTTTCCCAGGCCATAGCAGAGAGCTAGATAGGAAGAGGAGCAGCCGGGACTAGAACCAGCACCCATATGGGATGCTGGCGCCTCAGGCCAGGGCTTTAAACTGCTGTGCCACAGCGCCAGACCCAAGTGTCCCAACTCTTAACTGATGTGCCAAACACCCAATCCTAGAAATTCTTTAAAGCGAAAAGCAAAGGAAATCAGCTAATTATAATCAACATAGTGCTAGATGGGGGTGCACACAATATTTGGGTTTAAGTGCAAACAAGTTTAATTATTTTGATTAAATGAGCATTTAGTAGTTTCACACTTAATGATGCATAAAAACTCTTCCGTGTCCAACTGCTATATTGTAATTATAATTTAGTTTATTTCATAAGAACATTCAAATTGTTACTGTTTTGTAACCTTTCTTCATTCCTGTGTATTGACTTATCTTCCTTTAAGCTTACCATTTTGTTTCTAATCTGTGTGGGCTTGAATCAAGTTATCTTAAGTCTTATATTTGCCTCTCTTTCTCTTTCTCTTTTTTCTCTCCCTCTCCTTTTCCTCTCCTCACAAAAGATATGGGATCAACTTTTCCAACATTCACCCTTCCTCCACTATAGATGAGAGAGAGAGAAATTGACAACCTTAAAAATTACACAAAAGATCCAATAGTGTTCAAGCATTATAAAGCAAGAAATATTGGACACTTACTAGAAATTTGCAAAGATCAAACAGTCTAAAGAAAAGAAACAGTTTGTAATATGGAGGGAATAATTTATTTTTGGCTCATTAGATGGCTTACAGTGCCTGTAAAGCATTAAATGCATGCAATGTATAGAAAATAGGTCTTGTTCTCTATTTGAAGGCAGCAAAATTGCCACAACCGCATTAAGGGGAAATTTATCAAAATTATAAGGGTCTACATAGTGGTTAGTCATTGTCATTTTATAAAGATTAAACTGGGCATGCTATAGCTTAATGCCATCTGTAGAACCCTTATTTTTAATTATATATATTATTACAAAATCAATACTTGTTCATTACTCTAAACATAAAAAAGTGCATACAAACACAAAAAATATAAAATTTCCCCTACTTGTCTCCCTTTAACTGGCAGCATGAATTATTTAATCTAAATTATATATGCACAAATGATGTAGATGCAAACATGCAAGTGCTAGGTTTTTTTTCTGATTATAAGTAAATAAAGCTGTGAGGAGACTTGTTTCGATCATTGGGCTGAGAATGAGCATCTACTTTCTTTCCTCTCATGTCCTCCTGTCCCTAGATGTCTTAAAATAATAATAAAAAATCATCAACTGTATAGGAAAACAGTGTGCCAACACCTCTCCTAAATATTATGATGAATTGCTAAAGACAGAAAAAACAGGAGCTCCTATTTTGGAGCAGTGAGTTAAGTTGCTGCCTGCAGCACAAACATCCCATATCAGAGTGCTGGTGTGAGTACCTGCTGCTCTGCTTCTACTGCAGGTCCCTGCTAATGTTCACGTAAAAAGCAGGGAAGATGGACGAAGTGTTTGGGCCCTTGCCACCCATTGGAAGGCCTGGATGGAGCTCTAACCTCTGGACTTTAGCTGGCAGTTGAAGCCAGTTGAGGAGTGAACCAACGGGTGGAAGAGTCATTCTCACTCCCGCACCTCTCTCTCCCTCTCTCTCTATATATATAGAGAGAGATCTGCCTTTCCAAAAACAAATGAAAAGTAAAAGATAGGAAAAAAAAAACAGAAAAATCATAGCCTTTGTCAAATTATACATAGGAAAACAGAGAAAATATATCCAGATAATCTAAACATGTAAAATACATGGAAGAAGACGGATCCTGAGATAGAACATTGATTTCAAGGTCTGTGGTGAGAGCAGCAGCCCTGCCTCTTCAGTCCACACAAGAAAAAGCAGGCCAGAGGCTCACTTGATCCTGAGCCCTCTTAAAGAGAATATGAATTGAACCAGATGGTCACTCATGTGTGTGAGATGCGGGCTTCGGTAACTAAAGATTCCATAATAGGTCTAAGGAAAGGAAGTCCTGTGAAGGAGATAACTACTTGCCTTTCTTCCGTAGGGACAGAACCATTCTCGCTTTAGCGTCTGGCAGACGACATACATAAATTCCTGGTCATCTCCGTACTCATCCTCCTAAAGCAAGGCCTGTACTCATGATCCCTACTCTTATTCTTGCAATAAAAATATTGGCATCCATCTCACAGCTTAGTCTGTTTCAGAAATACTTCAATAAGCAGCTAAGTAAACCAAGGCCATCAGCCATTATAACTAATTAAGTTCATCATTTGTAACCATGATTATGATGGAAACAAATCTCCTTTTTTTTTTTAAATTTATGTATTTTATTTCAAAGAGTTACACAGAGAGAGGAGAGGCAGAGAGAGAAACAGGTCTTCATCTGATGGTTCACTCCCCAGATGGCTGCAATGGCCAGAGCTCCAAAGCCAGGAGCCAGGAATTTCCTCCGGGTCTCCCATGTGGGTGCAGGGGCCCAAGGACTTGAGCCATCTTTTACTGCTTTCCCAGGCCATAGCAGAGAGCTGGATCAGAAGAGGAGCAGCCGAGACTAGAACCGGCGTCCATATGGGATGCCAGCGCTTCAGGTCAGGACTTTAACTCACTGCGCCACAGCATTGGCCTCAACAAATCTCTTAAAAGAGAACCAGCAAAATGGGCATTTAGAATAGCAGACATTTGTGACAGAAAACATGCAGTATTTAGAAAACAAATAACAGTTGACATCTTTAGAATATTTGAGAGTCTGTTTCTTTTCAAAAAGGAACAGGCTGCTACACAAAAAGAATGTTCAAACACCAAAGCAATTACTAGAAAAGAAAAAGGATTTAAAAAATCTTAATAATAGAATGAATGTACTTGACAATATAAATCTCTGCATTGAAAACATTCCTTAAATACTGATCTGGAATAATTTATAAGTATGTACTTAGATATAACATTTCTAATAATACGAAAATTGTTTCCAAATGAGATAATAGGAATGAGTACTAAACTTGTTATTAAGAAAATATTGGAAAAGGATAGCTTAAAATAATATGTGAAACAAAGATCGATTTATTTAAAAGAGTCACAGAGAGGGAGAGAGAGCAAGAGAAAGAGAGTTCTTCTATCTGCTGGTTAACTCCCCAAAATGGGTGCAACAGCAAACAACTTGGCCAAGCCAAAGTCAAGAGCCAGAAAGTCCATCATGTTCTCCCACATGGGTGTTAGGGGCTGAAATATTTGGACAATCTTCTCCTGCCTTCCCATGTGCATTAACAGAAAGCTGGATAAAAAGTGGAACTGCAAGAACTCAAACTGGCACTTCAATATGAGAAGTTTGTGCCAGGCAGCTTTATCCACTGTGCCTTAAAATAAGACATTTATTTATTGAACAATGTTCTAAAACTAAAAACCTCAGGCTTAATTAAAGCATAATTAGATGCAAGAGCAAAATATAGACATTTATATCATAGAAGCATTAAGATTACCCTTCAGAATGTCTTTGGCTAGACTCATTGAGCAGCAGGTTAGCAGTTCATGAGAGTATTTCGGGCATGGAAAGCCAAGACACTCTGGCAAAAGATCTCTGCGAGTGAGATCCCAGTGGAAAGAACAGGTCATCAAAGAAGGAGGTGCCTTTTTCTGAAGGGAGGAGAGAACCTCCACTTTGACTGTGGCCTTGTCTAAACAAGATAAGAGTCGGAGAACTCAGAGGGCTTCCATAGCCTTGGAAACTCATGACTGGAGCATAGGGAGATTACTGATGCCATAGACAGGAGTGTCAATTGGTAAAGTCAACAACGGTAGTCACTGTGCACTTACTCCTCATGTAGGATCTCTATCCTTAATGTGCTGTACATTGAGATTTAATGCTATAACGAGTACTCAAACAATATATTTCACTTTGTGTTTCTATGGGGGTGCAAACTGTTGAAATCCTTACTTAATGCATACTAAACTGATCCTCTGTAAAAAAAAAAAAAAAAAAGGAAAGAAATTATCAATTCCCTACTTGACTCTCACTGGGATTAAACATGACAATAGGTCTGCTCTGATTTCATCATCATTTAAAAAAATCATCTATTATTTTTCACTTTATGTTTCTGTGTGGGAGCAAACTGTTGAAATCCATACTTAATGTATACTAAGCTGATCTTCTGTATATTAAGATAATCGAAAATGAATCTTGATGTGAATGGAAGGGGAGAGGGAGTGGGAAAGGGGAGGGTTGTGGGTGGGAGGGACGGTATGGGGGGGAAGCCATTGTAGTCCATAAGTCGTACTTTGGAAAATTATATGCATTAAATAAAAGTTTAAAAAAAAATAAGACATTTATTTATTGAACAATGTTCTAAAACTAAAAACCTCAGGCTTAATTAAAGCATAATTAGATGCAAGAGCAAAATATAGACATTTATATCATAGAAGCATTAAGATTACCCTTCAGAATGTCTTTGGCTAGACTCATTGAGCAGCAGGTTAGCAGTTCATTGCATGCAACACCAGTGGCCCTAGCAGAGCACTGATTCAAGTCCTCGCTGTTCCACTTCTGATCCTGCTTCCTGCTAATGTGCCAGGGAAGGCAGTAATGATGGTCCAAGTATGTGGTGTCCAGCCACCTATTTGAGACACCAAGATGGAGTTCTTTGCTCCTGGCTTCAGCCTGACCCAACTTTGGCTGTTGTGGCCATTTGAGGAGTGAAACAGTGGATCAAAGATTTCTCATCCAATACTTTACTTATACTAGAGTGTTTTGCTTCTTAAACATCACACATTCCACTTTTCTGTCCATCCTTTTTCACTTTTCTGTAGTCCAATAATTACTTAAAGGAGAAAATTTTTTAAAGATTTACATATTTATTTATTTGAAAGAGTAAAAGAGAAAGATTAGGAAAATACATTTGCCACTATTGAAAGATTAATAGCTATTCTGTATAGGGATTCTTTAAAATAGCAAGGGATGGGTAACCAAATAGGTGTATTTTTTTTTTTTTATTTTTTGGTCAGGCAGAGTTAGACAGTGAGAGAGACAGAGAGAGAGTTATAGACAGTGAGAGAAAGACAGAGAGAAAAGTCTTCCTTCCATTGGTTCACTCCCCTAATGGCTGCCATGGCCGGCGCTGTGCCGATCCAAAGCCAGGAGCCAGGTACTTCCTCCTGGTCTCCCATGCGGGTGCAGGGACCCAAACATTTGGGCCACACTCCACTGCCCTCCCGGGCCACAGCAGAGAGCTGGACTGGAAGAGGAGCAACCGGGACTAGAACCCGGCGCCCCAACTGGGACTAGAACCCAGGGTGCCGGCGCCGCAGACGGAGGATTAGCCAAGTGAGCCATGGCGCTGGCCCCAATAGGTGTATTTTTAGAGTTTATGTATCTAGTTACTTGATGCTACTTGATAAAATATAACAGGGGGGTGAAGTTTCAGCACAGCTGATGAAGCCACCACTTATTATACCCACATCTTATATCAGAGTGACAGGTTTATGTCCTGGTTAATTCGTGCTTCCGACCTAAATTCCTTCTAATGCACCTGATAGGGAGCCAACGGTGGCCCATGTAATTGGGCTCCTGACACTTACACAGGAGGCCCAGATGTAGTTCCTGGCTCATGGCTTCAGCCTGGCCTACCACCATAGTTATTTGATGAGTGAATCACCTGATAGAAGGAAAATAACTCTCTGTGTTTCTCCATCTCTGCCACTTTGTCTTTCAAATGAAAAAGAAAAAAAAAAAAGACAGATAAAAGAATACACACATTTAAAATTCAATGGAAATAAAGATAATGCATACAAAATTATATAATTTCTTATTATTTCATGCATTAGAAACCAATATCAATCAGTGATATTTTTCACTTTGCAGGAGAGGACAGTTTGGTAGGAGAAAATATTAAAGATTCTCTTAAGTATCTACTAAAATTCAAAATACACACATTCTGTAATTCAAGAATTATGCTTCTCTGTATCTACCTTCAGAGACACAACTGTGTGCAAGGATATTGATTTCTCCATAGATTTCAATACTCAAATATTAGATACCAGCCAAACAACTATTAACAAATTGATTTAATGATGTTTCATTAGTGCAACATAATAATCCAGTTAAGTTAAAGTTTATATGAAATGAAATTAAAATAATCTTGAAAGTGTTGCTAAATGAATAAAAACAATTTGAAATCTAACAATTACTTCAATTATGCCATGTAAAATAAGACACATAGTCATGACTTAAAATGTATTTAGATACTATCAATGATAATTTGAATCTACTTCTTAAAACAGGAAACATAAATAACATCTGCATTAGCAAATACAACCTCACTACTCTATCATATAGAAAGGATTATAGAGATAAACTATTCAATGTTAGGACGGTATCATCGGGCCAGTGCTGTGGCGTAGTAGGCCAAGTGTCCACCTGTGGTGCTGGCATCATATATGGGCACTGGTTTGTGTCGCAGCACCTCTTCCTACTACCCAGCTCTGTGCTTATAGCCTGGGCAATTAGGGGAGGATTGCTCAAGTTCTTGGACCCCTGCAACTGCATGGGAGACCTGGAAGAATCTTCTGGCTCCTGGCTTTGGATCATCTCAGCTCTGGCCACTGTGGCCATCTGGGGAGTGAACCAGAGAATGAAAGATCTTTCTCTCTGTCTCTCTCATTGTCTGTAACTCTATCTGTTAAATAAAAATCCTTAAAAACAAAACAAAACAAACAAACAAAAAACAGAATCAAAATGTTGCTGGCATGGTGGCAATACCAGCATCATCTGGGTGCCAGTTTGAGTCCCAACTGCTCCACTTCCAATTCAGCTTCCTGCTCATGCACCTGGGAAAACAGTGAAAGATGCCTCGAGTGTTTGTGCCCCTGGCAACCACTGGGGCACCTGAATGAAGCTTCTGGCCCCTGGCTACTGCTTGGCCCAGCCCCGGCTACTGTGGCCATTTGGGGAATGAACCAGTGGATAGAAGAGCTCTCTCGCTTTCACTCTGTTGGTCTCTCTGTAACTCTGCTTTTCAAATAAATAAAATAAAATCTTAAAAAAGAAGAGAACAATATGAAGAGAAACCCAGCTTTTTCAGTGTCTTTCTTCAGAGTGTGGTATTAGTCATCATGTCTGCAAGGTAAGTTGCTGCTCTCTCCCTGTCCCAAATATCTTGGCAGAGCTCTGCAAAAGACAAAGTGAAAGACAAGGGGAAAAGGGATTATGCTCTTTGAATGTCCTACTTTTAAGAACTTTCTCTAAAGCTCAACATAGTGCCTTCTGTTTCATTTCTTTGGCTGTAGGATAATGCACCCTTTCCTGCAAGGAAGATGAGGATAAGATTTTTTTTTCGATTCTGAGAGACTAAATAACTTATAGGTAACCTGCAACATTTCCCACAGTGTATAAGAAAATAAGTAGAAAATAAAGATCAGTGCATTTCTCACAAACAACATTAGTTGCCTCGGGAAAACATTGAGTTATTGGGGTTACAGAGCTGGAAGCAGACAGGATGTGTCAAAACAGCAAGAAAAAGACCTTAGCATTTTACACTATGCTTTTGTTGTTGAAATACTTTGCAACAAGAATTGATTTTTGTATTGCATGATTAAAAGACATGAAAAATTATTCATATTGTAGAAAATTATAAGGCTATAGAAAAACCTAAAGAGGTAATTAAAGTCAAACAATGCTGTACTGAGTCATGACAGATTGTTTTAGGTAGAATGCTGATATTATATATGTATTTATGCATATATATATGTATACATGTGCTTGCCACACACTTACATTCACAATGTATGTATATATACATATATATGTCCATGTATGTATACATGCACCTGCCATACACATACATTTACAACAATCCTTTGAAAATTTCATAGAAAAAGTGTAACTTAAAAAAGAGATTGTTTTGGAGCAATTTAAAAATCTACATATGTTTTCTTTCTTTAAAAAATATTTATTTTATTACTTGAAAGAGTGACAGAGAGGGAGAAAGAGAGAGGAAGAAATCTTCCATTCACTGATTCTTCCTGAAAATGGTTGGAGTTGCTGGGGTTGGTCCAGGCCATAGTCAGGGGCCTGAAACTCCATCCAGGTCTCCCACTTGGGTGGCCAAGGCCCAAGTATTTGAGCCGTCTTCCACTGCTTTCCCAGGTTCATTAGCTGGCAGCTGGGTTGGAAGTGGAGCAGCCAGCACTCAACGGCACTCTGATATGGGATGCTGGCGATGCATGTGGTGGCTTAACCAATTGCACCATAACTCTGGTCCCATGCATTGCTTTTTTGTAATGTGTGTTTTTCATGAGCTTTTTGAACAATCCTCATATTTTGGATTTCAAAAATTTTTGCAATAAAATAAGCTCACCTTTAATTTCCTTCATTTATTTTTATTTCAGAGGCATACACAGAGACAGAGACAGAGCATTCATATCCTTCAGTTCACTCTGCAAATGCCCACAAAGGCCAGGCTGGGGTCAGGCTGAAGCCAGAAGCTGAAAATTCAATTCAGCATTCCCAGGCAGATGGCAGGTACCCACATATTGAAGCCATCACCTGTTGTTCCCACAGTGCATAATAGCAGAAAGCTGGAATCAAGAGCAGCATCAGAACTCAAACCCAGGCAGTCTAATGTGGGATGTGGGCACTCCAGTAGCATCTTAACCAAAATTCATCCTCTTAATTCTATTGTCTATGCTCATTTTTAGTGCCTTTGTACACATATAAAGTACATATTGAAATTATCCATAATAAATACGGGAATGGAATAGTTTTTAGAAAGAATATTACCTATATAGATTTCTTGTAGTAAGAGAGTATCCAGTACTTGGTAATCTTTCCAATGATAGAAAAACACAACTCTGTTTTCAATAAGTTTTGATGTTATAGAAACATGTTGTTCAAGTCCCCAGTGTCATTATGTTGTACTAAGCAGTTTTGGAGGGAGGAGTAGATACTTTCTGATTTTGTAATTTCATTTAAATGCCTCAATTGTATAAACAGGTAAATAATTTTATCTAATGCTTCAGTAATTTATGATAGTAGTATATATTTTAAATATCCCATGCTATCAGAATGAAAGCTATCCATTAAAAAATAAGTATTTAAAATTTAATTTTACATTGTTAGTTTTAAGGGCTATGCAGGAGAAATTTCAACTGCGTTTGTCATTATGAGTTGTGTTCAGCTTAATATAAATTATTAATTCCAAAACTGTGATATTTTTCTCTAGTTTGGACCCAGTATAAATTATGTGATGAATGCATAGTGATGGGTTACAGAAGCATTATAGTTTGTTCTCATTCTTCCCTCCTACTCTTTTTCTCTTAAGACAATCTGTTAAAACTTTTTTCTAAATGTCTATATCTTAAGCTAGTCTTATAACCCTCTTAACCAGTTGAAACAAAGTAGAGAAGTAAGAAAAGAGATTTGGAAAGATGCATCAAAATTGTTTTACTTGCATCTAACTTCTTACCCATTCTCATCACTCACCATAAGGCTCAACACATAAAAAATGCATTTCTGGAGCTCAGCACAGACGTTGTCTTCTATTAACCTAAGAGATGAGGATGCATTGAAAGCCAAGGGAATTTTGAAATATCACATATGCAGGCAATTTTTGGTGTGGCAATCTGTGGACCACTCACCCTCTAGGTTATGATTAATAAGGAATATATATGAGTAATAATTATCTGAATACTTATTGGTAAAGTAGAACAGACTGATCAGTTGCTATACCTTTGATTGATCTATTGATTAATATTAAATTAATATGTACTAACTTTTGATTCTTTATGTAGGAGATATGTGTGCCTATGTATCTGTATCCAAGAACTTTGCTTACTCAGAGAAATACTGAAATTGAAATCATCATCATTTAAAAAAAATCATCTATTATTTTTCACTTTATGTTTCTGTGTGGGAGCAAACTGTTGAAATCCATACTTAATGTATACTAAGCTGATCTTCTGTATATTAAGATAATCAAAAATGAATCTTGATGTGAATGGAAGGGGAGAGGGAGTGGGAAAGGGGAGGGTTGTGGGTGGGAGGGACAGTATGGAGGGGAAGCCATTGTAATCCATAAGTCGTACTTTGGAAATTTATATGCATTAAATAAAAGTTTAAAAAAAAAAAGAGCAAAAAGGAAAAAAAAAAAGAAATCATTTGTTTCTCCACAATTAAATTTTTTTAAAAAGTGTCAGAAAATATTTACCTTATACTTATATATCATAGAAAACTTAACATTCGGGTAGTATTTTCCTAAATATAACCATAGATATTTTCTTTTCCATAAATATATTTAGTTGATACAAATAGAAACAGTAGAGAAAAGAGTCATGACTCTTTCTTATTCCAGATTGTCACTAGTAATCTGTTATGTTTGTTATGGATGTTCTTAATTTATCCATTTTAGTGACTTGAGGGGGGGAGGAGAGAGAGAGAGAAAGAAAAAGAGAAAGAGATATATCATCTATCTATCAGTTCAATTCCCAAAGGCCCACAACATCTGAGGGTGAGCCAGACTAGAGACCTGGTCTTCTACATGGTGACAACAAGCAACGTAAGTACTTAACGCTATCATCTGCTGCCTCCTAGAGTGTGCATTCGCAGGAAGCTGGGATCAGGAACAGAGCCAGAACTCTAATCTAGGATTCTGATATGAGTGTGAACATCCCAGCCCCTGTATTAAATGCTGAGCCAAATGCCTGCCAGTGCTCTGGATTTTAATAATGGGATTACTATTGTTCTGTGGCAAATTATGTTCCTGTAAAGATGTTTGTGTTTTTATTAGGGAGATGGTAAATGCTTTAAAAATAAAAGCATAAGATTTTGGATAAATATATATATATATATATATATATTTTAACAAAGTATTGACCCCTGTTCACATATTTTGAAGAGGAATCTAGTGATACAAATATTATCTTTACTTCTTTTTAACTAATGTCTTATTTCTGATTTTTAAAATACACTTAATTTCATGACTAAGAAAAGCATTACAAATTAATTCTTTTCAATAATTTAAGCTGAGTTTCTTCAAAACCTACTATTAAGTTAAAATATTCAGTTAATATGTTTTATCTCATAGGTGAGAAAATGACATATTTTGCCAATACTATATTTTTAACATGAGTGCAGTTATATCAATATTATTATAATTAATGATTACATCATGCTTTAGAAAGAAAGTACAGAGAAGGTTGGTATTAACATGCACAGCACACCATTGTGATATCAATACTCATTTTACTGTTCAGATTTTTTTAAGCTAATAGCTGTCAAAAATACCCATTATAGGCTAGTCTATAATTTGTAGAAGTCAAGTAATACATTTTTTCTGAAGGTATAATGGATGCTCCATGGAGCAATTATTTTAGAAAGACAACTTCATCTCAGCTGTCTCATGCCAGCAGAACTATTTAAGAGCCTGAGATGCATAATTCAATGTGGAAGGGCTGTCAGAGTGGAGAATACCTTTAAATTATAAAAACTTAGCACCACCAGTCAGTTATAATTATAATGGAAATGTATTTTCTGTCATTTTATCATGGCAAACATCTCTCAAGAAGCAATTTTATGTGCTAAAATATTTTGGCAAAGTGACTTTTGATTCCAATGAGATACAGATTATCTGGTTTTATACCTGAATATTTTTCTTACAAATTGAGTTTAACAACCTGTACTGCTTACAATAGCAAACATAAGTGTGTTATTAAAACCCATTGGAAAGTGGAAGGAAGAACACGGCCTACAGTAATTCATCAAGGTGGGTCAGGTTATACATAAAAATATATTAATTTCATAGCAAAATATGACAGGCAGTTCTTCATCTGACACTCAATTATTTTATATATCAGATATCTGAATATAAAAATGGTTTCCATCCTAAAGAGTCTCTTTTCCTGATTAAAAATGCAAGTGAGAGGAGTTGGCGCTGTGGTGTAGTCAGTTACGCTGATGCATGCAACACAGGCATCCCATATGGCACTTGTTCAAGTCCTGGCAGTTTCACTTCCTATCCAGCTCCCTGCCAGTGCACCTGAGAAGGCAGCAGAAGATAGCCCAAATGCTCAGGCCCCTGTACCCACTTGGGAGACTCAGAAGAAGCTTGGGGCTCCTGGCTTCCGCATGACATGGCCCTGGCCTTTGCGGCCATTTGGGGAATGACCCATAGGATGGAAGATATCTCTCTCTCCCCTCCTCCCTCCCTCTGTAAGTCTGCCTTTCAAATAAATAAAAATAAATCTTAACAAAAATGTGAGTGAGAAAGAAGGTGTAGTTGTTCAAGATTTTCCTAAATTCACAGAAATTGCCTTTGATGATATAACAAGAAATTCCTATCGGCCACACCGTAACTCTTATGTTCCCCATATCCCACAATGCTTATGCTGTTGTGAGAGATAAAATGTAGTAATAAAGTTGTTTTTAATAAAATAAGCTATAGAATAAGAGCATAGTAACATACATCAAGCATTCCAAATCCCAAGTCCTCTTGTAAATTCTAATAAATGGAATATGTAAATGAGCTCAGATTTCACAGTAAAATTCTACTAATTTTGGATAACAACTATGATCTCAGTTTTGCAAATTGCCATCAAAAATATTCTTTAGGACAAAGAGTATATTTTTAACTTTATGTTAACTTTCTTTTCATATTGGATGTGATAATCAACTATCACTCTTTTTTTCCAAGTAATTGAATAAAATTTTGAATGTTTGGTTTATTTCCAAAAATGAATAACTTTACTCAAATATTTTCATTTCCTCATTTCATTAATTGAGTTCCTACTGTATGCATCATTTTTCAATGGTGTATTTTAACTTAAACATAATAGTCCATTCTTATTCAAAATATTTAGTAGACATTGCGAAGTTTGTAACAATATGGTTTGTATTTTCAATTCAACAAATGCTTCTTGAGCACAAAATATATCTGAGCTATTTTTTTTAGTCACTGGGATATATCAATAAAAATATACACATTCTTTCCATTGTGTGATTTATAGTATTTTCCTCAAAGAGAGACAATAGAATGAGAGAAACACAAACTTCAGAGGTAATATATTTTATTCAGATCTTATACCATAAAGTTTCTTTTTTTTTTTAAAGCTGAGGATCATTTTTTCTTTTAAGTAGTTTATTTATTTGACAGGCAGAGGTAGACAGTGAGAGAAAGAGACAGAGAGAAAGGTCTTCCTTCTGTTGGTTCACTCCCCAAATGGCTGCTATAGCCCGCACTGCGCTGATCCAAAGCCAGGAGCCAGGTGTTTCTTCCTGGTCTTCCATGCCGGTGCAGGAGCCCAAATACTTGGGCCATCCTCCACTGCACTCCCAGGCCACAGCAGAGAGCTGGCCTGGAAGAGGAGCAACCGGCACTAGAACCCCGCGCCCATATGGGATGCTGGCAGAGGATTAGCCAAGTGAGCCACGGCGCCGGCCCCCACCATAAAGTTTCAATACTTTTTTGAAGAAAGTTATAATTCATTAGAAGGAAACAGTCTTACTGATGTACTTAGGAGATAGAAGGAAAAATTATGATAAATCCAAGGAAATTACAGGGAATTTGGACATGTGCATAATCAAAAGGCAGGGGGCAAAAACAAAAATAAAAACAAAACAACCAGGAAGAGAGATGCATAGTATGTTTACTTTATGCTATTTACTTTAAATGTTGCTATATTATCTTCCCAAAAAATGTGTAGGAGTGCAACTTCCTTTCTGTAATTTAAACATCAAGAAGCAGAGCATTAACTTTCCCAACAATTTTAAGATTTTTTTGACAAGTAAGCCAAGGTATTCTAATTCTCTAATTTCTACCAAATTGTTTTAAGGAAATTTTTATAGATTAAAACATATGAAATTACATTTAGAAGAGTATTAACTCATTTTATCTACCTCTGAGGAAGCAACTTCCAAATGTAAGAAAATGACTTTTCTAAAAGAACATTTTCTGTACTATTTTCAGTGTTATTTTTGTTTACAAATGGAAGACATTGTTTTCTATTCTAAGATGAGTTTTTACTTAAATACACAATCACATACATATACATGCATACCTCTTGATAAACATGCCATGAAGTATTTAAGCTAATTTTCATATGGGAAAATTTCCCCCGCATCTCCTACTTTGCCTATTTTAATTCAAAATGATATTATATTTGAAATCAGTAACTGAATATTTTCTTTGTTAAGAGAGAGAAAAAGCTATATAAAGAATGTGTTCCTTTTTTACAGAACAGTACAATCTCATAGACATTGTAATGCTCTGATTTCTTTATCATTACCAGAATTAAGTATTTTGCTGAAAAATTGAATGTAGTTATGGTCTTATTTTATTGTATTATAGAGATAATCATTATCTAGCAAATAAGCAATAATGCATTACAGTAATGCACTACACATATGATTACTTTTAGTGTAATGCAGTATAATGCTTAAATTAATTCCAACCAACTTCCTAATTTTATTTCAGTACAACCAGATCACAAGTTGTAGAGAAAGAGAATATAAAATATAACCAATATTTTATTTGATTCATTTCGACTGAATCATGAACTGCTATAACACGTGAAGATTCTGAAAACATTAATTGCTTTAGAAGGAAATTTAATAATTTGTCTTTGTTCATCACTGTGAATAAATTAACGGAATTCAGAACTGACATTGTACTATGATACTGGTTCAGAAGAAAATTATTTGAAATAAGACGGCAGAAGGGAGAAAAAATAAAATGGTGAGAAGACAACGGAAAGAGATTTTAAAAATGTGGTAAGGAGTCAGAAGAATTTGTGGGGATGATATTGAGCAAGAAGAAAAGAGCATATGTGTGAGCTCAGCAATTGGAGAACTAAATAGGCAAAGCTCCAGTTTAACTTTTAGATTTACCTTTTTTTGCATTCTTCTCTAATATAACAGTTCAAATGGGAAGTTAAAATTAATGCTATAAATACAATCTTTTAATACGCAGTTGCCTTGTGCAGAATATCACATTAGGTCTTTCTAATGAGTCAACAAAATTTCTACATTGCCCTCTAATACTCTAAAATTAAGAAATTTAATAATAATTAATAATAAATATGTGCATTTTAATTGAGGAAGAGTTAGTTGCACAACTTTTATGATGCCAAGTTCTGTATTCAGCTCAAACTGTGAGGCAGAGTATTTGTGCTTTGGGATCCTGTCCAGAATCTTCCTTTTGAAGACTTGGAGGCATTTTGAAGCTGACTTGTATTCTCATCAACCAAAGCGGCAGTGTGTTGAGATTTCAACTGGGCACAGCATCCTGCTGAATATTGCTTATATAACTTTGTCTCTTTCCCTCTTCCTCTTAATACGTCCTTCACTCCATTTCCTTTCCTTTGTCCTTTAACATCTCTCTGTTTCTTTCTCTGCCTCTCAGATCATTAAAATAAAATCCTATCATTTCAGTAGAATTAGCTACTTATATTTAATATCCTGTATCTGAAACAATTAAATATTCAGGTAAATAATTTTTTATTCTGCTTAACCTGAAAAATGTATATTATAGCTAGCTGATTACATAGATACTAAAACATCTTTCACTTCAATTTATTGAGGATTAGGATGCCATATAAGTTTAAAATGTCAAATGTCAAAAATACAAAAGACATTATTAATGACAGAGTGACGTGTAAATCAGAGAACAATCAAAGATACTAAAATGTTCAAAATTATCTGAGTAAAGCACCATATTTTGGTTAACCTATTAAGTAGCAAAAAACACTGTGTGCCTGTAACCTAATCTTTGTTCTCCACTGTAATGTGGGCACTTTTGAAGTTTATCTCTCCACAAGAACATTTTTGATGTTTCTGAAACTACAAAGGAATAAATAGTCAAGCAGCAAATTAAAAAAAAATTAAAGCAATCTGGCCAACACACCCAAATCACTTCTTATCACACTTCACCATACCCAAATGAGGGACCAGTGCTGTGGTGTAGTGGGTAAAGCTGCCACCTGCAGTGCTGGCATCCCATCTGGGTACTGGTTCAAGTCCTGGATGCTCTACTTCCAATACAGCTCTCTGCTATGTCATGGGAAAGCAGTTAAAGATGGATCAAGTCCTTGGGCCCCTGCACCACGTGGGAGAACTGGAAGCAAGCTCCAGATTCCTGGCTTTGGACTGGTCCAGCTCTGGCCATTTCAGCCATTTGGGGAGTGAACCAGTAGATAGAAGACCTCTCTCTCTCTCCTTCTCTCTGCCTCTGTAACTCGACCTTTCAAATGAAGAAATAAATCTTAAAAAAAAAAAAAAAGAAAACAAATGAGCCATACATTCAAATGAGTTTTTATGAATGTGTCATGTGTGGATATGGTTTTATATATACATATATATGTATATAAAACATATCTCAGATATTGTTTAACTAGAATTTTGTTGGGTGTAGATAAAGTTAATGAAAATTAAAAAAATAAAAGGTTGCTCAAAATTAACATTTGAATGAATGTCAGGAGACAGAAATAGCATTTTATTGTTGAGTGACAAATCAGAAAATTATTTCTCGAACCAAGGTCAAAGTGTAGTCACAGGGGTACTATAAAAGTACACGTAGAAAGGGAATGATATTTGATAGAAGACTGCAACAGATATGAATCTTGGATTCTGATTTCAGCATTTTTGTTTGTTTGGATTGCTCTCTGATTTAAAGATGTCAGCTGAGGGGCAGATGTTTAGAAAGACATCCATATCCCAGACTGGAGGTTTGGAGGATTCATGTCCTGCCTGTATTTCCAACCCCAGCTTACTGCTAATGCATTTCCTGACAGGTAGCAAGAATTTAGATTCCAGTCACTCACTTGGAAGACTTGAATTCCAGCTCCAGTTTTCAGCCTACCCCAGCCCAGGCTGTTACTGGTTTTTGGGGAGTGAACCACAGAATGGAATATCTCTCTCTGTCTCTTTCTGTCTCTCTGCCTTTCAACTAAAATGAAAAAATGAATGAATATGAAAACGTAAAATGTCATTTGTATATGACAACCAAGTGATCTTGGTTATAATTAGCTTTTATTATATTCCAGAATTTTCCCAGGCTCAGAATTAGTATTTTCTCTCTCCCCAGATTCCATTTCCTTTGCTTTCTTCTATGTACATGCACTTCATAACTCCCATAACTTTTTAATATAAACTTTAACAAAAATTACAAGTACTTTAACTCTCTTGCAGCTTGTAGCTCAAAAACTGGTAAAATAGTTATGTGGGTTGAGTTGACAAAGCAGACCTATCTAAAGAGAATTCTATACCAATCTAATGTTCTTAAATAGTAGTTTTAACTTGAGCTGCATTTTATGAGACTATGTAAAAGCCAGATACAATCATCCCATCATGGGCAGGACCAGCCTTTCCCTTTCTTTTCCTTTTCACACAGCCTTTATGATCTAAAAAATGTCTTGGTCCAATATTCGTGAATCCTATTAGCAGAGACATTCTTGCACTTACGTCAAGTTATACTGCATATAAATGGAGGATAAAAGGATTACTAGATTATAAATCAGACGAGAGTTTCTGGCAATATAAATCTCAGCTATGTCAGGCTCTTGTGTTAATGGAATTGAAGAATTCCATTGGCCAGTAAGAATTTAAATTCTATGTTAGAGACCTCACTAATTTTTCACAGCACTTCCCCAGCAAAATATTGAAAAATAAAGAGAGGGATTTGAAAGCAATTTGTGTCAGGTCTTAAAACTGTTTCTTCACATAGTGGCAAAAACATTATTGCCATTTGAAAATGCATTATAACACTAATATTATACAGTTCCAAGATTTTTCTTGAAATACATTTAGTAATTGAACTATTCAAATGAATACAACTAAATCATGTTGAATGCAAACTAGATAACATATTTAATATTGAGATACATAGTATGATTTGGTATACATATTGGAATTGTATATGGTAGTATCTGTCTCAACCAAATGACTGAACTACTATGTTCAAGTTAATCAATCAATCTGTCAAATACTGTAGTTAAATTGATATGTTTGAGATTATGTATTTACATACTTATAAATGCAGAATTAGCTGGTTGTTGGAATTAACATGATTCAAGCAGTTGTGTCTAGACAAATACTAAATGGTTTTATTTATAAATATCTAGCTAATATTGATATACCTGGTAATAGTGACTTGATTCATTAAAATCATATTTAAAATGCAGCCTGGCTATATTATTATATATTAAATGCTAATTCAGTGATCAGATTGATACTTGTTGAGCATCACAAATGTGCAAAGGGTTATACTAGGTATGGGATCATGAAGCTTAATATGTGTGTCCTTGTAAAAAGGGAGAACACATTGTTAAGGTTTCCCTTCAATAGGGATTGAAGCAATTGCTCTTTTTTTTAAGATTTACTGATTTATTTTAAAGTCAAAGTTATAGACAGAGGGAGGGACAGGAGAGACAGATGGTCCATCTGCTGGTTTACTCCCCAAATGGCCACAATGGCCAGAACTGGACCAAGCCGAAGCCAGGAGTCAGGATTTTTTTCCAGGTCTCCCACATGGATAGTAGGGGCACAAAAACTTGGGCCATCTTCCGCTGTTTTCCCAGACCGTTAGCAGGAAGCTGGATTGGAAGTGGAGCAGCTGGGAATTGAATCAAGTACCCGTGTGGGATTCTGACATTGCAGACAGTGGCTTTACCTTCTATACCACAATGCTGGCCCACCAATTGCTCTTTCCATGTTAGCGATGGTGATCAGAAATGATGTCTCTTCTATTCAATATTTTATCCCAAGTTCCTTCTAGAATTAAATGTGTGACATATCACTCTCAGTCTGGTCAAGACCTCTCTATGTCTATGATACCCTTTATTTTGATTCATCTTAACATTTTTCTTCTGATCCTTAATGCCAGTCAGAGAATAGGTCCCATCTTACATGTCTGAGCAAGATGTACAACATGTCTCAGATCTTTCAGTTTTAGGAACAGTATCAGACATGAAAGAGTTACAGGAGAAAATAGACCTCAGAATAAACTTTGCTGACTCCTTGCCTTACAATACTTCCACTAATATTTTAACTTAGTTGAAAAAAAAAGCTGAATTATTTATTTATTTGTTTGTTTTCATTTTATTTGAGAAATAGAGAGATAGAGAGAGACAGAGCGAGAAAGACAGAAAGATGCAGAGTACTTTCCATCTGCTGATTCACACAATAACCAGGAATGGAAGCCAGGAGCCTGGGATTTCACCCAGGTCTTCCATGTGATGGCAGGGATCCAAAACATGAGCCGTGACCTGGGGCCTCCCAGGGTTTGTATCCACAGGAAGCTGACTCAGAAGCAGAGCAGCTGAGACTCAACCATGCACTCCAGTGTTGGGATGCCGTCATCTCAAGCAGTGAATTCACCACAGCACCACATGCTCATCCCTAAAAATACATTTTAAATCTGGGTAGGAAATATTCATTATAGAAAATATTCTATAGTTCCCCTGATTAATCCTGTATATAAAATGTTTTAGGGGCTGGTGCTGTGGTGCAGTGGATTAAGCTGCCATCTGTAGCACCAGCATCCCATATGAGTGCCAGTTCAAGTCTTGGTTGTTCCATTTCCAATCCAGCTCCCTGCTATTGGTCTGGAAAGCAGTGGAAGATGGGAGACCTGGAAGAAGCTCCTGGCTCCCAGCATCTGTGGTTGTGGACATTTAGGGAATGAACCAGTGATGAAGATCTCTCTCTCTCTCTTTCTCTAGCTCTCCATCTCTTTCTATCTATCTCCCTCTCTCTCTGTATTCTGACTTATAAATAAGTAAATACATCTTTTATTCCAGTACATTATTTCTAGGCTAAAAAGCCCATTCTTCTAAAAATAAATATGGAACTGTGATCCTTCTCTAGCAAATTCAGACTATGATATGACTGTGAATGGAAATCATTTTATAACCGTTTATATAGTTCAATATTTACAGTGAATTTTGAAGCACAGAACATAATTGTGAGAAGCTTCAAATAAGACTATTTGACATGGTCTAAGAATAACAAGGAGTACATAAGTCAATAAAGATCAGGAAAGGTGTTTCATGTTGATGAGCAACAACTAACAACCAGCTCCGTCAGGGAGAGGTTCAATTATGGTGAGCTATAAGTCTGAAGTATCCATCCTGGGATGGAGTAGAAAGGCACACAGTGTAATTTTCATTGCAAAGAGTTGTCTCTGGAAGTCATATGAAACACAGAAATGAGGAACAGTGCCCAAAAGGAGTAACCGGGCTGTATAAGATGATACAGCCTGAGTGAGTGAGAATGAAAAGGAGTTTGAGCTAGGAATTAGTTCAATAGAAGAACTGAGAGTTACTATTTCTCCATTGTTTTCTCCTGTTATTCATCAGTTGATCTGGGGATGTGCATTACACAAGAGTTAACTGAGGTCAATTCTTGATTGTTCCATTAACTAGGTATGTAACCTGGGGACAGGGTATTCAATCTTTCTAAAGAATCAGTTTTCATGTCAAAAGTGTGAAGAAATTAATAAATCTAATTTGTAAAATGTTAGAACTTATCAAGCACAATATAGGTTTGTAACTTTTAAATAACATATTTTTGTTTTTTTTGTTTTTTGTTTTGGTTCCTATCCACACCAGGACAGTGGCAATAAAAAATACAGCAACTTTAAAAATTAATGTACACATTTTAATACTTATTTTTATATATTTTATTTAGTGAAGGAATATTGTAATCAATAAAGAATTTGAGAGCAAAACACACCATTTATAATGATGGCATTTGGGCTACAAAGTGGTCTTTTTCAGCCCTGGCTATATATTTGTTATTAAAAACTTCTGAAAATAAAATTCCAAGGATAAAAGCCAAACAACTGAATCAGAATATCTGGGTATGAAGTATAAAGATCTGTTTTTTTAAAGATCACAGGTGATTCTAGAATGCAGCTTAAATTGGTCACTACCTCTAAATGTTGGGACTGGCTTATGGGTCAGTTGGGTAAATCACTGCCTGCAACCGGAGCACCAGTTTGAGTCCCATCTACTCTGCTTTCCATCCAGCCCCCATAGCAGTCCCATCCAGCTCCCTGCTAATGTGCATGGGAAAGCATCAGCAGATTGGCCAAGTTTCTTGGCCCCTGCCACCCATGTGGGTGAGACTTAGATGGAGTCACTGGCTCTTGGCTTCAAGCTGGCCCAGCCTTGGCTTTTGAGCTCATTTGGAGAGTAAACTAGTGGAAAGGGAAGATTCCTTTCACTCCGTCTCTGTCTCTCCCTGTCTCTGTTGCTCTGCCTTTCAGAGAAATAAATTCTTTCAAAATAATGATAAAAAACACTTTAAAAATTCTGAACATGAATATTTTAATACAATAGTCTTGGGATGCTGTCTGAGATTTTACATTTTCAACAAGAATTATGTGACTGGTGTATCACTGATGAGTGGAGCAATCTTTGATCAGGTGAGATGTAGATGACTATGTTCAGAAATGCTACTGTAGACCAGCAAGCTGGTCCTGGAGCATGGGTCAAGCCTTGGCTAGATTTCAGAGGCTTTTGAAGGACAGATATTTCATTTCAGTCGGTGGATTGGGATGAACAAGATGTCCATGGAGGATGCGTGTAGAACAAGATGACTGCTAAATAATTAGATTTTTGAGGAACAGTGGAAACAAAAAGTGGAGCACAGAGAATGTGCCAGGCAAGACTGAACCTTCAAAGGCTTTGGAGAGGTATTCAGGCTTTTATTTTTGATTGAGATGGAAACTTGGAGGCAGTAAAGAGACTTGAAACACACAGAAATATGAAAAGGAGTGCTGCGGCTTAGAGATCTGCCCCTGTAGGGAGACAATGTATACAGAGTCATTACAGCCGAGAGATGGACTAAGGAAGGGGCCATTGGCAGTCTTCCCCAATAATAAAGGTCCTTGGACAAGTGTAAATGGAGGAATAACTGTTTTTTAAGGTTATTATAATAATAATAAATGTCAGTTAATTCTGTATATATGCAACAATCTGGAAGAACTTCATGCTGATTATGTAACTCTATTCTCATAACAGTACTAAAAGATAGGTATTATCCTAGTTCATTATCTGTGAATCTAAGACACAAAATTAGTATCTTGTCAAAAGTCAAGGAACTGATAAACTCAGAACTGACTTCACTATTTCATTTTTTGATCAGTTTTCTGAAACATTTAAAAAATGAAGTTATTAAATTTGTAATTGTATATTCAAGTGAATATACAACTAAAATAGTAAAGCCAAATTCAACAAATGAGGTTATAATCATTGCGTGTTTTAGTCTGTGAAGCTTTATTAATCTCAGTGTTTGTATGGTTTAACCTTATAATTCCCAATATTTGAGTTTATTCATAATGGTTTGGAAAATATATTTTCTAAAATAATATATATTTATTGATACTGGAATTATAATACCTATATTTAGTGGGACAGCACATAATACTATAGAAAATTTGTCCTTAAACTTTAAACATGAGTGTGGTGCACCAGGAATGTGAAGGATACAGAATAGGATAAACTATTCCTAGAATTCTAATTCCACAGGTAATTTCCAAGTTTCAAGAATCTAGAACTGTCCTAAGAATCCTATGTAAATAATATGGTAATCCAGAAGTTCACTTTGAGAGCTGAGACTTGAACTCAGGCACTCTGATATCAAAAGCTAGTGTCCCAAGCCAGCATTCTGGGGATGGATATTAGGTGTAGTCATAGAGAGGCCTCTTGGGACTCCTGCATCTGATATAGGTGGGTATCTAAGTTCAACTCCTGCCTCCACTTCCTATCCAGCTTCCCGCTGAGGCACATGTTGGGAAGCAGCAGATGATGATGCAAGAACTTGGGTCTCTGAAACCTATAAAACCAGTGCAGCAAACACCTTCCCTGGAGTTGTCTTGATAACTGTCACTGAGAAAAAATCTGTGTGCTTTAGACTTCACACAAAGCAAACATAATTTCTATTGCTGGAAGGATGGGTATGAAAATGAAATGAGTCCCAGAATACCCCTCTCAGAACAAAATGGTAACATCACAAATGTAAAATTGGGAGAGCAGTTTTCCTTTATTACAAAATATGTGGCATTAGTAAAGACAGATACTGGTCTAAAGTACAAGGAGTTGTGACCCCTAACAATTTTAGGACAATATAATTGTCTAAAATCTTTTACTGTGAACAGTGGATGAGGAAAATGAGTAAGATTTTGTTTCTAAAATAGCAAAGTTTACAAAATAAATGAAGCCTAAAACTTTTTATTGGTTTAACAGCAGCTGTTTTAAAAATATATAATTATTTGAAACTTGAGGAAAGACAGAGTAAAGGAAATTGTCACCAAATTGTGAGCTATATCTTTCACTGCAATGCACAAGGCCAAAAATGTCAGATGTTAGAAACCCAAATATAAAAGTAAAAGGGAAATCGGTGCCTGTAGATTCTTCTCAGGATGATAAATTAAGGCAACATTTCTGAAAATCACATTGTAGGGTTTTGAGGAAAACAACTCAGATAATACTTGAAAGAGAAACTAAATGAAAAATGTCCCAAGAAACAGACAAAGATAAATATAAAATAGCAACTCAAGGGCAGCATGAACTTACTGCTTTCTGATTTTCTTCACAATAATACTTTTTTGCTGATTATTATAAGAAATAAATGTCAATGAGACAATACGGCAGAAGTTGTTCTGCTAGGTTGGTAAAAATGTGAAGGATATTTTATCTTTGACAGGTTGGCTGAGGTTTTGTAAATATGGTTTCAGGACAGATTGAAAACAAATGAACTTCAATGTAGGACATTTCAAGGCATGTTTTATGCTTTCTTGATCTATGAACAAGCAGGTATTTAATTTTTAACTAGCCATTGTGCTATTTATTGGGAAGGAAGGAAAAAAATCAAGTCTTTAACTCAGCTTTATGAGGAAAAAAACAACGATAAACCCCTTTGAATGCTGTATCATCTACAAAGATTTTCCAACAAAGAGGTTTGGGTAGGTGTATTCTATACATTTTGAAATAATGGTAATACATTGAGAAGACATGACCTCCAAGCAATTCAGGGGAGTTAAAGACGAAGGTGGTGTGGCAGATATTAAATCATACTTCCTTCTGTCATTAACAATTACATATTCAAGTTCCAAGTCAATGCTTAATATATCATCAGAGCAATGCATTATAATTCTAGTAAGGTTGGCACAGCCAAAGTAACATCACTCTGATGTCATATTAAACCCTGGCAGTGAGCCACAATGAGCATGAACATTCAACGATCCTGAGAAATGTCTCTGGTATTTTTTTTTCAACTAAATGATTAATATTAAGCCAAACTAAAGAAACACTCATTTGAAGAAGTGGAGGTCATTTTCCAACTGTTACTTCATAGTGTACACTGGCATCATGCCAGGGAGACAGAAGGGAAAGCCCTGTAATAAAATGTTTTAATAAATAATTAATTTTTTTCATAGCCAAGCTAAAGATGTAGAAGGAGATGGCATTTTCTAACTGGGCCACAAGCTTACTGTGATTGAAGTCCTTTTTCTTTTGCCCAACCTTGCAGTGTAGATGAGTCTTTCCGCTAGCTTATCGTAACTGCAGTGCATAATCGATATTTCCATCCTGAAAGACCAGCATAATGGATGCGAATAGAACAAATCAATATTTAGCCTTTTGTGGGCTGTTACATTTTATCTTAGCCCCAATTATTCCATAGCACAAAGGTTGATTTTTTAATGTCTTGTGTAGTTGGAATCTCACTAATTACATTTTTAGCTTTAAATATTAAATTAAATAGAGATAACTTGATAAAATTATGTTGACATGCTTAAATAAGTTCAAAGTCTTTTCAGAACTATTTTTAAAAAGATTTTGTTTATTTATTTCACAGGTAGAGCTACAGACAGTGACAGGGAGAGGCAGAGAGAAAGGTCTTCCTCCCATTGGTTCACTCCCCAACAAGCCGCAACGTCTGGAGCTACGCTGATCCAAAGCCAGGAGCCAGGAGTTTCTTCCCGGATTCCCAGGGTGGGTGCAGGGGTCCAAGCACATGGGCCATCTTCTACTGCTTTCCTAAGCCATATCAGAGAGCTGGATTGGATGAGGGACAGCTGGGACTAGAATAGGTACCCATATGGGATGTTGGCACCATAGGTAGAGGATTAACCTGCTGTGCCACTGAGCTGGCCCCTTCAGAACTATTTAGCAATAGCAAATTTCACTTGTGACATGTATATTGTGTGTTTTTAAATAAAATTTTGGCTGCTTTGAATGTTCCATAATGTATACATGCATCACACCAGCATATTGTACACTATAAATCTATAGTTATTATTTGTCAGTTAAAAATAAAATTTCAGATTAATTAATCAATAATAAAAATTCACTGAAGTGGCTCAATAGTAGATGAAGATAAAAGAGTGACACTAAAGATAGAAGAACCTAAATTATCCAATGTGAGAAACAGAATGAGAAAGATGGAAAACAAAATATATAGCATCCTAAGGACCCGACATTTTTATTAAATATTTTTAGATGGCTAATGTTTTTATATTGGAATTACTGAAAGAGTGGAGTAAGAGTTTTTTTCCATAAAACATATTTTTAAATAACCGTGGTTGTAAGCATGTCAATTTTGGTGAGAGTCAGGCATTTCTAAATTAAAAATCTCAACAAACTCAGGAAACATAACTTAAAGGTTTCTCTTTATAGAGTTCTGAAATATAAGACATATTACTAATTGGTTAAATTAAAAGGGGAAATAGAAAATCCACAACTCAGACTTGTCAACACTCCTGTCTCTTTAATCGATAGAACAAGAGTAGAGAATATTAGCAAGGATGTAGAAAATCTTAATGCCTAACTCAGTATGTCTTCAAAAATCTTGACTTATCAATCAAATCCAGACTACCACCATTTTTAGTATGACTCCTGAGCAAAGGATGGCTTTTACACTTTCAAATGACTGCATTTTAAGTGCTTATAAAACAATTTATATAGCATCCTGAATTTTCTTTCATGATCTGCGCATCTCAGAACATATACTACTACTGGCCAGCACTGTGGCATTGTAGGCTGAGCTTCTATCTCAGGCATTGGCATCCCATATGGACGCCAGTTCATGTTCTGACTGTTCTTCCAATCCAGGTCTTCTAATGGCCTGGGAAGATAGTAGAGGACAACCCAAGTGCCTGGGCCCTTGCACCCACGTGGGAGACCCCAAGAAATCTTCTGCATCCTGGCTTCTGGTTTCAGATTGGCCCAGCTTATGCCACTGTGGCCATTTGGGGAATGAACCAGTGGATGAAAGACCTTTCTCTCTCTCTCCCTCTCTCTGTGCTCTGACTCTCAAATAAATAAATAAAATATTTTAAAAACAAAACAGAATATTTACTGCATTTCTCCAAAGCAGAAAATTTTCTAATTTCTGAACTAGACCTTAATTGACATTTATAGTATATGCCATTTATAGCAGAACAAAAAACAAAATAAAATATTCTTTCTACTGCTTGTGAAATCCTTCCTCACCAAGACAGACCATCTTGGGACAATAAAATAAGCCTTTCAAAATTAAGGGGATTGGAAACCATAAAAATATGCACTGTAAAAAGAAAATTATAAATAATGTAGATATCAGAGTAACAGAAATGAATTCATAAAATCCTCAAAATTTTTAAAATTAAATATCACATTTATACATAATAAACAGTTGTGGGAATGGCACTAAGCTTCTAGAGAGTTGAATACATGGAGGTTCCTAGAGGGTTGTACTCCTGGGTGGGCCTTGAGGCTCCATGAATCTCTTCTGATACTTTGCCCAATGCATCCTACAGTTCTATCTTTCAAAACACCCTTTATGATAAACCAGTAACATAAAAAAGAAAACATGCTATCAATGGTACTGGTAAGGGCCCCCTTGGCTCTATCGTATGGCAAATAGAACAATGGTGAGGATACATCTGAGACAATGATGAGACAGGAAGTGGAGGTAAGGACTGGGGAAAAGCTTCTGGCTTGCTCTTTTATAGCAACTTGCTTTCACAAGTCCTGATTTTCTCTGTGAGATCAGCAAAAGCTCCGTCTGAGGGCAGAGGGATCAATGACATAAACACCAAATACTAGGCCCCACCTCCTGAAGGTTCCACACCATCTCTCAGCATTATCACACTGGGGTAAACTTTCAAAATATGAGCTTTGGGAGTCACACAGAAACCATGGCAGATCCTTTTAACCACATACAAACATTAACTTACAGTCGCCCAGAATTTAAAGGTATAGAAGTCTTAGAAGTAAAATTCAGGCTATGCACTGAATACATACTGCACCACTGATTGCTTACAGCCCTTATCACCCTTGTCTCTTCTGTAGAGGAACAATGTTTTTGTTTGTTTGTTTGTTTTGTTTTTTTTGTTTACATACTGTTTGTTGAACTTTTTTTACTTAGTGTAGGGCTTGCTATACAATCATTAAGTAAGCTGAAAATAAAATTAAAAAAAAAAAAAAGTATTCTTTTTCTTGATTTTGCTGAGGATTACCTGACTTCATGCATCAGTCAAACACTATGGAACTGGACACCTAAAAGAGCTCTTCTTTTCTGTAAATAAATTTAGGAATAATTTATTTTTAAATGGTAAGCTTTTCTGGTAATACATGTCACACATTCTATTAATTCTACTTTAATGTTCCTAGCAATCACATAATGAGTTAGGCTGCTATTATCTTCCTACTCATTTCACAGATGAAAAACTAAAGGTTAAAAAGTTTGAAAAAAACTTAAACAAAATCAAGGATGTAATTCTTACTGGAGCAGGGAGTTTGACCAACAAAGTGACAGTAGAAGCACATTTCAAGCTTCATAAAGGCCATGATTTCTCAGATATTAATAAAATGGCTTAGAAAAATTATTTCCTCATGGATTGAAATTGTAACATCAACAGCAAAATTTTTAGTTTTGCTAAGTCACCAGAAGAGCCCACAAAAGAATGGAGGTGACTTGATTGTGTACGAGTAGTTTTTGCCCAAAAATGAACATCTGTTGATGTTTTGGTAAGGTCACTGATAATTTTTACTTATTGATCTTACCTCACCATGAGTTTTGTGAAAGCAAGCAAATTCTAAATCATATGCTAGAATGCATTCTGCATATGTTGTGAATATTCTTAAGGTTAACATCTGTATATCCCAGAAAAGATTCTTTTTTTTCTTAATGCAGAAATGTATCCTCTCATAACCTACACTCAAAAGTTCCCCAAATTTATTAAACTAGTTTGGTTTGCTTTTTTAATTTTTAGCTATTTTGACAAACTCAAAGCACTACCATTATATTCATAACACTAATCCCTACAGCAAACTGTGTCCTGGAAATAACATTTTTGGTAACTCAACTTAGTGTTATCAATTATTCAGAATAAAATGTATCTGATTCCTTCTTTTGTTAGACTGAATGGAATAAGATTTACTTCAATCTTTCATTTGTCTGAGCTGCTAGATTTCCATGATGGCCTTTAATCAATTGTACATTTGCCATAGTTTAATCTGCCATAGGAGGGTTAAAAACATATCAAACCCTTAAGCAAAGGTAGGGAAAGAATAATCATAAGCTTCACAATTGATTTTTACTAACAGAATTTTCTGATCTGTGTTATTTGCCATCTTGCATTGTTAGCCTAATCTAATCCTGATAAAAAGCCATATCAATTTCACATTTTTGGAGAAGAGCTATACTGAAATCAAACAAATGTTCATGGGAAAGCCTGATGTTTGTTTTTTCCACCAAATAAAGTTATTTGGATTTTGTCAGTAACCTCTTTTTGTCTTTGGGTTTACATTCCATGTTTAATTGAATTACCATGCTTTTTATGTGCCAATTAATAAGACATTGATATGTGAAAGTGTAGTTCGGTACCTGTTGGCCTCTTTTAAATATGAGATGGTGCCATTTTAAGGAGCTACGTTTGTAAAATCAATAAACCATTTGGAATATCTTGTCACTTTATGTCATATAAAGGAATATGTTGGGAAGGTTTAAAACCAAGAAAAATGTTATGAAACACATTCTTGAATAATTACTTTGCATTACGTGTAATTGCATAAGCAGTCAGTACTTCTACAATAATTTGGCATACTACAGACTTTCTAAAATTATCTGTCATTTTCTAATATTCCAGCAATGTAACCACCAAACCAATCCACATCTTACATTATTTGCCTAAACAACATATGTCTTTTCATCCAATGAGAGAAGGATGTGCTTCATTTATATATTTTATATTGGATTTCATTGATCATACTTCTTTGTTATCCCCAAATCCAAATTTATTTTGAACATTTTCCCATTTATGTTGTGGTGGTGTTATTTCTCTGACAATATAATAATCAAATATATCACTATCCTAAGAGTAATCAATCTTTAAATTTCTTAAGATAAAAATATTCATTAAAATGATAGTGATATGCATTATCAAACAAGTTTATCATTACAAGACTAAAGATTTAACTGTTCTATCTTTGTTATTACTAAAACCAGGTGGTATGCATCTACAAGATGGTATGCATCTACAGGTGCATCTTAAAGACTATGTTCTGTTCAAATATCTAAATTTTGTATAATCACATTTTTCTTGTGCTTATTCAACAAACTACAAGTACAATAAAGACAATAGACATACACAATGAATAGGAAAGGAAAAGAAATCTCCAATCAATTGTATGTCTGAGGAAAAAGGAAGCCATAGATAAATAATTTCCTTTCTAATGATCTCCTCCTGTAGAGCATCCTAGTTGCCTCAGCTTACTGATGGACATCATTTATACTCTATTACTCATTATGATTTCCCATTGGGGTAATTCACATTAGGGTTACTCAAAGGCCCTCTGATCCATATTCTCTTAGAGCTGTGTGTTGAGGGCATATCATTGATTATTCCTTTTACAGTGTAAGCCAGAAAATTTTTAAACTTGAGAATTTTTCATTTCACAAACTGTGGTTGTCATTAAGTAGAATAAATAGAAACTGCACCCCCCAAACAAAAGAAAATTTTTTTTGATTTTCTAGAGTATATCTACGAGTCTGATACCTAATATGCACCTCCATTTCTTATTTTTCTGGTACTTAATTCCCAATGAGAATAGCAGTAGCATGAAGAAATATTGAATATTTTAAGGTAATTTACTAGTTGACACCTCCTTTGTGTTAAAATATTGTATTATTTATGATTACTCTGGTTATCAAAATAATTGGCTAATTAAGTTATCCAGCAATATATAAAAAGTCAACATTGTGTGTCTTTGTTTGTTGAAATGAAATTGACTGCCAGCTTGTTTCAATTTGTCCTCAAATTTGAAAGCTGCTGCTATGTATTATTTTTTATTTCAAGAGCAATTGAGAGTACGGTTTGCTATCATCATATGTAAAATTCTTCAAGGGTATAAGGAATTTGGGAGGTTGCTGCATTGTCTCTCTCTTTCTCTGAAACAAATCCTTTATTACATTTTTCCAAATTAATTACAAAAGTTGAAAATGAAATCTTTTGTCCACCATTAATCCTAAGTAGATCAGCATTTTTTGTCCATATTAATGGGAGTATAGCAGTAGTGATATTTAATTTCAAACTTTGTAATTATAGCTAAAATTAAATCTTACCATGGATGAATCACCCACGTCCATAGATGAAAGCAGATGAGGAAGATTAGCAACCGGACCCCCATTTTGATTTATGTTATCTTTGATAATTAATTAAAATCAATGTGTTGAAGCCTATATTTGGAATATTAAGAAGTTTTCAAGCAGGGATTTTTAAAAATTCCCTTACCAGTTTGGTGTAAGGGGTGGGGGAAGGATAGTACTTTGAGGAAATTCTAGATGATCATAAAGTGGTGGGATAAACCTGCAGTACCTTATTATATTTACTGAAATAAACAGGATGAGGTGCTCTTCCTGGTGTATTGCAGAAATCCCATACAGTTGAAAAACATGATTTTTATTTCCCTAAAGGCTAAAGAGTTGAGAAGGCACTACAGGGAGGGAGGAGACTGGATAATTTATCCTTAAAATTGAGCCTGTTAAGAGAATTATAGGGAAATGGAAGAGGAAATCTATTGACCATGAAGAATCTCTCTAAGAGGAAGCAAATAAAATCCAAAATTTCTAGTTAAATTGTAAAATATGAATATTTTAACGCTAATGGCCAGAGTAGAGAATGGTGCAATGTAATTATGGAAGAGGGATATACTAGCAAAACAGGACATTACTTAAAAAAGATTGCCCAAGAGAAAGTTTTTGAAGCAATTGAGGTGAAAGGTCCTATAAACTCTCAAAGTAGTAATCAGAGTAAATAACATTATCAAGTCCAGTAACCTAAGCCACTAAAAGTCTCTCTGGATTCTTAGCTTTTTCATGAAAGCCATACCAGACAGAGCACAGTGCATTATATAAAAGTATCAAACCATTAATAAATCCTGTAGGGCATCTGTTTCCCTTACCCGTGTAGACCTATGTTTTCAAAGTAAAGGATTGTACTTCTACAGACATATATCCTGTTAAACATTCAAGACTGATATATTAGTACATGTTTCATCATGTTAGTGGCACTAATTGTGATTTGGAAGGATGTATGCTTATGCCTCTCATTTCAATACCTTTTTAGTCTGCTCTACCCTCATTCAGATTTTTTTCTTCAGAAGGAACTTTTTTTTATATTACTTATGAGAAGTTTTGAATGTTTTTCATGAATTAAATACAATACGGGTGGTCCAAATTATGCAAGACTTTAGCTTTGCATATAATCTGGTAGGTGGGGAAGGGACAGAGTAGATCTTGCTTTTGTTTGCTCTATTCTATGTTTGCTCTAGGTTTGATGGATTTCTCTTCTTCAACCCCCCCCTTGATATTTTCTTAACCATTTTCAGCTCTGACCATTGGATTTTAGGAGCCCACTGAACTGCTCTCCATAACCAACAAACATAGGCTTGAATTTGACTTTAAAAATGCTAGTATGAGTACCTATCACTTGTAAGATTGATCATTTGGTATTATGAGATTGCATGATAGGGAACATGTCCTGTACTCTTTTGGGTGAGTTTTTACTCAGATTGTCCATGTTCCTTTTTGTTTCTTTTTTTATCATTAATGTTAGCTGTAGCATCAGTCTTCAGGGCTTCTCAGCCCAATCCAGGACAGTGTAGACTCCTATCTTCTGCTTCCACTGCATTTTATATTCTGGTTCTTCCTACTCAATTATCTTGAATTGCTCTATGATCTCACTTCTGCTGTTAAATTATTATCTAATGTTTGTTCTTTTTTTATTAAGTTTTCTTTTATTTCATTTGTAAAGCTAGATTGTAAGATGCATAAACTATTTTTCTAAATACCACTTGTCTTTCCTTCTGCCCTATTCCCTATGAACTAAAATATTACCTGATATATAGTTGTCCAATAATTTCTGTTAATTTACATTCACATTTTAGTTGCCAATCCTAAGTAGAAATGAGAAAATCTAATTCATCATTTATAGCAGTTTAGAGAATTTTAATAATTTGATCAGAAGTAGCAGATATATGATCAAGATAATTTAGGAAAAAAAATATTAGGAAGTGTTCTGTTGGGGAACAATAACTGAACTGATGTCTGCTACAAGTTTGTCTGACTGGATGATGTTTCAGTCATAATCTCTCTTTTAGAGAAAATAGATTAATTCATTTTTGTCTTAGAAAGTAATAATAAAAACATAGATCCAGTATGATTTTTTAGAACCAGAAGCAACATGTTCAAAACTAAATATAGAATGGGAAAGCAGGCCGGCACCACGGCTCAATAGGCTAATCCTCCACCTAGCGGCGTCGGCACACTGGGTTCTAGTCCTGGTCGGGGCGCCGGATTCTGTCCCGGTTGCCCCTCTTCCAGGCCAGCTCTCTGCTGTGGCTCGGGAAGGCAGTGGAGGATGGCCCAAGTGCTTGGGCCCTGAACCCCATGGGAGACCAGGAGAAGCACCAGGCTCCTGCCTTCGGATCAGCGCGGTGCACCAGCCGCAGCACGCCAGCTGTGGCGGCCATTGGAGGGTGAACCAATGGCGAAAGGAAGACCTTTCTCTCTGTCTCTCTCTCTCACTATCCACTCTGCCTGTCAAAAAAAAAAAAAAAAAAAAGGCATGATCTTCCACAATTATCAGCATCTACAATATGATCCAAGTCACCAATGTTACCACTATTAGGCCACCAATAAATGACATTCATACTCACAGATGTCCTCTTCAGAACAGCATGTCAGACACCTGTTACTACTGCACTCCATAGCTTTTGCATATTTATAATAGCCTCCTTATTGTCCTAATATTTGTCTTCTGCATGCAGCCACAGCATAAGGAAGTACTCTGAACTCTTTCTTCATGGCTACAGGGCCCACCACTACATTAGACAATCGTCTATGTACTGAGAATGCACGACTATATGATTGTTGAATCTTAAATTAGATTTTATGCTGTATAACTAGGAATTCACCCAAAAGCTGTTGAACACATCAAAAACTTTCCTTTTCCTTTTATAACTCTAGCAAAAGCAATAACTGGAATACAATGCAAAGGCTATGAATTGATGGTCTCTGAGCTTAACAGTTGGAATTAATAAACAACCTGCTTGGCTGTCTTGACAGTGTTCCTTGCTGAGAGTCCATAGGCTGTCTCCATCTCCATCTACAGAGTTTACAGATTTTTTTTTTTTTATTTTCAGCTACAAGGGAGTGTTGACTATATGACTTTTTGGGCCTTTGTTGTAATACATCAAATTACGACAACCAGTAAACACTCCCCACCCCCGAGATCATCTTTCAGGTTTTTGTTGACCCTTCCCACAGGTTTCCCAATGCCCCTAGTTTAAGATTGATTCCACCATAGAGTTTTCATTTACCTTTTAAATCCTAACTAATTCATTTTATCAACACAAAGGTCTTGAAATGTCTCTAGTGTTTTGATTAACCTATGGAATGTCCTTTTTTTCTAGGTACTTGACAAATTTCTTGAGTTGGATTATCATTTAATCATTGTTTAATCTTATCAATACTCTCTTGAGTTTGCCTAGAAATGTATTTAACAAATAATATTTTCATGCACTAACACCTTTGTTCCTATTTGTAATCTATTGATGATGTCCTACTGAATTCAATACCTATTTTTCCTTCATTTCTCAGACTGCATCCCAACTACTGGCTTAGATTATACCTTTATTTACATGATCTATTCCACACATTTCCCAGAATACTCTATCTTTCCCAAAATTCAGATGCACAAATCAGTTCTTAGAGTGTTGCAGAAAATGTAAAGTGACCTCACAATGTGTGCTGAAGAGATTTTTTTGTGTTTTTGGTCTTTCTATTCCATGTACCCAGGAGTAAAGGTGAGAGTAGAAGAGGAGGGACTGGTCAGGTACCAGGCCCCTCACCCCCAGGAAATTGCTGGCAGATGGTGTCACCTGGACTGACTCTCTGTGGCCCATGGCATCATATCCATACTGCCATGCTCTAGGCCTGCAGGATGCCCACCTAGGCCTTTCTGAGATGGCTTATCTCACACTATCCAGGAACCAGTCTTTCCTTTCTTTTCTTTTTTTTTAATTTTATTAATTTGAAAGGCAGAGTTATAGAGACCAAGGGACAGAAAGAGAGATGGATCTTTCAGCTGGTTCACGCTGGGCCTGATGAAGTTAGGGCCCAACACTTGGCAATCTCCCATAGCTTTTCCAGGAACATTAGCAAGAACCCAGACGCAAAGTGGAGCAGCCAGGACTCCAACCAGCACTCACATGGGATCCCTTCATCATAGGCAGCAGCTTAGTCTGCTGTGCTACAACGGCTGGTCCAGATTTTCATAGTGTAATGGTCTTGTTCAGACTGTGCACCTCTTAGACCTACCAGAGCTTTGACATGAAGTTAGCAATTGGAGAGACAGACAAAGATTATAAACCTACAAATAGGAGACTGAATCTATGTAGCAATCACTAACATAATCCTTCCTGCACCAAGAACCACCAGTGCTTGGATTTATGGCATCTGGGAAAAGAACACGCAGATGTAGGACATAGTTCTGAGTTATATCATACAAGGTGGGAGGGTTGGGTAGATTTTATATAAAGGAGCTAACAGGCTTTCTTTTGTGAGATAATGTGATAACATTTTTCCTAATCACAGGAATTTGAAAGAAGGAGGGAAGAAAAAAATTAAGATGCCAATTTGAAAAGAATTTACTAAATTTTATGGGATTTTTGGAGAAAGAAGACTAGGAGTTTAATAATAAAAGAGATGTTGATTTAAAAGCACTTTTCTTAGTACAGTTTATAAAATAAGATATCACCTGATATCACTTGACAGCTATGATGAATTGATTTGATTGGGCTAGGCATTAATAATAGCAACAGATTTTTTTTATACACTTCCGGGGAACAGCCACTATGTAAAACACTTAGATATGGTGTCTAAAAGCCTCACTAAAATTTAGCAAGGATGGTGTTGCCCCATTTTAGAGTATGAAAAATTAAACACATTTATTCTGGCTAATCCAGTTAAGGCCAACAGTTTTTAGGGTCATAGAGCTGAAATTTAAAGAATAGTAAGTCTACTATGTCACCTAAAATTTTTATTGAGCTAATGCAATCACATTTAAAATTGAAATATCTAGAGACTGACTTCTGATTGCTTATTTTTGTTTTTACTAGGGGATAAAAATACTTTATGTGATTCTTTGGTTTAGAATCTCATAGACAAAATAATAGGCTTACTGTGGTGCTGGCATGGAACTGTGTCTTTTATTTCCTCTGCACAGTCCAGGAAATGTTAGGAGAAGGGACGATATTTTCCCATGCACTGTGTTATTAGGTGCACTGTCTTCGGAGACCAATATTATTTTTTTATGTTTTCTCCAGAAAAGACATAATGATACAGAATTTTCTGTTTGAGCCATCCACACAAAACAGAAACAATGGTTTCCATCTGTTTAAATGAGATGACAAACAACCAAAATTATTGGAAGCTAGGTACTTTCCAGGTTTAAATCACTGGAAATAGTAAGATTCTGTCATGTCTTGATAAAGCTATGTTTAAAAATAACAAATGCAATAACCTCAGAAAAGAATTATACTTGAAAAAGGAAGGGAAGTTCGAAATGTTAGAATCTAATATATAGTCTGAAATCCTGAACTGTGTATATACCTTTTGCCGGATGACAAATTCATGAGTAGTTGAGGATACCTTATTTAATCACTGATGTAGTTGCACATATGTGTATTAATTGTGGATATTTAGCTGCAGTTTTGTCCTTTTAATTTTGTCCCAGTTTTCCTTCTGTTGAACAAGTGAACAGAGTACTAAAAGTATATAGGTTGTGCTCCAGGATTTAAAGGTACACACAGTTTTCAATGATAGATATAAATGTCCAAGAATTTGCATTCACCCTGATAGGCCCATTTCATCAGCACTTTTATGCCTTAATCAGTGACTTTCCCCTTCCTTTCTGTCATTTCTCTTTTCTTAACTTCCCTGTTGGTAAGTATTTCTTTTCAAAAGCAGACTGCCACTGCGGAGTTGGGGGATCACTTTCTGTTGGTCATAGTTACTTGAAGTTGCCTGCCCTGTGCATTTAGCTTTTACAGTGCTGCAACTGATTCATCTTGGTTATGGATTCCCTCTGACTTGGCCACATTGTCTTATTTTAGATGCTTCTGTTTTGTATGGTGCTTGACTGGCACTGTATGGCTGCCAACCCTGAAGCAAAGTGTGAGCAAGGTAAAGACTGAGCACCAAAGCGTCTATACACTGTTTAATAGAAGTCAGTGTACTCACTCTGGGCTATAAATCTACACGTGATTTCTAAGTTCCTAAATTTAATTTTCCCATACATCCCACATGTGCCTGTTTCACTTGTGTTTGGTCCTGAAAACCTCACGATCTTTATGTACTCTGTGTCAGTTAAGAATCCAAGTGCATAGGCCTAATTTTTATCACAGAGTTAGCTCTCCTTTAAAACATTAAATCTCTCACTCAGAGTCTGGCCTGGCAGATTTCAGTACTTGGTTACAGCTGTTTTCCTCATACATAGGAGAAACCCCACATCCCTTAGGTAAAACCTGAGATTTCCAATATATATCATAATCTGACAAAATGAAAATGAACTGCAAGATCTTATTCCTAGTATTATCAAGGATAGCTTTTGAAGTAACTTGAGAATAACAATGATGACCCAAATATGCTTATGGAATCTCTCTCTCTCTCTCTATCTCTGTAATCTCTCCATCTCTCTTTCTTTCTCTCCCTTCCTCCTTTCCCTCTTCTCCACTCTGGAACATGCAATGAGAAAACAAATCTCAACTGAACAGTTTGTAATATTTTTCCCATGATGCAGTCCATCATTATTTGGATGACTAAAAGCTTTAATTATTTACTTTTGGGAGTCCCTGAAACCCATGTCATCACAAATACTGAAGAATTTTCTGGGAAAGATTTGAAACACTTCCAGTTACACTCTTGACTTAATATCTCAAGAAGGAAAAAAAAAGTAATGTTTCTACCACATATTTTATTAAACCCTTTAGGTCCTTTTACAAGAGAGGAAATACCAATTAACGTATAATTTAGCAGAACAAAATATTATCCCATTTCAACCAGTACTCACTTCCTTGAAGTTTATTCAAGCATTAATAACCATTTAATGCAATTTATCTACACTGAGGTATCCATTACATTAATATAATGTATCCATCAGGAAATTAGAGTTTTGTCTCCATGAATTTTGTATTACAAGAAAGTCCTTATAATTTTATTCTGTATTTTATGATGTCTAATTTCAAATCTTCAGTCTGTGTTACAGTGTGAGATGATCAAAATATCCTTAATGTTAAAGGAATGCAATTACTTGATTTATTGAACCACATATTACAATTGGTTTTTATATTTACATATACATTCTGTTAGCATATTTGAGGATTTAAACCACTGGGTATGTTAAGATCATCAAATCTCATTAGCAATGTAACAGTGTGCTTATATTTTGAGAACTGATCATAATAACCCTTTTATATAATATATGTATAGTAGAGTAGTGCCCATAAATAAAATATCTATGATCAGCAGACCAGTACAATGTTTTCAAGGATACATTACACAACTTGTGTGCACAATTGTATCAATAAACATATTCTTACTTACTTTTTGCTACCTTTATTATGTAAGGAAAAAAAATACAACCACATGGTAGCGTATGTTAGATTATTAGAAATATAAGGGACTTGATTGCTCTTGGAATAATAATTTGGTACAAAACTTTAGAGAGTTAAAAAAATTTGCTACAAAGCCCTAGAGAGTATTAAAAGAGCTTGGCTACTTCATGTTGAGCTTATAGCACAGGGATCTCAGTGTTCAAGTGAAAGCATTTCCTACAACCTAGTGCTGTCAATTAGGTAGGGGATAGGCATGTACACAGAGCAATGAATGGCGTATTTTTCATTGTCTCAGCTCCCACTTTGTGAGTGTCGGGGAGATATTCCATCACTTCTCCTGAACCCTTTGCACACTCTCCCTGAACCAGCACATAGAATATAACCACACTGAAAAAGGATCACCCTATTTTTTTGTAAAGAGTATTATGAACAGATCAGATTAGTTTTGGAATTTTTATTTTGTTGCCTAATTATTATAATCCACTTTTCACTTTTATAATTATTACTATAAATCGTGTCTGCCTAACTGCTATTTTCAGAGAGAAGATTCTGGAAATAATAGTCTGAAAAAGAAATAAAAAGATCAGAATTTCCTAAAATCTAGCTGAGTGAATTGCCCAGATCCTCACTTCTATTTTTTAAGAAAAGTCTCTGCTACTGAGAAGATTGTAGTGGTATTTATATGAGGAAAGAAAACATAAAGCAAAGCAAATTTCTATGAATTTCAAGAAGGTAGAACAATCACATGGGCAAATCTGACCAATTATCCATTCTAAAACTCAGACATTATCTGAGGAAACAGAACAATTCCCAAGTTTTCCTGTCTACATTTCCTAATTGATTCAGTTCAAGAGGTTAGTCATAAACACTGTTTGGAATGCTAGAAGGCAAACAAATGTTACGAAAGATAAATGCCTTTTCCCACTGATTTTTAGCTAAGTCCATATGAGTAAGAGTTATATGTCCCAAGCTATCTTTTCCTACTCCATCTTTGTTATCTGTATGCCTTGTAATGAAATAAAATGAGATCATAAACATATGTTGTTGGGCACTATTTATCTTACTGATCAAACAGTTAGGATGAGGTCCTCAAGGAGTAATGCCTCAGTGAGAATAGATCAATAGCTTTAAATTCAGCTAGTAGGGCTTTCTTACCAGAGGAAAAGAAGTGAGCACTAAAGAGAATGGAGGGAGGAAGCCAAGTATTTGCTTTGGCAGAGAAATGGATCCTGGAAAGGACTTCTGATAGAAGGTGAGCACATTTGGTTTTTGTCATGCTTTTTTTAGTGCTTCACATCTCATCTTGCTCATTTTTTCCTGTTCTCAATTTTCAGTTCAATGAACTTTGATTTTTTCTCTTACTTTTCTTTTTAAATTTGCACCTCAAAGCTGTAACCCAACTTTCTTATTTATTCATTCACTAAATATCTATTAGGCATCCTCTATGTACCAAACATGTCTGTCATGTGTTCTTTGCACCCTCCTCTTGATCTTACCATTTGCTTCACTTTCATCCAACATTGAGATATGCTAGGATGCAGATGTTGGTTCTGTATGTACTATCCAAAGTTCTTGTCTAGTATTCCAGGCTTTCAGGGACAGTGCATGACCCAGAATATCCAAATCAAAAATTGTCTCCCACAATTCATCAATTATCCAGCTCTACAGAAGCTAACTTTAGCAAAGCTAAAAAAAAAAAAAAAAGAAGAAGAAGAAAATTTACTTTATTCTTTGAAAACAAGATGTGACTGGCATGTAAAAATCCTTATTAAGAATATTTGCACTTACTCATTGTTGCAAATAATTTTAGATGAGTCTTTCACTGGTGAATTACCACAAATTTTTTAAATGTTATTTATTTATTTGAAAGGTAGAGAGGCAGAGAGAGAGAGAGAGAGAGAGATGAGTCTTCCATCCTCTAGTTCATTTCCCAAATGGCTGCAGTGGCCAAAGCAGTGCCAATCCAAAGCCAGGGGCTTCTTCCAGGTCTTCTACATGGGTGCAGGACTTGGGACATAGGACTTGAGACATCCTATACTGCTATTCCAAGCCATAGCAGAGAGCTGGATCTGAAGTGGAGAGCCGGGACTTGAACTGGTGCCCATAGGGAATGCCGACACTGCAGGCGGCAGCTTTACCCGTTATGCCACAGTGCCGGGCCCCATCACAAAGTTTTAGATAAAATTTCCCACCTGGATACCTATAGATCCTGAGATGCCATTCCTACACTTCTGAATCCTCTGCTGATTTTTAAAGTCAAAATTGAACCACTAAACTAACCATTTTACTGACTAAACTCAGAATTGACAAACCGATTTCTTTTGCATATAATTATCTCAAATTAGGATGATGTGGCCTTAAATTTGAGAGGAAGCATTGAAACTAGAGGCTAGAATTATTTTCTCATATAGAAAAAATGGTTAATGAAATTAACAAAACACAAACATGAAAATCTTGAATGTCTAGATTGAAAAAATTAGTGAGTGGAATGTTCTAAGAATAGATTGAGTATGTGTCAGTAGTCTAGTAGCGCTCACTGCATGGATTTCAGCTTCGTCTTTACTGTTGGCTGCTTTTCTTCGGACAAGTTTATTGAAACCCATTGATGTATATTAAATTTCTTACTTCAGAGTCTCAAAAGGCTAGGAATTCTGAATCTAATCATTTTCATGGACCAGATATGTTTGTACTTTTGTGTCTATCAACAAAATGACCACATAGAAAGATAAAATCAGTCTAACACTTGAATCTTACATTTTCCCAAGTCACTGATGAATATTTGGTTTACAATAGTCTATCGATTACAAAAATATCTTTAACACGTTCAAAAAAGAAATGTGATAGTCAATTTGTAAATAAGAAAATATTCAATTTATGAAAAAGGAAAATTTCTCTTTCAGGAAGCAGAGACACATAAAGATTTCATTTTTAACTTGACTTAGTCTATTTAGATTTACCAGTTAATTTTCAATTAAATTAATGTTGAAATACTCTTCTTTTTTGACATAAGAACTTCAGTTTAAATTGTGTGAATCTTAGCTTGCCAAAAGCAAACAAGACAAATTATACCATGAAAAATGCAAATAAGGCTAGGACTATATCCTTTTATTGTTAACTTTTTACATTTTTCCCTACTAAACATTAGCTTCCAAAATTGTTAGCTAAACTCAAGTCCTTTAAATAAAATCACAACTTTCGTTTTCTGAATGCTTGCAATGAAACCAGTACTGTGGGAGATGCTTTCAACAAATTAATCCAGAACATGTGAAAGAATTGTTATCATTATCTACATTTTTCAGCTTTCAAAAATAGAATCTCAAAAAAGTAAAATAACTTAGCCTATGTATTCAATGTCATAGAATGTAGAATCTAATAATTCAAGTCTGGATATAACTAATTCTAAGGTTTGTATGCTTTTGATTGAGTCACAGAAACAGACAAGTTGATATAGAAGATCATGAAAAGTTAAGCCTTGTCTTCAATTTAATTCTAGGATCATTTTTATTTAGTGCGAATCATCATTGCATATATGAAGATACATCAAAAAAATTCATGGAAAATATAATTCAAAGATAGGCTTATTTCAGTGCAAAAATTTAAAATCACACATTTTTTTACAATAAATATTTTCCATGAACTATTTGAAGATCCTTAATTTAGTAAAGCTACACATTGAGTAAAAAAAAGAGAACTATTAGATGGAATGTATTTATCATTTGAATTTCCTACTATAGAACCAAACATTTGAGGCAGAAATCACAGTCACTGAATTAATTTACACACACACACACACACACACACACACACATGACTTATGTACTGTCTATGTTTTAAGCATCTAAACAAGAAGGTGCCCAGGCACTAGTTTTGAAATACAGATGTTTGGGTTTTACAGATTCTTGAGCATTTGAAAACAGATAAGTGAAGTGAGATTCAGCATGAGATTATAATACTGTTTAGTGAATGAATCACTGCTTATCTTCTAACCGTTAATTTGGATAGAAAAATCTGATGAAAAGATAGAATTATCAGGTATAGAATCGTTTCCATATAGTTCAGCTTAAGAAGGATTATTTATAGCAAAAGCAGTTACCTCAATGATTTGACTAGAACAAGCATATTAGCAGATATCTCAGAAATGCAGAGAAACCATCAGTTCCTCTTCTCTCATTTCTTTCAACAGGGAGTTTATATTTACTCTCTAGACTTTAAAAACTTTCAGAAATGTCCTCTTTATGTAGGTATCGCACCACTTTTATGTGCCTTATCAAGTTGTTCTTTTCATTCATATAATTCCTTGTCCTCTGCTCCTAGTTCTATTTAAAACTCAATGATAGGTGTCTTAGGATAGGAGTTGTATCTCATCCATGTTAATCCTGTACACAGGACCCCACCCTCCACAGTGCTGAGCAAAAGACATTCAACTAGTAATTGGACAATTAATCTTGAACTTTTGAGCAGTAATAGGTCATGTGGCAATATGGACACAGCTGTGACTGCATACAGGCAGAGCATTTCTGGAGGGTAATTTATCATGTATCAGAATGCAAAATGATAAAGTCCTTCCTTCTAGTCATCCCAAACAGAAAACATTTCCTGGGATCTTTCTGTGGGCATCATTTTCTTAATACTCGAATCATCTCATTTTCTGTCTCACCTGGCTTCAATTTGTTTGAGTTAATTAATATTTTTTTCTTTTTTAATTATGTAAAACATTTTCCAGCTTTATTGAGATATTCCTGATAAAAAATTTTATATATATAATTTGCTTCATTTGTACAAAGTTCTATTTTGATAGGTATGCATTCTGAAATGATTTTTATAATAAAGCTAATTACTATATCCTTCCATTTAGATAATTTTGTGTGTTTGTGTTGAGACATTCAAGATCTCAGCTTTGAGGCAGCTTCCTATTGGAAGGATTTCCTAATCTTAAAATTATTAGATAACTTTATTTTGTATTATGCAGTGTAGAGGAGCAGCAGGGACTAGAACTGGCACCCATATGGGATGCCAACGCTTCAGGCCAGGGCTTTAACTCGCTGTGCCACAACCCAGGCCCCAGTCTTTTGCTCTTCATATACATATGAAAGTACTCTAAAGAGTTTGCATAAAAAATGGAATTAAAAAAATGTATATATCAAGTGAACTTTTTGAAGATCACTGGTATTTATGAAGTTTTCAAACAACAAATTATATCCCATCTTTTCTAATCATTAGACACTTGAAATGATTTTTATCTATACAAGTTCTTTGCATTCATTTCATGCAACCACTTCAATATACAAATGGGTAAACTGAATTATAGAGAAGACTTTCTGTGTCTTCCTTCCACAAAAGTATCTGATAAAGTATGTCATTTTGCAGTGTTAATGACAATTACAGACCCTAAACTTTGTAAATCTCACTTTACTACTGCTTCATCTCTAGCCTCATTCTAATAAATACTCACAAGTTGAAAACAGTATTTTCCAGTTTTTGTTAATAACTATTCTTCAAAATGACACATCAGTAACCAACACACACACATACACTCTCACACACACACACACACACACACACACACCCCTTACCTAGTAAGCCAAGGGTAGTAATAATTCCTGCCTAAAAGAAAGAAAATTTAAAAAACTTACATCATTTATTTAGCATTCAAATGTTTCCTATGACTCTCCAATGCCGTTCCCACCTCCCCCTTGGTGAGATTAATTGTGACAAATGACATGAGATGGCCTTATGAAATTTCAGTCTGGAGTAATTTTTACTGCTAATGGAAATTATAAATAATATGTGTCTTTCGTCAACTGCATTCTTCAGTAATCTAATTGTATCAAGCTAATGAGACCTGGGTTAGGAAATGTTCTGAGGTTCCCATGCCCCAGGTCAGGGAAAGCTGAAAACATCTCTGAGCAGATGTGCTCAGTCTCAAGAGGATGGCAGCTGGACCACTTGGTCATCTACAGAGCACTGGTTGTGCCGGATCCTGCACACAAAAGTAAAGAGCCTTCCTTTTGGTTAACAGCAAAACTGGGGATGCAAGGAGGACAGAGGGAGATAAAATTCCACCTTTCACCCCCTGTCCCTTACCTTTTGTCATATTAATTGTGTGGAAGATTCTTCCTATTTTTTCCCAAGGAAAACGGTTGGAAAAGCTGCCTATTCAGAAACTGACGATTGTTGGCAACTATGTTTGTTGAAGGAGGCCAGGGGCCAGAGAAGGGTTGCAAGAGAACTAAAACACCTCTTTTCTGCAAATCAATATTGTTTACTCTACGTTGACAAAGGTTGATGCAACACCACTCCAGGCTGTTATAGACTTCAACAGCTTCAAAGATGATTTTATATTACGGTTGGATGAGAAGCGTTTAAATAAAAAATTCCAACATGTTCCAAAAGTGGCATATGCTATAACTGCTCTCCAACCTTGAGGTTAGGAAGTGTGGGCGGCAGCTGAGATATAATTACCTACATCCTCCAAATGATGTCATATAAGGGCAAGACGACCTGAGGAGTTGGTTCTAATATTTTGGTCAATCTCCAAAGTCCAATTTGAGATTTTTCCCCTTAGTTACTCAGAAGTTTTATTTTATTTCTGTTTCAGTTCAGCTGGGAAATAGTTTCCTTTTTCTTCTTTTTATTTTTTAATCAAAGTACAGCTAAACCTACTTCTCCATCTTTCCTCAACCCTGTGCATTGTGAGACTGAGTACACACACACACACACACATACCTGTCACATCAGTGCTTCCTTCTTTTTTTTTTTGTCTCAGGGGACAATCGATTGCACTGTACACCAGCAAAGAATTCCTTTAGTATGGCCCCTGAGGTTTTATTAAAAATATTCCCAGTGTCCCAAGAATGAGTACTTTCATTGCCTTCTAAAGACACGATCATGTCTCATGGTGAGCTATTTTTCCTCTTTCCTCTAGCATTTAACTCAAATTTTTTCTCTTAGTGTTTTCTGCTGTCCACTTGCATCCTGCCAAAGATTCTTTATCTCCTGGGGCATTTACATCTTTCACATATTTGCAGAATGTTATCATGCTCCTCTTAGCAATCTCTTAGCCAAAATATACATTACTTTGTGCTCTTTTAATCTTTCCACATAAATCAGGCCTTTGGTCCTCTAATCATTTTGTTGTTTCTCTATGTAGTCACTCCAATTTGGCTTTGTGTTTTGAGGTGACAAAAATGGAAGACAGATTTCCTGTTTAGACTCGATGCTGTCACATTGAGATATCACCACTAACTCCTGAATATGAAGCTTTTTTTTGTAATGCCAACTGAATCCATACTCCTCTTGTATTGTTGGATAGCATTCTTTTCTCCCAGCAAATTCAGCATAACAGGAATCTTAGAAAGGGGCCCATCAAGTTATTTTTGGAATAACAATTAGAAGTCACATTTTTTCTGAAATACTAATATTTTTATAAGTTTCTTCAAACCAAAATGCATGTAACTTGTCATTTACTGATAAAATACGTTAAAAGATTAAAGAAGGTTATTGGCAAGGATATTGGACTTATATGTTAAAAGATAGAAGAAGCATACCTCTACATCTCCACTCCAAACTTCCCAAATATTTAGTGTTTATGGATTTGCATTTTTCCAGGAAGTTTCCATAAGGAATGAAACCAGACATGAACATTTCTAGGTCTCAGAAGTAAAGACTTCAGTACAAAAAAATAGCAGTTTCATAATGAAAATACCTCTGCTAGTTTTACCAAATATGCTTCAATTGTAGGCACAGAATCAAAAGTAGTTTGCTAAATTTTAGGAAGAAAAGTAAATGAAATCTGAATACTTATGAAGTTCTTTGGAAGTAATTTCTTCCAAAAGTGTATCAGATTGCTGCCTTTCAATTTGTGTCATTCAGTGATAATCCTTCAGCTTCCTGAGTGGCTGAGGTCTGTGGAACTAGCACCCCTTTGAGTCCCTCTTGATGCTGAAGGCAGCGTGGATGTTAATCCATGGGTCATTAACACCTCATATGTGTTAGTCCAGAGATCTGGGGTTTGCCCACGTTTGCATTGCCAACATTCATAGCATTTCTTGGAAATTCAGAGATTTTGTTTTCTGAGGGTTTGATCTGAAATGTTTTCCACATACCCATTTTCACTGTCACTGTGAGTAATCATTTTTTTCCTTTATTTTGGCTTTACTTTAATTCTTCTTTCTAGAACTCCTTGAACGTTAAAGCTTGCTTAATTGCTCAGAGCAGAAGATAGTTAGTTAAAATAAGTACATATCATCCTTTTCAACTCTGTCTTAATTCTGGTTCTTAGTGTTTATCTGTGACATTATTCTCATTCTTGAGAAACTTAGAAACTTCCAGCTTGCCTCTTTTCATTAATCTGGGAGTCTGCTTTTCAATTAACATTGAAAACTAAGCAAATTCTCCTTTCCATTCACTTTCAGCATTTGACATCATATGTCACCTCTTAGATCATGCCTTTTTTATTTTAAAGATTTTATTTAACGAATACAATTTTCAAAAGTACAACTTTAGGAATATAGTGGTTTTCCCCCCATTCCCACCCTTCTGCCCCCATTCCTGTCCCACCTCCTACTCCCTTTCCCACCCATTCTTCTTTATGATTCATTTTTAATTAACTTTATATACAGAAGACCAACTCTATACTAAAGATTTCAGCAGTTCATAGCCACACCCACACACAACATAAAGCACTGTTTGAGAACAGGTTTTACAGTTAATTCTCATAGTAGAACTCATCAAGGACAGAGATCCTACATGGGGAATAAGTGCACAATGACTTCTGATGTTAATGTAATAATTAACATTCTTATGTATGACATCAGTGATCATCCAGTCTCGTCCCATGAGCTGCCAAGGCTATGGAAGCCTTTTGTGACCACAAACTCTGTCAGTATTTAGACAAGGCCATAAGTAAAGTGAAAGTTCTCTCCTCCCTTCAGAGAAAAGTACATCCTTCTTTGATGGCCCCTTCTTTCCACTGGGGTCTCATTCAGAGAGATCCTTCATGTAGGATAATTTTTTGCCACAGTGTTAGATTATGTCTTAAATCTAAATATTATACAAGACAAAGATATATTACTGTATACGAAGCTGAGGGACTTATGTTCATATAAACATATGTGTGAATGGACTTGCTTTTATAATTCATATATCCACATACATAAATGTATAATTCTGTTTTTTATCATTATTATATACAGTTAAAACTATAACAGGCAATGGAAAGTTCTTGCCTACCTAATGCATAATTTTTCAAGAAAACAAATACTGTGAAAATAATTTATTAAGAAAATGTCAAAATAGGGGTAATCAAATATTTTAGGGAAAATATTTGTTCTGCACTTCATGAGTACCTTTGCTTTTTATGATATAAACTATAGTTCCAAAGGACACAATACAGAGCAACAAAATCTTATGTTTCATACAACAAAGGTGTAATTCCAGACACTGACTCACTTGGGCAGAGTTTTTAGCCTCAATCCTTTGCAGTTGCTGTTCTTTCTCTCAGAAATGCTCTTCCCTCAGACACTTCAATGGTTTCTCACTTTCACTTCCATTACATTCTCATCAAAATATTCACTTTTATATTAGGCCAGATTTGACCAATATAAAATTACAATAATCACACAAGATTTTTTATTTATTTTTTCTGCATTGTTTCTGTCACTTGTTAATACTCAGTTAAGAGACCATCAAGGTGGCTTGTACCAATGCCATCTCACTAGTCCAAGTGATCAATTTCTGTTCACAAATGATCATAATGATAGGATTAAGAATCAAAGGGAGCACATAAACAAGAATAGTGTCTGCAAATACTAGCTGATAGAATAAAAAAGGGAGAGAACCATCCAACATGGGAAGCAAGATACTCAGTAGACTCATAGAATGGCAGATGTCCTAAACAGCACTCTGGCCTCAGAATCAGCCCTTAAGGCATATGGATCTGGCTGAAAAGCCCATGAGAGTATATCAGGGATGGAAAGCCAAGACATTCTGGCAAAAAAAAAAAAAATGACCTAACTGAAAGATCTCTGCAAGTGAGATCCCAGTGGAAAGAACGGGTCATCAAAGAATGAGGTACTTTTCTCTGAAGGGAGGAGAGAAACTTCCACTCTGATAATGAACTTGTCTAAATATGATCAGTCAGTGAACTCAGAAGGCCTCCATAGCTTTGGCAACTCATGACAAGAGCCTATGGTGATTACTGATGCCATAAACAAGAGGGTCAATTTGTTAAGTCAACAACAGAAGTCACTGTGCACTTACTCCTCATGTAGGACTCGGTCCTTAATGTGCTGTACATTGTGATTTAATGCTATAACTAGTACTGAAATGGTATTTTGCACTTTGTGTTTCTGTGTGGGTGCAAACTGTTGAAATCTTTACTTAATATATGCTAAACTGATCTTCTGTATATAAAGATAATTAAAAATGAATCTTGATTGAATGGAAGGGGAGAGGGAGTGGGAGTGGGGTGGGTTGCAGGTTTGAGGGAAGTTGGGCGGGGGGAGCCATTGTAATCCATAAGCTGTACTTTGGAAATTTATATTCATTAAACAAAAGTTAAAAAATTTAAAAAAGAGACCATTTTACATATTTATATTAACTTTACCCCACTTCTTGTGTTAGAATGTAAGTCCATAAAGGAAGACATTCTTTTTTGAATGTTACATTTTAAAAATTCATAGTAGTCTTCAATCTATTGTAGTCACTCAACATGGTTTAATGAATAAACACATTAAAGTGCGGGGTGGCTTTTGCTCTAGGAATTAAGTCACCTGTTAAGATGCTTGTGAGCCAGATTGAACATCTGGGTCCAATAGTGGACTGAGGTATTGATTTCAGTCTCCTGTTCATGAAAACCCTGAGAGGAGGTGCTGATGACTAATTTAAAGAGGTTGTTGTCATTTGTGTGAGACACCTGCTTTGACTGCTTTGACCTGGGCCAGACCCAGCCATTACAGGCATTTGGAGCATGAACCTGCTGATAGGCAAATACACACACAGACACACACACACACACACTATATATATATATGTGTGTGTGTATATATATATATCTTTATTTCTGTTTATCTCTCTGACCCCCAATAAGTAATAAATAAGTAAATAAAAATAAATTAAAACCTGAGAAAACAGAATTCCAATAATGTCAAACAAATTGGAATGTACCTTGGTTTTGCTGTAACAGATTAATGTCTGTAAGAAACCTTTCTATAAAACAAAATGGAAATTAAGTATATGTAATAAGTAATACATAAAGTTGAATTTAGAGAAATTAACATATTATAGGAATTTGTCATCTCCTCTTTATTTTATATTTACCCTCCTCTCTCTCTCTCTCTCTCTTTCTCTCTCTCTCAAGCTGAAAACACATTAACCTCTAGTGATGTTGTAATAGGATGAGACATGCAATTCATTGTTATGTTATTTCCACCAGCATTTGAAAAGCTGTAAAATAAAGAGTGACAGGTGTTTGGTATAGCAGTTCAGTCACCACTGGTGTGTCTGCATCCTTTTTAGCGTTACTGGGTTCAAGTTCCAGCTCTGATCTCAATTCAAGTTCCCTGCAAATGTACTGCCTGGGAGGCAACAGAAATTTAGGTCCTTGCCACCCATTTCAGGACAACTGGATTGAATTCTAGGATCTTGTCTTGGGCTAGGCCAACTCTAGTTGTGTGCAGGCATGTGGAGAGTGAGCCAGTGTTTAAAAGTCTCTCTCTTTCGCTCTGTCTCTGTCTCTGTCTCCTGTCACTTTCCCTTTGAAATAAGTTGGAAGTAAGCAAATAAAAATGTAAAAAAAGTATTGCTTTAATTGATACCACTTATGCAGCAATAAAACTTTCCAGAGCCTCCCTGTGCATCAACGACTAAATGGAATTGAGTCAGTCATACTGAATCACTATCAGCTACTCCAGTCACATAGAGGGACTTCAAAAGCTCAAGGAAAATGCAGGTTCCAAAAATGCTGTGCATGGATTTCAAAATGTTTTGCACTGAAATAAACATTTCAATCCCATTTTCCGTGAACTTTCTGAAGTTCTCCACATACATACTCTTTTCTTCTCTGTAATCATATTTCTAGTTAACAGTGTTCGAGAATTTCTTCTTGTCAGACACCAAGTACTAGAGAGACACACAACTACAGTGACAAAATCTGGTGAAGTATAGTTCTGCTTATTCTAATTTTATCATAAGCATGCTTTTTTACAATATATTTATCTATTCATTACAATTTCCATAAAGCTTGCTTTTAATTTTCTTTTTAAGATTTATTTTTTATTTATTTAAAAGGCATAGTTACAGAGAAAGGACATGGGGCTTCACTCTCCAAATGGCTGTAATGGTTGGGGCTGGACCAGGCTGAAGCCAGGAACCAAGAGCTTCTTTCAGGTCTCCATGTGGGAGCAGAGGCCCAAGCACTTGAGCTACTACTGCTGCTTTTCCAGGTGCATTAGTAGGGAGCTGGATTCAAAGTGGAGCAGCCAGGTCTTGAACCTGCACCCATACAGGATTCTGGTGGCATCGAAGAAGGAGGCTTAACCTGCCACACTACAATGCCCCTGTTTTTAATTCTTTTTTATTTATTAGAGTGTGAGAGAGGGCACTCCCATCCATGGATTTACTCCCAAAAAGGACATAAGAGCTGATTATGAGAGCCAAGCAACAGGATGTAATCCAGTTTTCCCAGATGAGTGACCCATCATTGCTACTTCCCAGGGTCTGCATTAGCAGGAAGCTAGTCAGGAGCCAGGACTCTCACCCAGGTATTCCAAATGGGACTTAGGCATCTCAACAAGTGTTTCTACTACTACTAGGCTAAATGTCTGATCCTCTCATGTTAGTGCTTGTTGTTTGCTTTCTTGTTTGTTTTGTAATAATGTCACTTCAACCTTTGTTCTTTGTCTTTTGCATATATTACTATCCAGTATACCATACATTTTATTTATTTATCCTAATTACTGTCTTTTCATCTATAATGAAAAGCGTATCATCCTTAAGGTTTAACACATATTAGGATCTTGTTATCTTGCCTTTCTTTGACTTCATCTGAAAAGATAATGAGTGTACTCCTGTTTCTGCCATGAAGCAAGTATAAAAAGCACAGACTACTCTGAGAGCCTAAAAGGAAGAGTGTGGGGAGCAACTCGGACTAGACTAAGTTACTGGAATTAGGGCTTATTCTATGCATCTGCTCTCCCACAATGTGGCGCTGGGAGAGGAGTAAACAACTTCTACACAGCTGCCTCCAGTTTGACCGATAACCTGCAGGAGCTGATCCTGCTACTGATTGGAGGAGAGCAGCGTACTCGGCGTGTGGGCAGCAGAGTTGGGATTGGTGGAAGAGGACTATAGAGGAGAGAGACAACATGCACCAGGAACATCTAAGGGGAACATCCGGATAACATCTGAGCAGCCCCCGAGAGAGCCGGCCGGCGGTGTGCCGCTCCCCCGTGGAAGTGGGGAAAGTGGCAGGGGGAGCCGCCCTTCCACGGAGGTGGAGGGGTTGGCAGCCAATCCGGGAAGGACCAGCAGCAAACCCGGGAAGGGCCGAGCAGACAAAAGAACAGCGCAGGGTCCTGTGTCGTTCCTCCGCGAAGAGGGGGAGCGACAGAAGAGGATTTAATACAAGTAGCAGCTGCAAAGGCAGCAAGGGTGCGGTGAGCCAGCCCAGAGAGTGGCAACAACTGGAAGTGTCTGCTGCTCCTCCTCTGAGGGACCACGGCCAGGTAGATCACAGGAGCCCATGGCCCGTTCATGAGAAGGCAGGCAGATCCAGGTGAGGCTTCTCCACAAGGTCGAAGCCACAGAAGAAACAAACGGTGCCACTAAAGGGTACTGCCAAGGGGCAGGGAAGAAAACTTAGCCTGCTTTCCATGCTCCCGGCTTCCAGCCCCTCGGGAGTGCCTCTGACTGGTGAAACAGGAGCAGTTACCAAACCTGGACACTTGGGGGTCTGGTGGCAAGGCGAGAAACACAAGGGCACCAGCACCAGTGTATCCAAGGAATATAGCCTCAGCAGCTGGACACGTCTAAGGCAAAACTTTTAACAGTGATCAGCTTTGAACATTTATTTATTTTTCTTCTGCTGAGGATGCTGGAGATTATACCAGCGAACTTTTTAACTGTGAAATGTTGATCCAATCATGCAAAAGGCTTCATAGGAAACGCTCTGGAACGTGGCCACGCTGCACGTTTATGCTGAATCATGTGGAGAAATTGGATCCAAAAGAATGAGCTTTGTGGTGGTAGATGAGATAGTTACCGGCAAATTTAGTATCAGGCGATAATATTTTGTACTAAGAGAGAAAGGGCCTATTGTTTGATCTCCTTTTTTCCCCTATTTCAATATTACACAAGGAACAAGTCTGTTTAACTTGATGTTTATTGTTTCTGTATAATATAAATGTGTAATGGACAGAAAATGATTACACTAATTTAGCAGTTTTAGGTGAATTAGGATTATTAATCAAATACACTAGGGCCAAGTATTTGGTGTAATTGTTAAGATATTGCTTGAAATGCCCATATCCCGAATCACAGTACCTGAGTTCAAGTTCCAGGATGAATTCTAATCTAGTTTGCTGCTAAAATGCACCCTGAGGGGCAGCAGGTGATGGCCCAAGTAACTGAGTCCCTGACACCCACTTGGGAGACCTGGATTGAGTTCCAAGTTTCTGACTTAGCTTGGTCCAGCCCTGATTGTCGTGGGCATTTGGAGAGGGAACCAGCAGAGTGAAAATCTCTGTCTGTCTTTCACCCTCCATTCTTCTTCCTTTCTCTCCCTCTCCCTCTGTGTGCCTTTCAAATTAAGTGAAAATAGGTAAAAAATAAAACCAAATCTTCCTGGAGTTCTCCTAAGAAGAAAATGCACTAGAAAATGAGAAAGATGGAGGAGAGGGCAAGGAGAGAGAGAGTCAGAAAGAGAAGCGAAGAGAGAGGAGACAGGGACTAATCTGGACAGACCAATAAAATGAGGAAGGCTCTCTATAAATACAGAAATTTGGTGGTTATTTTTCAAGCTTAATACTGCTGAGTGGACATCTTTACATGACAAACACCAGATGGAAAAATTGTTGAGAGTCACAAACCGAGGATGATTTCATTATCAAATGATCATTTACTCATAATTATCCAGAAAAGCCCAAAACCCTACAGTGCTTTCATAATAACATTTGTGTTACCAAAATATAGCATGTGTGTACTTTTGCTAAAAGTTTACACTCTAATTTGCAGGAGAAACCTAATTATTCTAATATGATAAACACATAAAGTGTCTGTCTAGTTTTAAAACTGGAAGTTTGATTTCCAGGAATACATTTCACCATGACACCATTTGCAGTTTTTCTCCAAACTGCTGTCTACAAAAACACAGTAATAACACAGCTTTTCTGATTAACCAAACAACCCATAATCAAGAAGACGGGTGAGTTACTCTCATCTTTATGTAAACAAAAAGCTTCTTTTTTTCTCTAATAGAGGCACTGAACAATAAAAAAAAATGCTTAATAAGTTTTAAGAGACTTAAACCAAAAAGTCAATTTAGCCAATGCCCCTTTCAATGGCCACAAAGCAGCTAGAGTTGAATTGTGACATGTTTGCACTGACATTTGGTGGTACACAAAATGAAAAGATGTGTCATTGAAACTTAAATAAGAGAGACTGCTTACATAAACTGCAACATACTAAATTTCAGCCTCATACAGTCAACTGCTTGAAGCTGATTTCCCAGATAAACACTGGATTGTTTTTCCAGAGAAAAAGATTAATAGCTAAATATCATGACCCTTGACCTTTGACATAAATTCCAAGAAGTGAAATGTAATTGGAAAAACTGGTGAAATCTTAACTTATTGCTACAAAGCAGAATAATGACCATGTATATATTTGGAATCACATTTTTTTTTTCTCTAGCTTATACTGAATAAACCCAGTGAACGCACAGTTCTAGGATTTCATTCACATTTTGTATCTATAGAGTAAAGCCTCAGATTGTTGATTCCCATGATAATGCACTTGTTTACAACTATTATATCCAGGGACAATAAGCTTTTACAAACATAGAGAGTTTGTTTCCTCTTACATTTTAATAGCCCTTATTTCAAAAGCACATTGTATAGGCATTATTTTGTGGTATTGAAATTTTCAGGCTTCTTGAAGAATGGAGGCTGATGACTTCTGCTATCTGCTTAACTAGCTAAAATTACAGAATTACCATAAGATCTGGAGTACGGTCAAGTTATTTGAAAAGAATCTACGTATTATTTACTGTGGACTTTAGTAGCAATTATTTATCCTATTATCACTACTAAAATGAGAATTATTTTATAGCATAATTTAAAATATATTATACAGAATGTCATTGATCATTTATAATTATAACAAAATATCAGAGGCTTGCAGCTACAGGAACATGTCAAATACATGATTCTGTATCTCTTTATTTTAGAAGAATAAACTTATTTTTAAAATGTATTTATTTAAGTAAGAGAGAGGGAGATTCTCCATCAACTGGCTCACTTCCCAAATGCCCACAACAGCATCTGGTTGGGGAAAAGGCTGCCAGGAGGGGGCTCAGCACAGCTCTCCAGCAGGGATGCAGGAAACACAATCCAGGACCATTATAGGTGTGGCAAACTCAGAAATCAAAGTGAGATATCAAATTAAAAAGCAAAGTGGATTACAAAGTAAAGAAAAGTAACTTTGCAAGGAGAGAAAAAGGAACAAAGGATAAAAAGAAACCTGAAAGAAACCTGTCTTGTACAAATAGACATTTAAAAGGTGATAAGCCATCATAACAAAAACATGAGGTTATGTAAAAAGAAAAAAAAAATCAGAGAATAGGTTTGATTGGGTGGCTTTGGTTAAAAATGTAATAGAAAAGGAATAGTAGGAAGAGGAGAATAGAAAAAGGAGGAAGATAAATAGGAGGATGACAAGGGAAGGAAAACTGTCTCAATATGTAGAAAAGAAAGATAAGCAAAAAGGTGTGAGTAAAGACTGTAGTCACAGAATATGATCATCTTACTAAAAGTATTCTTGATACATAAAATTGAAGGAAAAAAAGTCATTGGGAAATTACCTGATTTTAAGAAAAAATAATAGGCAAGAACTTACAGATTTAAGTCAGGTGTATTTAGGTTTAAATATTCAGCAAGTGCCCAATAACTAGTTAGATAATTTTTAAGAGCTCTCTCTGCAAAAGTTTTAGGACAGCAGTCATAAGAACACTGAAAACTTCCCAAAAAAGTAAACCAGCTTGTTATCAACAAATGCAACTGCAACTGACATCAGAATCCTCAGCAATACCAGGTAGTATAGGAATAAACCGTTATGGAAAATACATATTTTGATTTAGATTTCTATGTCATGCCAATGTATTCCCCCAATTTTTTTCTTTAGATTTTTATTTATTTATTTATTTGAGAGTTAGAGTTACAGACATTGAGAGGGAGAGACAGAGAGAAAGGTCTTCCTTCCATCGGTTCACTCCCCAAATGGCTGCAACCAAGACTAGAACCAGTGCCCATATGGGACGCCGGCGCTGCAGGCAGAGGATTAATCTATTGTACCACGTTGCCAGCCCCCCACAAATTTAATAACACAATAAAGACATTTTCAAACAGACAAGGTGTACAAAAATTCACCTTCCACATATCATTGTCTATAGTGTTACTTAAATATGTGTGGCAGAAAAAAATTAATACAAGCAAAATAAAATGAGAATAAAATAAGAGGATTTCAAAAGTTATTGGAAAATGAAAATTGTGAAAAATCCCAATTCTTTCTTGGGTTCAAAAATTGTCCCAACACATAGCTTGTCTTTTAATTCCATTTCCCATGAACTTTGTGATGTACCACTAATTAGATCTAAGGAAGGGTAGACATAGGCTAAGAAATTCTTTAAGACAAGTCAGGTCTGATGATTGCACATCTGGTCTAATAACTAGATAGACAAGGAGATGAAATCTTTAAATTTTGACAAATACACAGATGGTGTGACATTGAAGCTGTCAAGAAAATAAAATGTACACAAAATGCTATGTTCCAAATAGAATGTTAAGTAAAATGCATTATGATTCTTAGCAGTTGTATGGGTATAAGAAATGAGAATCCAGTTACTCTTGACACTGGAAGCTTTTTTAAATGTCCAAGGCATGATAACACTGGACTTTTGGAAATGGAAATTTAATCCTATTTACTCTGACAGTAAACAATACTTACATGGTTATTATAATGCAAACACTAAAAATTAGTTTCCAACTTTGAAAATAATCCTGTGGAAAGAACATGCAGGAATGCTCGCATGTGAAGAAGAGAATGAACGTATTGCCAGTTTGAGACTTTGAAATAAATCAGAATGAGGAAGTATAAAGGTACTAAAACTGAGCATAGAGTTGATGGCTCAATAAACAGAAGTGTATGAGCACTATTGAAATTTACAAAGGTAATGGATGGAAGAACTCAAAGTGAATGTGAAAAAGTCAAACTTTCTGAGGATGAAGGGAAGGGAAGATGGAATGGAGTGAGATAAGGCCTATCTTTTAAAGAAGTGAGTAGGCATTGCCTCTGGTTGTAAAATTAAGAAATGGAGATATAAACATACCTAAAATTAGTAGACTTACAAAAGAATGACAAAAATAATCCAAAAAATTTATCCCTGGAGATTGTCGCTAGAAATCAGAGAAAAATGAGTTGGAAAACTGTTTCTCATTAGAAATCTTTCTGTACTGTTTGTTCCGTTGCAATGCATATGTGGCTCTGATAAAATTTCAAAATAAAAATAAACCTAACGTCCGTTAGAAGACTTCACAACAGCTTTAAATGACCCAAGGAAAAAGTAGTACTTCTTTTTTATAAATTCTGAAAATTATTTTGGAAATTAAAAGAAGTCTTTAGTGAAATAAGTTACTAACTCTAACTATAAAATATATAGCTTCAAGTAGAAACTTAATTCAAAATGTTAAAGGTAGTCTTCATTTAGGAATCCCCAAATTACCTGAGTTCAGCCTGTTTACTTGTCTGAATATTTGAGAGCGTGATTAAAGTTCAATCTTCCCCCAAACATCTACTACATACATTTTCAGCAAAACTAAGTATTTGAAATCATCTTAATGTAAAAACTTTCTAGAATGATGAAGGCTGAGCTGTTCAAAAATTATAAAATTTCTAGGATCTATAATCAATGAATTGCAGAGGATTTGTAAGAGAGCTTAATCAATTTGACTAATAAATCAAAAGAGCATCCCTTTGAAAACAATAAGCATGGGATTGAGTACATATTAGCATTTTCCAACTGAAGCATAACCCCCATTACTTGTTCTTTGAATTGATAACACAGTATCAAGTGGATGGAACACATTTTCAAAAAAGAACAATATATAAACAATGTATGGTATTTCTCCTTAAGCAATTAGCAATGACCAGCCATGGATCCATGTTCTTGACATCCTATTAAATATTCAGGGCTAAGTACTAATCTAAACTTGGTCTGTGTAAATGATTCTAAGAGATCCTAGATTTTGGATCAAATTTATTGTTTTAGTACTACAGTGGATGTTACTAACCCATGCCCTATCTTTCCTGATTTTGCAAATGATGATACAAAATCTGGTTCACATGTGTTGAACATTGGGATATATGAGATATATAAGTATATATACAAGGATATTTCAAAAAATTGGAGAAAGGTAGAATATGGAACTAAAATATTTATTTCAATTCAAGATATTTTTGAAATCTAAATCAAGTCTTTTTGTAAAACACATTTTTTTAAGATTTTATTTATTTATTTGAGAGGTAGAGCTACAGTGAGAGGGAGAGAAACTCCCCAAATGGCCACAACAGTTGGAACTGTGCTGATCCGAATCCAGGAGCCAGGAGCTTCTTCCAGGTCTTCCACACAAGTGCAGGGGCCCAAGGACTTGGGCCATCTTTTACTGCTTTACCAGGCCATAGCAGAGAGCTGGATCAGAAGAGGAACAGCTGGGACTAGAACCTGCACCCTTATGGGTTGCTGGTGCCACAGGGTGGAGGATTAATCTACTGTGCCACAGCGCTGGTCCTGTAAAACACATTTTCAATGAAGTTTTAAAGAACTCCTCATATACATGGATTTCAATTTTTCTGCACCAAATTTATCCTTTGATTCCATTTTTCCATGACATTTTAAAGTACTCTCACATCTATCTATTCTATGTTTAACAAAATGCATATACAAGATGCGTTGATATGCTGCAATGAATGTGGGGCTTGTATTTAAAACAGACTTGAGAACTTAGTGTATTCCATCTATATAAAAATTAGTGCTCTCCACAGCTGAGCTATTGAGTTTAATTTAGTACTATTTAAAGACTGATTTGGAAGAATTATAAACCAAGGGTGTACTTGAAGACATGGAAATATTTATAAATATAGCTTATCCCCTATAAGTTCAATTGTTTTGGATGACTCCACACTTAAGCTGAGTAGAAATGTCAGGGAACCATTTTAAACAAGAGGGATTTTCAAATACAGTGTCTTCTTTTTGAAATCCAAACATAATGCTATGCAGATGAAGCCTGACAGACACATTTTTAAATCATATTTCCAGTTTAGAAATCCAGCATCCATTTTACTCAGTGAAATGGTGCACAAATTAAATAGACGGCATTTTCAGGACATAATTGTCATTCCCATTTTACAATACTCTATCACCAAGGCATCTGAATCAGGGTTACAGAACAGGAAAAGTGATGAAAATGATAAACAGTCTTCTCTTGGCCAAGGTGAGTGCTAACCTTTGTACAAAACTTTGTCTCATTTAAACCTTACTGCCAGACGTCAAGGAAATGGGTCACTGGCTGGTGAGTGACTGACCGGAAGGCTATTGTTGAGATACTAAATATTTGACACAGGTTTGAACTAAGACTCTTGATTCCAGAGCACAGGCTGTTTCCTTCTTAGGCTACCTATACTGACAACTACGCCAAAACCAGAAATTTCTTACTGAAAATATTTTTAGTTTTCACTCTAAGGAATAAAATTTTATGTAAGAAAATATTATTTCTAGTGCACTTGACATGAACATCTGAATAAATGTTATTTGGAGAATAAAAAGCAGAAGAGAATCTGACTGTAGTGATCTTTGCTTGAAATATCTTCCTCGCTCTATCTATATTACAGTAACTTCATTCAATTCTCCTAAATGTTGTTGTAAGAGAGGACTTTCAGAAATCAGCTTACAAAATATTGTCTTTCTGCTTCTTGCCCTACCTCCTTAATGTTGTAGTTCTTTACAGAATTTGTTAGCACTGATCATCCCCTGATACTCTATATGTTAATGTATTGATTTTCTTTTTTACTAGAGCATAAACTCTGTGAGGACATAAGTGAAATATGTTTTGCTGACTGACATATTGTGAGTATGTTGGATAGTCAATGACTGACACTTAGCTGGTGTTCAGTAAATGAATCTTGAACGAATAAATAGGAAAGAGCTGTTTTTGAAGTTGAATAGCCATGCACAACAGCATTATACCAATTCTGATGTTGATGCCACAGGGAAATGTTTGCATGAAAATCAAAGTGTCACCAAGATACATTGTAACTCTTAAGAAAAAAAAAACTAAAAGAAAAAAAAAAAAAAACAAACTCAAGGACCACCATTATGGCACAGATGTGCCATATGTGATGCCGGCATCCTATAAGAGCTCTGATTCCGCACCTGACTGTTCCACTTCCAATGCACCCCCTTGCTAATGCACCTGGGGAAGCAGCAGAAGATGATCTGAATACTTGAGTTCTTGTCACTCATGTGAGAGACTCAGATGGACTTCCAGGCTCCTGTCTTCAGCATGGCCCAGCCATGGTTGTTGTGGCCATTCAGAGAGTAAACCAGCAGATGGAAATTCCCTCTCTCTCTCTCTCTCTCTCTCTCTCTCATGGTTGTTGTGGCCATTCAGGGAGTAAACCAGCAAATGGAAATTCTCTCTCTCTCTCTCTCTCTCTCTGTAACTGCCTTTCAAATAAACAAATTATTTTTTAAAAAGCACTAAAAGACTATCCATGACAAGAATACACAGAGTATAAGAAGAATCTTTTTCACTATCAAAAAGGAGCGTTTATTCTCAATCCATATATATGTCTGATCTTGTGGCTACAGTAACCAACAACCTGGTTTTTCTTATATCAGGTCTATGTAACAATGGATTTCAATTCTTTATATTAGGGGAAAATTCTACATCAAAACTAGCCTAATATTAAATATGTGCCAGTTCCCTTCTGTTTTCCCACACTTTTCTTAGAGTTTTTTATATCTTAACTTACTATTGCCAGCTTCCGCAAGCATGGTCCTATGATGCAAAACTGTATTCCATGCACCTCTCTTTTTGCACTGAAGTGATTTAGATGTTGAAAATGTTGGAAAGACACTGAAATATGTGATAATGATATCAGCATTCTAGATATGGTCAACACTGATGCAGATTTTCATTTTTTTCTAAGATGTATTATCCTGGTACAGCAATGGTGCATGGAGGGCATAATTTCACACAAAGTATAAACTAAAGAAGTTGAAAGGAACACTGCTTTATACTAAGACTTTAAGTAACATAAACGTAACTAAGATTTCTGTTTCATTCCATTTGCCCAATTTGATCAAGTGGTGAAATTTACTAGCTGATCAGAGAGCTAAGAAAGAGTAATTATTATTATTAATAGCAAGAGGAGAGTGTCAGAGAAACTCAACAAAATGAAACACACTTTAAATTAATTTGATGTTGCTCCAAGAGTCTGGAAAAGCAGGGGTGTATATTTATGCTGGCTAACAAATGAAAAAAAACCACCACAACCTTCCTCAGCAAATTGCATTATAAAACAGAATATATATGGCAACGTTAAGGCACTGATACACGCTACCTAAATTAAAATCACAGTGCTACATGGAATCACAATCTGCAGCTGTTTTTGTAAAATAACTAAAGATAAATAATTGAAGTCTGCAAGAGTCAAAATGAAGTTAAACTCATGAGAAAAGGTGTTTTGTACCCTAGATAGATGTAAATGTTATTCTCACTGTTAGAGCTGGAACAAAGTGAGTGTGCAGTAAATCCGCATAGTGTGAATCAATGTCCATACCAGAGTCATATGTCTCATCTTCTAAGCATAGCTGCAATATGGTATTGTGTGCAAAGTAGACTTCCCAGGTTTGACTCCTGAAGACAGGATTTGCTATCATTAACTGAATGACTTTGAGAAAACAAAGTTTGCTTTTCTGGGACTTGGTTTCCTTGTATGGGGGGATGTAATAGTTTCTAGTACTTATGGTTGCTGAGTGTGTTACACAATCAAATTTATGGAATATTCTAAAACTGTATGTGGCACATAGTAAGCACTCAATAAATGTCATGCTGTTTTTATTCAGCCCACTGTGCCTCTGATGTATACTCTATCTTTTGTGCTGGATTTTTGCTGGGTTTTACTTGTTTACATATAGTGATAGTGGTAAAAGAATTTGCTTTGCTTTCCTTCTGACACCTTGTCTTTTTTAACTTTTAAGGTTTTTTGTTGTTGTTGCTTTCCCAGGTGAATTAGTAGGGAGCTCTGGGAAGTAGAAGAGCGGGAACCTGTGCCTGTATGGGATATCAGGTTGTAGTCCAACCCACCACACCACAATGCTGGCCCCACAAGTTTCATTTTTTATACAATTGGTGTAATGTTAGTAAATGTCCATCTATAAATTTCCTTGTTATTCTTGTTTCCACTGTTTTTATTTATTACATTAATTTCTCCAAAACTGAATACAAATATTGTCATATCAAAGCATTAACACTCCAATAACTACCAGTTTCCTGAAGATGAATATTCAATTCTTAATTTGCCTTGTAAGACTCAGAGGAGTTTGCATCTCACCAATTGCTCTGGCTGCCTCTAGACGCAGGTGTCTCTTGCTTTGTGCTCTCGGCCACTGGCTTTCTTCACTTTCTTCAGTGTGCCATGCCCCTCAGGTCACAAGATTTTCCACTGTGCTCTCTTGCTCTCTCTCTCTCTCTCTAATTTATCCTCTCTTGCAGTTCCTTTCTTTATCCTCTACAAAGTCAAGACCCATAAAAGAAACAATGGCTGGGGCCAGCTCTGTGGTGCAGTAGGTTAATCCTCCATTTGCGGTGCCGGCATCCCATATGGGCATGGTTCTAGTCCCGGCTGCTCCTCTTCCAATCCAGCTATCTACTATGGCCTGGGAAAGCAGTGGAAGATGGCCCAAGTGCTTGGGCCCTGCACCCACAAGGGAGACCAGAAGAAGATCCTGGCTCCTGGCTTCAGATTGGCGTAGCCCCAACCGTTGTGGCCATCTGGGGAGTGAACCAGCAGACAAAAGACCTTTCTCTCTGCCTGTCTCTCTCTCTCTGTCTGTAACTCTACCTCTCAAATAAATAAATAAAATCTTTTAAAAAAAGAAACAATGGCTACACTTTCCTTAACTCCTTACACACATATGTATGATATATATGTATAAAATAGTATTTAGGAATGACTAAAATATATTATGAATAGTGAAAAAAGTGATGTTTCATGAAGCAGAGATAAGTAATACATCCTAAGCCCTGCTCAAAATTTCAGATCCCCAAGCAGAATAAATGATGACTGTGGTTTTAAACCATTAAGTATTGAAGTAGTTTGTTAAGTACCAATCAATAACCAAAACATCTTACTTTCATCATGCAGATTAATATCACCAGAAAACAGCACATAATCATGTGGAAGCATAGGGAGTTTATATATCTTGTTGAAAATCACAGAAAATAACAAATGAGTACACTGGAAAACAAAGTGGAATATGATGTTCCACAAACAGGTGTCTTACATATCATACTCTGCTGCTTCTCTGATGAAAAACATGCACAGCCCAATACACTTCACACAGAGTGTATGTTCCCAAACAGAAACACATCATTTCCAGCAGTAAGCAAAAAAGATACCGATGCATACTTCTCTACCTGGACAGTTACTGGCATGTTAAGAAGGGTGGAAACGATGCTGGGTGGTGCAGAAACACTTTGAGCATTAGAACACTTTCCACCAAGGTGCCTTTCCACTATGTGGAAAGTCGCCATCAAATCCCAGAGTCCTCTCATATTTACAAATGCCCCTGAGATGGAGCGTCACACACTGATAGTGTAAATACGGCCTGTTCCTCCATTCTTTATTAATAAGTTGCCCAAGTAAAATTCACGGTTCAATGTGAATGTATGTTAATGAAAAAATACATATAAAAAACTGATTTCCTGGCTTCCCACTAAATGCCTCAAAATTCTAAGTAATCTTCACAGCCAAGAGTCTCATATGTTTGTTAGGTTTATTCTTCTTCTGTAGCTAGTTACACTTATTTTTCTTCTGCTTTGATTGAGATATAAAAACACAAGGTGAGTGCTTCCCTTTCATGCATCCCGTCCTCATAACAGATCTAATCTCGGTGTCTATGGTAAACTCACATTTCATCTGAAAATTTTCCAGCATCTATCATCACTCTCTCAAAAAAGAGTTGATAAGAACAAAGAATGGAATTATATCCGCAATCAAGCATCAATTCAATTAGGTGAGTGAGGTCTGGAAAGAAATACAGTTTCTTTAACAAACACCTCAAATGGTGCTTAAAATAGATTGGGTTGACAGCTTTCACAATCTTAGTGTCTCCTCCAAGATTTACAATAGCATAGCTCCCCTTTTTAGCAAATTAAACCTTATGTCAAGACTTAAAATTAAATCCAAACCCCTTCTCCTTTCTCTGCAGAAGGAACAAATTGGCCCCACATGCCAGTAGTCGAGGCTCGCTGATAGGAAACAGTGAAGTGAGAGCTCCCCGACCTGGAAGGCGTCACATGGCCAAATCAAGCAGGATAAACAGTCAATTCCACTTAAGATTTTACATAAAAAGCCTGGTAAAATACAGAGGATTTAAATATAAGAAGTCTTTTTATACCACACAAAACTGACTGGGTGCCAAAATTTTACATTTCTGTGCTGTGCAAGCACTTTATGGGGAATGTGCTTTTTATTCCACTTTTACATGTTTGTTATGAGTTTGTTTTGCAAAGATTGCTCCAAGCCTAGGTAATAAAAATAAAAAATGCACACAAATGGCCATGATTAACACAGAGTAATCTGTGCTTTCCTACATATGAAATGTATAATATCCCTTTCTAGATATTTCAATATAACAAAATATGTATATGCTGCTCTAGTTCTCATGAATTCATTTTAACAGCAGATATTGCTGTGGAACTATTGAAAAGTCCTAGAACAGAAAGTTCTTATTTTTGCAGACTTATTTTGCCAGGAAAATATTTTGGATCTGTTTCTTATATGTTACTTGGCATTGGTGTCTATATTAAAAACTGACAGGATTTGCTTTTTCATAGGAATCTGAGAATGTGGTATGCATTTGAATAATTTCTAAATATATTATTAGATTATTAGATTAAAATGAGATGCATTATAATGGCCACTACACAAATAACTCTGTCTGATTTTGAAGACACTTTGATTTCCAAATTAGTGTGATCTTTTCCATTGAATTTGGAACAAAATCTGGTTTAAAACATTGTGTAGCTAGTGGTTAATGTGATAAATTTCCTGATGTGCCATCAGTTTTTAAAGTTTCTTTTTCAGGATCCTTTCTAAATATAAGTGTGTATTTCTTCACTATTAGGATAGTACAGAGAGACATGTAACCCCTCCATGGAAAAACTAAGCTGTAGAAATTGAAACAGTTCTATACATGTAAAATTTTTTAGGTTGGAAACTGCTCAGTTCTCAGAGAATGCCATTCACATATATTGTTATATGATTTTTAAATTTTTTAATTAACTATTTCATGGAAAATCTTCACTTTTGTGCTTTTTTGAGCAGGCATGTCAGCAGCAAGAAAGACAACTGTCCTTAGAATGACTGAGTGGTTGCGTAGTAGAAGAAATCAGAACACGCAAATCAGTTTTTGTTCATTTGCTTTTATATGAGATTCTTTAAATGTATCTAAGTAGATAAGTTGTTTTGATCCTCTTAGTGACCCTTTGATTTGAACTGACTTTTTAGGAACTAGTAGGTAAAGGTGAGAAACTAGGAAACAAGACAGAGCAAAAGAAAGAGGCTTCCAGCGTATTATTAAAATGAAATCTTATTCAGTTTGTGACTTCTCTCAGATTCTTTTGGCTATCACTTGTAATTAAATTCCAGGTTTAGTTTATCCCAGCTCCATAACTGGCAGCATATTAGGAAGAATGTACTAGTTGCCAATTTATTTTGCAGTTATTTGGTTTTGAGTTACACATGGATTGGTATAAAATTGATCTCTGTCATACAGGATGGTCTAAATTCAACTTAAGTTTCATAAACTCTTGGACAGAATGCAAGATCTGGTTTATTTTACTAAATGAGTTTCATTTTTAACAGATAAACTAGTGAGATATTTGAGGAAAATGAAGAGAAACTTGAATCTTCTCAAAACATGCAGTTTTGTATACACTTACACGTGCTTGTGCACACACGTACTTACATGCCTTTTTAAGACAAATAATTTAATGATGATATATTTGTTGTGGTCTAGCTCTGAAACCAACAACAAAGAAGACTTCCTGTGGGGTAACATGAATTTCTGAATTGTCCCTGAACAAATACCATGCAGTTCTTCCAGTCATTGTAGAGGATCATGTGACTAAAACTGTCAGGCATACTGTGAACTATTTTTTGTGTGTGACTCCACAGCCCTGCACCCAGTAAGCCAGTTAAAAAATTATATCAGTTATTTTATGTGTCAATCCAACTGCTTTAGTGGATCCATGTCAGGATGGCCCATAAATTGAAATGTGAGTAACATTAACTTTTTGCCCCAGTTTTTTCTTCATATTTATATTGGATACATTCTTAAACGAACTGTCTTCATTAGGAAGAAGATAAACAACTGAATCACATAGTACAGAATGAACTTTTACATTTCCATTAACAGGGTAGTAAAATGTAAGAGAATGTGTCTTAACAGTATTAAGAACAGGACATCAAGAGAAAAACCAGAGCATGTGAAGTTATGAATGAGAGACGCTGTCTGCAGTTTCAGCTGGTTTTTCTCTGGCTATTTTTTTTCCCTTTTCAAAACATAAAATTTCTATGTTGTACCAATACAATACACTGGCATAGACATCATTGGTTCAATAAATCTTAATTTTGGAACAGATTCTCATTTTACATCTGAATCATTTCAGTTCATGTTAGCTCCATCACTTTTTACTTTCTGTAAACCAGACGTGGGTCCTTAGACATTCTCCTATTGCCAAAAGCCTATTTGCCTCTAACTAGATATCATCTGCTTGTTTTCAGAGGGTAGTGAGTGACTGAGAAACTAGCCTGTGTGGATCTGGGAAGAATTTCTTTGAGAATGGAACATTTGCTTATGTTTGCGTCCATTGTTTGGACTTCATATGAAGAAGTGAATTTGAGAATAATCACAAAAAACATCTTCCAGTTTAAGATCTCAGGAAGAATTAAAATATATGTCCAACGAGAAAATAAGTGGCCCCATTTTTGAAGTGAGGCGTAACTATGGAATATAATTGTCAAAGAATTTTTTTCTAGGACTATTTGTTGTTTTTAGAATAAACTTCAAACTGTATTTTATTATCCATTGGTTTGTGAAGTTTTATTTATATTTAACAAGATTTTTTAAAATTTTCACTAGATTTTTTTCTTATCTCTTTCTGCAAAGCTAACACTGTCTACAAGACTAAATTGAAATACAGTTTATGAGTTCCCAAAGAGATAGTTATCAGATATATGTGGGGTAAGAGTCTTTATTAGGTTATCTTACTATATTGTAACTTTATAAAATATATCTCAAATAGATATATCTCTGACTTAATTTGAATCATGGTTTTCAATATACAAAAATGTTTGATAATGTGCTATATCCAATAATATTACTTATTATCACAACATGACATCATAAAATATTCTAGTATACCAATGTTTTGAAACAACGGCCTATATTCCCCACGTTACTAATGGAAAAAATGTGAACTAATTCAATGCATTTACAAACAATTTTCTAGTTATATATGTAAATTTTATATAATATATGATTTTATATACATATGTATGTGTGTATATATATATATATATATATGTATGTTTGAAGGAGAGAGAGTGAATTCTCAAATGGCTGCAATGGCTTCTGCTGGGCTGGGCTGAAGCCATGAGCCAGGAATATAATCCAGGCCTTCTACATGGGTGGCAGGACCTCAACTACTTGAGCCATCATCTTTGTCTCTCAGGGTCAGCATTAAGTAGGAGCTGGAGTCAGGATCCAGAGCCAGGTATCAAACTCAGATACTTTGATATGGGACAATGCCATCTTAAACATCAGGATAAATGCCCACTCCCAGAACAAGGCTGGATCCAGGAGTTATTCCTAGTCTACCACATGGTTGCAGGGTCCCAAGGACTTGTGCCTTCCTCTGCTGTTCTCCTAGGTGCATCAGCAAGGAGCAGGATGGGGAATGGAGCAGATGGGACTCAAACCAACGCCTATGGGATGCCATCACTGCAGGTGGCAGCTTTACCCACTAAGGCACAGTACTGGCCCCAGAACAAAAGATTTTTAAGTACAATCAGAGCTACCAAGTTTTCCATGAGTAACAAAACAAAAACAAATAATTCAGATGTCAAAATTTCCCTATTCTCAATCTCTCTATCTCTTGCACTCTTGCTCTCACTCTCCCACTCTGAGTGTGCGTATGTGTGTGTGTTCCTGTTAACTAAGAATTTGAAAGTTACTGCTATGGAAAGCCACCTGAAGAATACAAAGAAGATAAATTCTCTCCTCATCCCCTTGTGCTATTATTTTTATTTATTCACTCCCCATTCTACCAACCAGTTTTCGCAATGTTGAATTAAAACTGTTTCTACTTGGAAAGACAATTTCATTGTTTTGAGTGAATTGTCAAAACAGGCAAATGCATTTCTGTAAATAGAACAGATTCTATTTTAAATAAGCTCTGTCAGAATCCAAGTGACTGCTTTAGCAGTTTTGGTTCCAGGCGGGCTAATATAGTATCATTTAGTAAATCTCCGTACCTTAGACCTAATCTAACAGCTAGAGAAGGATGTTTTGGTTTCTGATGTCACTAGAAACAAATGCCTTTCTCAATGCAGAAAATGAAAACAAACAAGCAATCATTGATTGTCACGAAGTGAAAACAATATTCTTGATAAAATATCATTCAAATAGTTATTTGTGATGATCATCTGTAAAATAATAAACCTAGTTGGCAATAGGGGTGGTGGCATATCTTAAATGATAAGCAAATATATTGGATAAGTAAAATAAGTTGTAATAAGATTTGAAATGAAATTATGTCTCGTAAGCAGTATTTCTGCTAGGGTCCTTGCAGAGAATGATTGGGAACATTTGAAAGCAATTTAATAAGTGAACTATTTTCAAAGATTTAGGCAAAATGCAGTGTAAGTATCACGAAAAGAAGAAACCTGAGTCTCATAAGAGGGAGAGCAGTGGCCCAGACCTGAGAGATAAAGAGAAAGAATGAATATTAGATCCCAAAGCACCCAGTGTCACATGAAGTGGGCACCTGTTGAGAAAGCTGCTAGCCATCAGGTCCTAGAACTCCACCAGCTGTAGATGACCCCAGCACAGAAGTCACACATTAGACCCTGAAATCAATCTCCTCTTCTAATTCTGCAGTCTGTTCTCGCTTCTGACTGATCCACCTTAAGTCAGACTGAGGAGGCCTCTTGGTTTTGTGCCCATGAGTCACAGTCCAGGGTCTTAAAGCAGAGGGAAAAAAAAAAAAATTTTAAATGCGAAGAAGCAAAGAACTGTGTGGATGCAGTCATTTATATTCATGCATATTTTAAGACCCTTATTGTTGATTGTTTCGTTTTGCATCTATATTTCAGACTGTTATAATAAAACTCACTTTTAAGTAAAACTTGCTACATATTCTTCTGAAAATTTTACAGCTATAGACCCATTAATTCTTCCCCAGTTGCTCGATCTTGTTATGATCATTTTCCTTATCCTCATTAGGCAGGTGAAGAAAATGAGGTACAAAGCAAGTAAGCAAGTTCTCACAGCGAGGCTACCCAGTCAGAACTCTCACCTGTTATGTAACATATTCAGTCCATGTAGCAGTGGCAAAGACCTTCTGAGTCTTCATTTTATTCAAAGTAGGAATGCTTATATATATTAATGCAATAATGATATAGAAAATGCAATGTATTTTATTCAACCAAAATATACAAGTTAATTTTATGTAACAGAGTTTCTACTAGTTATTATAATAGGATTTGAAAATTGAAGACATGCAGCGTTTGAAGGCTTATTTATAAGGCAGATACCAAATTTTATTATGATTATTTGTTTTATTTCTAGCAGGGGTATATAAAATCATTGCATGGTACATGCTTATACTACAAATGCATTCATTTCCTACTTGAAATTAAAGTTTACCTGGATATCCTTTCTATTTATTTGCTGAACCTGTCACTACTAAAATGAACAGAAGTTAGGTCCTTGGAGAATATAGGGAAACACATCCCAAACACAGTGAGCAAGAAAAAACCATGTATTTAAGCATGTAGGTGCATACTGAAATGCATAGAGACGTCAGAAGCATTTCAGCTCTATGAGGCAGTTTTATGATGTCCAGAAGATGGCAGATCAGAAAATCGGACTGAAAATATAGATTGAGGTCAAATTATTAAAGATCATATACCCTGTCAAAAATAATCAACATGCATCATGGAGAGATTTTAAGTAGGTACATGCTGTGATCATATTTGCATTTTAGAACTATAATTTTAGTGGCAGTGTGAAGGATTAGGCAGAAGAGGAAGAGGAAACATTTTAGAAAGCTCTTGGAGTCACCCAGAAAAGTCTGTAGGATAATGAAAAGAAATTCATTTTTATATGAAATACAACAAAGTCTTCTCTGGTTTTTCTTTTGAATAATTTTGATTCCCTCTCTCACCCACTCTCAAATGTTGGGCCAACTACAATCTCTTAAGGTTTGTATTTTCTTTTTCTATCTTCACAAGTCTTGCAAAGTTTGGAAAATAGCCTCTGGGCACTGTAGTGACTCTGGGCCCTTCTTGGATTTATGAGGGACATGATAAATGCACTTGGACATGGCACCTGGTGAGGGCTGTCTATTTGTGAGACTATCCAGAGGCTACCACAGCGAAATGAAGATCTAAAACAAATTATAAAGTCTGATGGCAAAATTTATCTCTGCAATACTTTATGCTAAATTTTTCAGATTAGTTACTATAAATACATTTTCTAAAGCCAGTTCTATTCTAGTTAAATATACCAAAACTAAATTTTCATTATTTCTACCACATGCTTTCTTTAATAGTCACAAAATTAGAGGTTATACTTAAATATAAAATTGATCCCAAAAAATATTTTAGAATTAAATCTCATATGAAATAGAGGCTATTTCCTATATCTTCATGTTCAATGAAATGATCATTCATGTAAAACACATGCTCTTCTTATATTACCTACATGATTCTAGAGAAGTCAAAATTTGGTGCAAAATACAGTGGTCATAAAAACCTTGAAGCATTTTTTTCAGATAATATTAATTTCCACATATGCCCTGTTTTAAAAGTTGCTTTAAAATAAAGGCAGAAATCACTTAGTCTTATTTTTCTTTCACACCATAACAGAACATGATTTGAACAAGAAATGACACAAATGAAATGGATCAAAAATGCCAAATATTACTAACGAAAACTCCCATTGTATTATATCTACAATGCAATTGAGTTTCTTGTATTGAGTACAAAATAAGGGCTTACATGCTATTAATATAAAAAATAGCTGAACTTTATCTTCATAGAGTCAAAATCAGTCCATAGTGACAAGAAATGAACTTTACTTTTTTGAATACGTGAATGTTTATACAAAGAAAATAAAATCAAGAGCCCATCTATTTAAAAGTCAGTCCATCCATAAAAATAAAAACAACAGGAATGTATTTTGACCTGATTTCATAAAGAATGAGACCTTGCTATAGCTTGTCTTATACTCATTTCTGTATGCGTTGCATAAAAACTGTAAGAATGGATTCTGTACTAACTACGGGGTGCTTACTTTCCTTCAAAGATAATTGTCTTAATGCCTGTTTTAATCAGTATTAACTACCAGCAATAACATGCTTTTAATTATGTTTTAAGTGAGTCCTTTATTGGGCTGTTTGGGGAAGCAAATTAATCAAAAGGAGCTGTTAATCAAAAACGTGTTACTGGCACAAAATAAATGTTCATTTAAGGAGCCATTTGAAATAAACCTGGCTCATTGCCTCTGACAACCTGCAAGGACACCAGGGTCTCCAGAGGATAACTTCTTCAGTACTTGCCTGGATACGCCTTGCTGCTCAGAAGTTATAAGGAGAAACATTAAGCAGCTTAGGTCATTCATCAGCTAACTTTTACTACTGTACTCAAGAAAATGAGCCTCCTAGGAACTTCACAGCAGATCTATTCCTTCATTAGCTAAGTAATATTGAGAGAGATGTTCCTGTCACTTCCAATGGAGAAATCTATTGCACTGAATTTTAGTGGTATCCCTTTTGTCTACAAGCTGTCTTTGCAAATTCCAAGGTATTTAGGCTGAAGAACTAGCATAATTATGTCTGAACATTTTTCGTATATATTCATTTCCTTTTATTGAACGATCTCTGGCTAGATTGTACCACTAGGCAAGATTATATATTTTATTTTATTCTCCTGCCTTAGGACTGGGCTTTCTCACTATTATCCTCTATTAGCAAGATGCAAATTGAAATACAACTTTGGAAAACCTCTCACAGCAATGGAAATGATAGTTTAATTCCTTAATTTTAAAGTAAAACTCCATGAAATAAGTAGTAATATTGTGATGGTACCATCAAGTTTATATGCAATCATTTATTGGCCAGTCAACATGTCATCAGGATTCTACTTTATAATTACCCATTCTTTAAGATTTTATTTATTTTACTTACCTGAATGGCAAAGTTACAAAGAGAGGAGGAAAGACAAGGCAAATAAGAGTTCTTCCATCTGCCATTTCACTCTCAATGACACAATGGCCAGGGCTGTGCCAAGCTGAAGCCAGGAGCCCGGAGGATCTCCTGGCTCTCCCACCTTTATAGTGGAACTATTCCTTTTGGAAGTATTACATATGTGGCCACTAAATTGTCCTTTTTGGGGCCAACTAGTTCCTCCCAACACCTGCGTGCAACGGTTAAGTTGGATATGTTTGTGGGCACTCACTATGTGTTGTGAGACCTGAGATATATATAGGCAAGAAGATAGAGACGCTACCCTCAATGAGGTATAGGATCTGATGTAAGGGTTAAACAGTTTCCTGCTTTATCCATATAATCATCAATTAAAAAATCAGCAAGACAGACTCAGGATGTTACAGTCTATAGCATCTTTTTACCACTTCCTGGTTTCCAGAAAGTGCTATCATAGTCATATATTTTCCATCATGGTTTTTTGTTTGTTGGCTTGCTTGCTTGCTTCTTCTTAAGTTATATTGTTTAGCATTTGTAACAGTTTCCTAATTTTGACTTTATATCTTCGGATTTAGAAAAGTCAAACAAGATCTAGTTTCCTCTAGAAATCCCAGTTTTGGTCCATTTTGGTGACTTGGAATGAATGATTGGGAGTTGGAAGTGGGAGATAAAAGCTTCCTAGTCTCCCAACACAGCTTGCAATAGGGAACTGAAAAGCACAATTCTCATCTCTATTTTCCTGTTCAGAAAGGTAGCAGGTACCCAAGACAAAGATATCCCAATATGATCACAGGATATTTAGACATAGCCTGATCAGAAAATACAGCCTAATAAACTTAATCTCCCTCCCCTCCTACAAAAACATAATCCAATACTCTCACATGGGTGACAGGAACCCCACTACTTCAACCATCAACACTGCATCCCAGAATCTGCATTAGAAGGCAGTTGGAATCAGGACCAGTGCTGGGCTTCAATCCTACACTCCAGAATAGGATGCCAGCAAACCAAATGGAGTCTTAACTACTGCACAAAATGCCTGTTGTCAGCGAAGTAAATTTTATTGTTGTTGATTTTGTTTGAGAATTACATATTTTGGGTACCTTTTAAAAGTTGACATAATTGCTCTCTGCTATGGCCTGGGATATCAGTGGAAGATGGCCCAAGTGCTTGGGCCCCTGCACCCCGTGGGAGACCCGGAAGAAGCTCCAGGCTCCTGACTTCAGATCGGTGTAGCTCTGGCCATTGCAGCCATTTGGGGAGTGAACCAACAGAAGGAAGACCTTTCTCTCTGTCTCTCTCTCTCACTGTCTATAACTCTACCTGTCAAATAAAAAAATTTGACATAATTATTAAATGTTAAAGTTTACTTTTAAATGCAAATGTTCTTTCAACATTTTGGGGCGAGTTTATTGTTTCCATTATTATGGCTCTTTCCAATTGTACCCCTCAATAATCTGAACTTTCCATCAACATAAATGAAGTAAAGGTTCTCCTTTTCAAGCATTGTTTCCATATATTAACTTGCTAATGTTGCAATGTGAATGTGAGTGATTTAAAAATCATTTCTGTATATAATGGATAATTAATGTATTAAAGGATTTTATACTCAATCTGTACAATAATAGTTATTTTAATGAAAATATATGTTTCAATTTAAGCTATCTCAATTTAAATCATTCTCTCTATTGACTAATACTTTTCATAAATTAAGTGCTCCTATCATAAAATATTTCAATGGTAGAATACTTTTCAAACGCTTCTCAAAGAACTCTATAGGCCGACATAAAAAGAGTTCAGAAAACAGATGATAAATGAATAGAAAAATCATAAAACTGTATTTAAATTCCTTCATGTTTTCATTGATTCCAACTCTTCCCTGACCATGCCCAGCACTACCATTGCCTGTTTCTCACAGCTGCCAACAGTAGGGGATAGGAAAGTGGTCCTGTGAATCCTGCAGAAAACAGTGTATGAGCAAAGCGGTAATGAGAAGTTGAGTCAGTGTTGGTACTGTGTATCTGTGCAGTTATTATTTGTTAATTGACTCAATCTGAAAGGAAGTTAAGAATTGAAGGTCTACTCTGTCATGTGTGATTTGAGCAACACTGATCTTTATGGATTCCTATTAAATCTTTTCACTATGTATCCAATTAGAAAAGAAATGTTTTTAATGATTAAACATTAGAAGGTTAATTCACCATTAAAAATGATTCAATTTTACTGTATATTTAAACTCCGACTCTCAACCAAATATTTTAATGAAATTGGAAATTACTGATCCTTTGTGAAATATGATAGACACAAATGTGTGAACTTTAATTTTGATTTTTCTTTGATATTTAAAAGCTGATTACTTGGCTATATCTACAATGATGTTAAGATTGTGCTAGAACTGAGTCTCTACAAATGACAGAGAATGGCTATTTAACTTTTCAAATGATCGTTTTCACCATTAAGTTTTGTGTTAGTGCTTCTCCAGTGATCGTTATGTTATATGAGATTATTTCTGACCTCATTCCATAACTAAAGGTGTTTCCAGTTAATGATGCAACCACACTCTGTTCATCTTAAAAATTCAGAACTGAAACAATCTGTTTCAACACAAAATAAGCACCAACCTTCCTGACTATATCATGCAACACATTTATTTCCATAAGCACCAATTTCCACTTTCTTTTGATTTGAAATTTTCATCAAACTCTCTTTTCTTTATTGTGGTATTGATTTTACTAGCAGAACAAGGTTAAAAGCCAATAAGTAAACCCACATGTATCGCAAATCAAAATTACCCAGAATTCACTTTCATAGAGAAGCTAGAAAAATACTTATTTGAAAATTAGAGTTAATCTTATGAATATGAACCAAACTGAAAGTACATCACTGTAAAAATCAAGAGAGGGAATAAGAGAGGAAGGAGGAGGAAAGCTGGGAATGTGGGCAGGAGGGAAGGTAGGGTGGGAAGTATCCCTAAGTGCCTAAATCTGTACATTTGAAATACATGACATTTGTATACCTTAAGTAAAATTTTAAAAATTATAAAAAAGAAAAATTTTAAAGCAATTTTTCTTAAAGAAATTTCCAATGAAAGGTATTTTTAACTTTCAGCATGTGACTCAGAATGGAACCAGATGTTATAGAAATTTGGTTATGAAAATGCTATCTAGAATATTTTTAGAACAATTATTTAATGTTTTTAATTTTGTTACATGAGCCTGCCTGCCTGCCTGCCTTCCTTCCTCCCTCCCTTCCATTCTTTTATTCTTTCATTTTCTTTCTTCTTCCTTCCTTTCCGCCATTGCTTGTTGCTTCTTCTCTCTCTCTCTCAGATAGCATCCATAGTTTTGATGTTCTATAAAACTGCATTTAACTCTTATTTAGAATTAATTCATGGATTCTGAAAATGGGTGATAACTGCTCTAAGAGGTGATAATTAATTTTTGGGAGGGATAAAAAAATCTCACTTTTTTGGTAAATAAAGCTCATAAATAGATAGTACAGGAACAGGTAAACAGTATAAACAGTAAAATGCATGGTGAACATTTGATGAAAATGTATTACAAATGATTCTCAGGGGAGCAATAATCAAAACAAGCCTGGCAAATGCTATGCTATCCTATTACACTAAAAGGTCAGGAGAAAAGTCAGCATATGATATAAATTTCATAGCAATTTACAGAATTATTCAGTTTCCAGTTGCTGCATTTTGTAAATGAAGACGTTAGACTTTCACTTCCTCCATTTAAAGCACTTTTTTATTGTCCAGTTATGTTTCAAGAACAAAAACCTTCCAGTTCTAAATTATCCATAAATATCTTACTTCCTTCTATGGAATATTGAGTTACAAGTGAGATATTCAGTTACTGTCAAGCGTTTTTCTTGTACCTTACAATCTTTTAATAGTAACTTAGAATTTATAGGAAGTTTCTTATTCTTATCCTTCTTCCTACCTGGTCCACTTATTGACTATGAAATAATAGTACACTAAATCACATATGAGTGTCCCGTCTCTCTAACTAGAAAAGATCACAATTCAACATTGAGCACTGTTCCTCAAGAGTATAGATAGGGGCTGTAAAGAATAATCAAATCTCAAAACATCACTTTCACTCATATACATTGGATTTTTTTGTGCTCTGCATATTATGATATTTATCTTTTGGGAACTGTCTTATTTCACTATGCATATATACACTATGGAATGCTACTCAGTCATAAAAGAGAATTAAATCCCATCCATTTTATTGTACAAGATGGGATTTAATTCTCTTTTATGACTGAGTAGCATTCCATAGTGTATATATGTACCACATTTTCTTTACCCAGTCATTGGTTGATGGACATATGGGTTAATTCCATACCTTAGCTATTGTGAATTGAGCTGCAATGACCATGGGGGCACAGATGCCACTTTCATAATGCTGATTTTATTTCTTTTGGATAAATTCTCAAGAGTGGGATGGCTGGTTCATCTGGGTTATATGGTAGATCTATTTTCAGATTTCTGAAGAATCTCCATACTGTCTTTCATAGTGATTATTAAGTGATATGTTTACATGATATTCCTAAAATTCTATATTCCTACAAAAGAAGAAATTAGAAAAATTAAAAACAGTGTTGGAGATTTATGGGATACTATCAAATGACCCAACATATTAGGAGTTCCTGAAGGTACGGAAAAAAGAAAATGGATAAGAAAACCTCTTCAGTAAAACAATTACAGAAAGCATCCCTAATTTGGAGAAATAATGGGACAACCAAACACACAACTCACATAGAATTCCTTATAGACAGGACCAGGAAAGATCATCACCATGACATATTATAGTCAAACTTTGAACAGTAAAACATAAAAAAATCCTAAAATGTGCATGAGAAAAATGCCAGATTACTTTCAGAAGATCTCCAATTAGACTCACAGCTAACTTCTCATTAGAAACCCTACAGGGCCGGCACCACAATGGACTAGGCTAATCCTCTGCTGCAGTGCCGGCACCCCAGGTTCTAGTCCCGGTTGGGGTGCAGGATTCTGTCCCGGTTGCTCCTCTTGCATTCCAGCTCTCTGCTGTGGCCCGGGAGGGCAGTGGAAGATGGCCCAGGTCCTTGGGCCCTGCACCCACATGGGAGACCAAGAGAAAGTACCTGACTCCTTGCTTCGGATCGGCGCAGCACGCTGGCCGCAACACGCTGGCAGTATCATACCGGCCGTAGCAGCCACTTGCGGGGTGAACCAATGGAAAAAGGAAGACCTTTCTCTATGTCTCTCTCTCTCACTGTCTGGCTCTGCCTGTCAAAAAATAAATAAATAAAAAAGAAACCCTACAGGCTAGGAGAGAATGGTGAGACATATCCCAAGTCTTAAGAGAAAAAAACTGCCAACCCAGAATACTATACCCTGCAAAGCTCTCAATTATGAATGAAGGTAAAATAAAAATCCTCAGTAACAAACATAAATTGAAAGAATTTGTCACCACTCATTCAGCCTTAAAAAAGAAGTATAAGGATATACTACACACAGAACCATAGAAAGATAGGTATCACTATGAAAGAACGTGAAGGCAGAAAATCTCCCAGAAAAAGTACAAAGGAAATCCAAAGCAAACAATAGAAATATTTATGGAAAAATGACAGGACCAAGTTGTTACTCATCAATATTCACCTTGAATGTAAATGGTCTTTTCTCTCCAATTTAAAGGTACAGGCTGGCTGGCTGAATTAAAAAACAAGACCCAACTATTTTCTGCCCACAAGAAACATACCTCACCAACAAAGATACACACAGAATGAAAGTGAAAGTATAGAAAAAGATATTCCATGCTAACAGAAACCGAAAAAGAACTGGTGTAGCCATCCTAATATCAAATAATTTTAACACAAAAACTGTTAAAAGAGACAAAGAAGGGCACTATGTAATAATTAAGGAATCAATTCTAAAGAGAAATAAAAAAAATTCTGGAAAAAATGAAGATGGCAATACAACAATATCAAAACTTGTGGGATAAAGCAAAAGCAGTGTTAAGAGGAAAGTTTATAGCAATTGGTTCCTACATCAAGAAATTGGAAAGGTATGAAATAAGTGAGCTATCAATATATATCATGGACCTAACACAAACCAAACCAAACCTCAAATTAGTATGAGGAAAGAAATATTTAAAAATATAGAATAAACCAAATTGAAACTGAACTACAAAAATGAAAAATCAGTGAAATAAAGAGATGGCTTTTTGAAAAAAAGAAATCAAATTTGATACATCATTGTCTAATTCATAAAAAAAGAGAGAGAAGACCCAAATCAATAGAATCAGAGATGAAAAAGGAAAAGTAACAACAGATAACACAGAAATAAAAAGAATCATCAGAAATTACTACTAAGAGCTATATGCCAACAAATTGGAAAACCCAGAAGGAATGGATAGATTCTTGAACACATACTATCTACCAAAATTGAATTATGAAGATATAAAAAAATCTAAATAGACCAATAACCAGGATGAAAATTGAATAAGTAATAAAGACCTTCCCAACAAAGAAAAGCCGATTACTGGATGGCCTCACAGATAAATTCTATCAGACGTTGAAAAAATTCTATCAGACATTGAAAAAAAACTAATTCCAATTCTTCTCAAGAATTGAAAACTAATTTCAATTCTTCAAAACAATTGCAAAGGAAGAAATCATTCTTAATTCCTTCTATGAATTCAGAGTCACCCTTATTCCTAAACAAACAAACAAAAATAAATAAATAAGGATAGAGCACTAGACCAATAATCCTGATGAACATCTATGCAAAAATTTAATCCAACATCTATGCAAAAAATTTAATTGGAAAGATCATTCCTCTGGACAAAGTAGGATTTATCCCTGGTATGCAAGGATGGTTCAACATTCACTAATCAATAAATGTAATACATCACATTAACAAATTGTGGAAAAAACATGATTATTTCAATAGAAGCAGTGAAACCATTTGAAAAAATATAATATTCTTTCATGAAGAAAACCTTAAACAAAATGGGGTATAGAAGGAACATACCTCAACACAATCAAGACATTCTATAACAAACCCACAGCCAGTATCATATTGAATAGGAAAAGTTGGAAGTATTTCCTCTAAGATCTAACCAGACAAGGATGCCTACTCTCACCATTGCTATTCAAAATGGTCCTGAAAGTTTTAGTCAGAGTCATTAGGCAAGAAAAGAAATCAAAAGGGATGCAAATTGTGAAGGAGAAAGCCAAAAATTTGTATTTGCAGATGACATGATTCTACATATAGGGGATCCAAAGGACTCCGCCAAGAAACTACTGGTGCTCATAAAAGTCTTTGGTAAAGTAGTAGGATATAAAATTAACACACAGAAATCAATAGCCTTTATATACACAGACAATGCCATAGCTGAGAAAGAACTTTTAAGAAAAATTCGATTCACAGTAGCTACAAAAAATGCAATACCTTGAAATAAGCTTAATTAAAGAAGTATAAGATCTCTATGATGAAAATTACACAGCATTAAAGAAAAAAAATAGAAGAAAACAGAAAAAAATGTGGAAAAATCTTCCATGTTTATGAATAGGGAGAATTAATATAATCAAAATGTACATATTACCAAAACCAATTTACAGATTCAATGTGACCCAACCAAACTACCAATGACATTCTTCTCAGAGCTAAAAAAAAGATTCTAAAATTTATATGGAAACACAAGAGACCCTGAATAACTTAAGCAATCTTATACAAAAAAAGCCAGATGCATCACAATATTCCATTTAAGACATACTACAGGGCAGTTATAATCAAAACAGCCTGGTACTGGCAAAAAAAAAAAATAACAAACATGTAGACAAGTGGAAAAGAATAGAAACTCCAGAAATCAATCCATGTATCTACAACCAAATTATCTTTGACATGGAAACTAAAATCAATCCCTGGAGAAATAACAGTCTCTTCAACATATGGTGCTGATAAAACTGAATCTCCATGTATAGAAGTATGAAACAAGTATGAAACCTTACACCTTATACAAAAATCCACTCAAAATGGATCAAGGACCTAAATCTACAACCTTATATGATCAAATTACTAGAGAACATTGAGGATACTCTGCAAGACATTGGCATAGGTCAAAACTTCTTGGAGAAGACCCCTGAAATATGGGCAATCAAAGACAAAATTGATAAAGTGAATTACATCAAGTTGAGAAGCTTCTGCACTACAGAAGAAACACTAAGCAAAGTTAAGAGGCAACTGACAGAATGGAAGAAAATATTTTCAAGCTACACAACTGATAAAGGGTTAATATCTGGAATCTATAAAAAGCTCAAGAAATTCAACAAAACAACCAAACAATCCAGTTATGAAATGGACAGTTACGAAAAGGACTTGAACAGTCATTTTCAAGAGGAAATTCAAATGGCTAACAGACATATGAGAAAATGCTCAGATCACTAGCCATTAGGGAAATGAAATTCAAAACCAAAATGAGGTTTCACCTTACCCCAGGTAATATGGCTCTCATACAGGAATCAATGAAAAACACATACTGGCAAGGATGTGGAAAGAAAGTTAACTAACCCAATGTTGGTGGGAATATAAACTGCTGTAGCCATTGTGGAAGACAGCGCAAAAATACCTCGGATATCTGAAAATAGATCGACCATATGCCTCAGGAATCTTACTCCTGGCAATTTACCCAAACAAAATGTAATCAGCATATGAATGAGTTATCTGTACCCCCATGATCATTGCAACTCAATTCACAATAGCTAAGATATGGGATCAACCCAAATGTCTATCAATTAATGACTCAATAAAAAAAAAAACTATGGTTTATATACACTATGGAGTACAGCTCTGCTTTTAAAAAAATGAAATCCTGCCTTTTACAACAGAGAGGATGCAACTGAAAACCATTATACTTATTGAAATAATCCAGTACCAAGAAGACAGATAGCATATGTAGTCCCTGATCTGTGTTAACTAAGAGTACCTAAAATGTAATGTGTATGAGTGAAACTGACATTTTGAGATTTGATGATTATTTATAGCCCTTGTCTCTACTGTTGAGGAACAGTGTTATTTTTTCTCATACTCTTTACTTAATGTAGGGTTAATCTTATGAGTACAAAGTAAACTGAAGATAATTCATTGTAAACATTAAGATCATTAATAGAAGAGGGAGGATGAAGAAGAGTGGGAGCATGGACGAGAGGGAGAGTAAGGCGGGAAGTATCACTGTGTTCCTAAATCTGTATATAAGAAATATATGAAATTTATAGAAGTTAAACAAATTTTTTAAATTAAATCTTATACACAAAAAGGTTATTTTTATTCATTTTTTTTTATTTGAAAAGCAGAGTTATAGAAAGAGCAAGAGACAGAGAGAGAAAGAGATCTTCTATTTGTTGTTTCATTCCCTAGATAACCACAATAGCAAGGCCTGGATCAGGTTGAAGCCAAGAGCCAGGAGTTTCTTCTAGGTCTCCCACACGGGTGTCAGGAGCTTCTTTTGCTATATTCCCTAGGCCATTAACACAGAGCTAGATGGAAAGCAGAGCAGCTGGGACATGGACAGTCACCCATATTGTGTGCCAACATTGCAAGCAATAGCTTTTCCCTCTGTTCCACAACTCCAGCCCCACACGAAAAGTTTTTTGAAAAATTAAATACATCATGTTGAGTGAAATAAGCTGAACACAGAGAGACAAACACCACATGTTATCCCTTATATGTAACATTAAAAAAGAAAAAAAAGAAAAAAACCCAAAACTGAAACAGAAAAATACATGTGTCTATCCATATCACAGCACATACAGTCAAAGATTGTTTTGTGTTTTTTGAAACCAATGAGTAAGAATGTTATAGTCTTATAGTTTTTGAACTGATTACTTTAAAATTTACTGTTTGTGTGTTAAATGGTCACTTTTCTATTTTTCTTATTTTATTTAAAATTTATTTATTTATTTATTTTTATTTGAGAGGTACAGTTATGGACAAAGAGAGGTAGAGACAGAGAGAAACGTCTCCCATCTACTGGTTCACTCTCCAAATGGCTGTAACAGCTTGAGCTGATCCAGTTCGAAGCCAGGAGCCAGTAGCTTCTTCCTGGTCGCCCACGCAGGTGTAGGGGTCCAAGTACTTCGGCCATCTTCTATTGCTTTCCCAAGCTGTAGCAAAGAGCTGGATTGTCAAAGGAGTAGCCGGGACTTGAACTGGCATCCCTATTTATGAGATGCCAGCTCCACAGGCAGAGGCTTAGCCCACTATGCCACAGCACAGGCCACTAGCTACACTATTGAAGATTTCATCCTTTGATGTTGCACTATTGCAGGAATATTTTGAAAGAAAACCCTGATGCCACATTGTTTCACATGTAAATACAATGATATACATTAAAAAACAAAACAATATTTTCTTATGTAATTACAATTCAATTATTACACCTTGTATGTCTTACAATGTCTATTTTTATCCCTGCAGTCATTGCTAGTGATGAACAGTTAGTTTATTGTTTGGTTTCCAAATTTATCCTTCTTCACCCTTTTCCCCATTTTAGTCATCCCTTCAATTAGCAAAAGAAATTTTAAAGTGGCAGCTTTACTTGCTACACCACTGAGCCAACTCTTAATTTTCCATTTGATTGTTTGTAGCCCTTGACTATATCCTGCTAAACTAGGTTCCTTTTTCTTTTTATTTGTTGAACCTTTAATTTAGTGAAGCATTAAGTCTTTTAATGGAATGTAAATTAAAAATATGTTGTCTCAAAAATGAGAGAGAAAAAGGAAAGAAAGATAAGAAACAGATGAAGGGAGGGATATTCTTATGATTGTATATATGAACTACATTGAATCTGCTAAAAACTTAAAAAATTCATAATAAATAAAAAAGCAAATTTTTTAAATTCATATTTATCTCTGGAATTAAAAGATAATTCCTAAAAAGTAGTATGTAAGATGTTTTACACTATTATATGTAGCAAAATATGAAGTATTTAAATAAAAGTGGAGGAAAGCCATTGATGAGATAATATCTGGAGAAAGCAAGAAAACACTTTTGTTGAAGTTCAATGTCATGCCATGATAAGTAGTGTAGTTTCATGGCTGTAATTGTCACCTACCATTGTTTATATTGTGGAATCTCTTAAAGGGGAAAAAGATATTTTAAAAAGTTGTGAGTGACTTCTGCTTGCTTTTGGACTGACCATTTTTTTTTCCAAATGGTTATTAATCACTGTAGACCAGGTATTTAGGCTTAGGATGTGTTAGAGGCGTCAGAGTAGAAATAATCTAAGAAACTGAAACATCCGCCATGGTTGTTCCATACAATGAAGACACTTCTTTTTCACTGTTAATTTCATGAGTGAATTTTCACAAAATGATTTTGTGAATGCCAAGGGAAGCTGATTAAAGGGAATCTGAATGAACCATTAACCATAGTATAGGATTCAGTAAGGTGTGGGCCACTTCCATAGTGTTAGTAACTCAAGTAAGAAACAGTCTACCATGTTCTCTAATGTTTCACTATCCACTATGGATAGCAGTCAGATCTCTCGGGTATTAAATTATTATGTCAATCCAGTAGAAATGAGTCCATGAGATACACTGATTGGATAAGTAATTTACAGCAAGCCAGCTAAATTACTAGATCTCTAGGAAATAATTCTGTTCAATAACACTAAGAAAATAAATCTTAGAAGATAAAATTACTTCAAAAAATGTTCTTATGCATAAAATTCAAAATAAGAGTCTAAAGTTACAAAGTGTTCAGGAGGTGATTTCTTAAATCACTACCATCATATAATTAATATAATAAATTATTCAAAGCTAAAAGTTTTAGAAAACAAAATGAAATATAGCAAATTACTTAAATAATAATTGACATTTACATATATTTTAATAAATTTAGTTATTTTCATTATCTTGAAATCATTTTTTTTTATTTAAAAACTATATGGGAATATATGACAAGCTAATCACTACTTTATAATCTCTGGCTATGGTTCATGAGTTTCAAGTAATTTAATCTCCAAAATAAAATGGTGAATTGGCTCAGCAGGAGCAGAAGTACCATGTTTAAGCTAATAAATTCTCAATAACTGAATTCTACCTGCAGTGGAAATTGTGAGCCACCCTGAGCTCAATTGGAGAATGAGAAAGGCCATGACACATGAAATGAAAGTTTTATTTAACTGAAGGACCCCAAAAGCGGTGTCCTTTTGTGACGACCCCAGAAACACAGTCTCCAGACCAGACGATGCAAAAGGCAGGAGGCAATTTTATTTCATTTGCGCAAATGGGCCCTCTACTGCCGCAAGCAGTGAGCAAGAGAGAGGAGCCCCGAGCAGCTATCTCACACAGCTTTTAAGGGGCAAAACCACAAAATTAACATACCATAGGGTGGCGTAAGTTTATTGGGTAACTACAAGGGGAGGAGGTCGTCGAGGAGGAGGAGAAACGGGGGGCTACGTGCCCTACGTGTCTAAGCTTAGACAAGGGGAGGGGGTCCTTGAAGAGCAGAAAGGGGTGGCTACGTGCCCTACGTGCCTCGCGGTTTTTTTTTGTTAAGCTTGAACAAGCACAGGGGAGGGGGCTTATGTGCGTACCAGGATGTTCTGTCGCCCTTATCTCTGGGTAGTAGCCCTTATCTCTGAGTAGTAGTTATCTGCTTTCTCTGTGAACTTAGTTTACTCCCCATTTCCCAGGACTGTTTTATTAAGGCCATTTTTATGGCGGCTCTTGGCCGCTCCTTTCATAACCAAAGCGGTACCCATTGAATTATGTACTACTTAATAATGTTTCTGTCTGAGCACTGTTTTTCACTTTATGTATGCTTATATTCTTGATCAATTGGGAGAATGTATGTGAAATGTACTTATTTTTATTCAATTGTAAAATTTTTCAATCAAAATTATGATATAATTTCAAGTTTAAATACTTTTCAGTGCTCCTTATGAGCAAAAAGTTACAAGGACTTAGTAACTATTTGCTTACCTTGATTTGAATTAAAATTTTCTAATTGTTGGTAGGCATTGTGGTCTGGCAGCTTAGGCTGCAGCTTGGGACACCTGCTTCCCATATCAGAGTGTTTGGGATTGAGTCACTCTTCAGCTTCACAACCATCTTCCTGCTAACGTGCCTGTGAGGCAGCAGATGACGGTCCAAGATCCAGGTCTCTGACTTCAGCCTGGCCTAGCCTAAGCTATGCATGCATCTGGGGACTGAACCAGCAGATAGAAGATCTTTCTCTTTGTCTCTCACTCTCTCTATCACACTGCCCTTCAGATACATACTTATATAATAAAACTTAAAATCTTTCTTCTTGACAAGTTTAAGGTTTAAGCAAAAACTAGGATTTTAGTATAGAATAGAAGTTAGTGTTTATAAAATACTGAAGATTAAAGCCTTTCCAAGATTATCACATTTCATTTCTATTTTAAAAAATTTTTTAAAAAGTACATTTTCTTCATGGTAATCTCCATTTTTGTTTCTGTTTAATTGTTTAGCTCTAGTTGAGATGACCCTAAAGGGAATATTTGACTGCAAAATGCTTCTTCGCATGTTTGTTTTAACAAGATGCTCCTTGTTTAAAGAAAAATACTTACGGGGCCGGCGCCGAGGCTCACTTAGTTAATCCTCCACCTGCGGAGCCAGCATCCCATATGGGAGCTGGGTTCTAGTCCCGGTTGCTTCTCTTCCAGTCCAGCTCTCTGCTGTGGCCCGGGAGGGCAGTGGAGGATGGCCCAAGTGCTTGGGCCCTGCACCCACATGGGAGACCAGGAGGAAGCTCCTGGCTCCTGGCTTCGGATTGGTGCGGCACCAGCTATAGCGGCCATTTTGGGGGTGAACCAATGGAAAGAAGACCTTTTTCTCTGTCTCTCTCTCTCACTGTTTATAACTCTACCTGTCAAATAAATAAAACCTAAAAGAAAAAAGAAAAATACTTATGATCTACTATGTTTCCTTATATTCCTTTTGCAATAAATTCCATATTGACCCACGTTGTATAAACTTTTCAAATGTAAAAGAGGCACCTGAAAGCCTGCATCTATTTTTCATTCTTATATAAACCACATTAAGAGGAAAGTAAAAATCTACCCAACCCACAATATTCAGAATGGAGCTGATGAACTTAATTGGGACACGGATTTTGATAAATATCTGAAAGACTAAAAGCAAATAGCATATTCTTTTAAAGCAAAGTTGAGAATGCATAACATTACATTAGAGAAGATTGTAGCAAACATGAGAATTTCAGACCTGGAAGGAAAGAAATGCATGCTCAAGACAAACAGCGAATTGTTCTTTTGAGTTGGGAAACACAAGCATTTTTAGTTACTGATAGAGAAGATCCAGCGGTTAGATCATTCCCAAATGAGCAATATTGAAAATGAAAAATAATTTGAGGTTGATTTTGAGAAGTTTATGGTTATCTTAATATGGTTTATTGTATGAATTTATCCACTTTGTTTACTGTACTTGTACATGGGGCAAAATTAGAGACAAGTTTGAATTTTCAATGAATGGTTCTGCTGAAAAAACAGAAAGTGGAAGTGGGTTACTAGCAAGATTTCTTAAAATGGTGAATAATGAGATCTAAACTGGAAAAGAAAGGTTAGTGTTTTGGTGTAGCAGCATTGCCAGCACTGACTCTAGTCTGAGCTACTACACTTCTGATACAGCTCCCTGCTAATGTGCCTGGGAAAGTAGCAGAGAATGGCCTGGACCCTTGCACCCATGTGGGAGATTCAGAATTTCTTGGCTCCAGGGCTCAGATCAGCCTAACTCCAATCAATTGGGGAATGAACCAGTAGATGGAAGATAACTCTCTCTCTGTCTCTCTCTCTCTCCATTTCTCTGTAATTCTGCATTTCAAATAAGTAAATAAATAAGGATGAGGGAAAATCAACTTGGATAAAACAGCAGGATTAATAGACTGGAGATTTTAGTATGTTATTTAAGCAATATCATTGCAGTTTTTGAAAATGCAACTGAGAAATTATCCCATCTTTAATCAAGTATCAAATTATTTCAACATGCAATCATTTAAAATTGATATCCTAAAACATCTTTGCAAATAAAAGCTTATTTGATGCCCTCCAGTAAATTAAGTAAGAAATCTATGAAACTGCATATCACATGATCCATGAAGAAATGGAATTCACCCAGAAGTGTAAAAGAAACAGAAATCCCAGACTGACTTTGGCTACAGGCCTGAACTGTAATTAATATGAATGAGAAAAGGAAGCAAGGGGGCTTGTAGTTTAATTTTTTCATGAAGGAAAAGACAACTTTTAATAAAGTACAATTTTTAAGAATCTAGACATTCTTCATTATAAGAGGAAGACAGAATTTCTAAAGAAATACAAAGACAAGGAAAAGAACTAAAAGTTAAGATAAAATATGGTTGTTCAAAGTGAATTAAATATTAATCAGATGAGAATATGTCACTTTTAGAACATTTAGTAAATTATGTTACATGATTCTTAGTTGAAATATTAGAAGTTATATAAATAATTGATTTTTAAATGGAAATGAAAGTTGTATAAACATTGGTTTTTCAAGTAAATGAACATTGTAGAGTAATAAAAATAATGTAAATGAAATAAAATTTGACCTTGAAATGTAGTGAGTTAATTTGAAAAGTCAGAATTTCATCAGAAATCTATGAAAATGATAATCAGTCAAAATATACATCTTACACTGATTGCATATCCTGGAAAACAACCTTTTCAGAGTGACCTTATAATTATTGTTTTCTCTCATGAGAAATGATGACCCATTGCTTTCTAAAACCATATATAAGACATAGTCTTATAAAAATGTAAGAGAGTGAAACATGTTTACAAAATATCATGGAGCTTTGTCTGTTACGTGAAAGACAGATCTATTATAATGTTATGTTTGCTATATCTTGATTTCAACCAATAGAGATAATCTGAACTCTTCAAAAATGCAAGCGAATCTTGCTCTCTTTACCTCTACAAGCAATACGGTAACCATCCATACTAACCCAGATGAAAGAAACCTTATGGGTTTCTTTCAATGTATGTACAAATTTGTTGAGTTACTTGAGATCTCATACATAAAATGATTAGCTCAAATCTCAGTTAGTGCATGGCAGAGTGACTTTTTTATCTCACACTTTCTTGCACTGTCCTTTTGTTGATTCTTCTTTATATGAAATATATTTGCTTTCATGATGCAAACATAATGTCAGTCTTTCTGGATTATTATCTCTTCCAAGCAAGGTTTCAAATTCACATTATTCTAAGTCCTCACCTGTGCATTCAGTCCTGGTGCAGAGGCAGAATGTGAGTGCAGCACATTCTTCCAAGAAGGATACAATTAACTCCATTCCTATTTGTACTGCCTGTCACATGGTCACATTAAAAGATTTTATTGTTTTGCAGATAAAGATTGTTTGAGGCATCCAATGTTAATCTTGAATTATTCATGAGGTATCATTATTTATTCATTAGTTCCTGAGCAATTTTGCTCATCCCAAGTACCTATACTCTTTTGTTTTTTATATGAAGATGTGTTAGGACATTAGACTTATATGAGATCTGCTTTATTAGAGGGCAGCTTCTAATCATTTAACCTGCATAGACACTTACAAACACAACTAATTGCTAAAGAATATATAAGGACATTAGATATGAAATGCTAATCAGAAACAAAGTCAAATCTCTTTGGGGAATTGCTCAAATCCTAGTGTCTCATGATTAATAGTGCTAACTGACAATCTAACATTTGAATCTCTGAAAGAAATCAAAGACTAAAGGAACTCAAAACTTAAGTTTTGGACAATGAAAATCCTCAAAAACTTTAGGTTCAAAATAAATGTTCCCAAATAATTATTTACCAACCTGTTGACTTGAGAATAGCCCCCATCCCCCGAAACTTCCTGGGGAGGCTATAAACCATGCTTTATGAAGGATCATGTGCCAAGAAATGGCCTGTGTGAGTGAGGAATTGAGCAGGGGAAAAAAAAAGATTAAAAAAAAAACAGGAAAAAACGAGATGGAAGGTATTCATTAAGGTGTTATGACTCAGAAAATAACTCTGTTCATGATAATAGGAATAAATTAAAAATGACTTACACAAAACTGTGTAAATTAACTTATAGATGTAACAATGAGATAATATATTTTCAAACTAGTCCTTTCAAGAGTGGAAAGGGTTGATCCGTTTCACACAGACAGCAGTCATAAACCAAGATTGTCTTGGGTAAATAAAGTTATGCTATTATCCTAAATATAAACGACTTAAATGATTACTTAATATGAATACTTGTTTTGTATTTGTCAGGCCACAGTAAAAAATACTCAACACTTTTGAATGTAGTATATTTTCATAGAAGTAATATTTAGTAAAACACAATTAAGATGAAAAACCGGGGCTAGCGCTGTGGCTCACTTGGCTAATCCTCCACCTATGGTGCCGACATCCCATATGGGCACCAGATTCTGGTCCTGGTTGCGCCTCTTCCAGGCCAGCTCTCTGCTGTGGCCCGGGAGGGCAGTGGAGGATGGCCCAAGTGCTTGGGCTCCTGCACCCGAATGGGATACCAGGAGAAGCTCCTGGCTCCTGGCTTCGGATCAGCACAGCTGCCGTCTGTGGCGGCCTTTTGGGGAGTGAACCAATGGAAGGAAGACCTTTCTCTCTGTCTCTCTCTTACTGTCTATAACTCTATCTATAAAATTTAAAAAAAAATTTTAAAAAGATGAAAAACCTAATAAAAAACATATGTGAAATTGTTGAAGAAAATTTAGACATTTATCCTGTATAAAAAACAAAATATTTAAGATAGTCATTTTTAATAGTAGAAGGCATATCAAATCATATATGGATGGGGCTTGTCAGCATAGGATATGACTGGAACCAGTGTGTGGGTGAGCACGCGATATTTCAGCACAACATGAAAGAAGCTTATAATTGGGGTCATGATCTGGCAAATTTGAGGTTTCCCAGGATGTAATCACAGCACAGCTGTGTAGTTGACCTTGGGGAAGTAACTGTCTCTTTGTGTTTGTTTTCCCATAACGTACTAAGGGGGTGACTCAGGATATGCATATATACTTCTCAAGAAATTTCCTCACCTCCAGTCATGTCCAGAAAAATCTCTTTGTAAAGAAAGTGTCAGGGTGGGCATTTGGCACAATTAAGATAGCACTTGGGATGCTGGCTTCCTGGCCTGGAGTCATGCCTCAGACTCACTCTAGATTCCAGCTTCCTGCTAGTGCACAGCTTGGGAGGCAGCAGGTGATGTCTACAGTGTTGACTGAGTGACCTGGATTGAGTCCCTGGCTCCCAGCTTTGACCTAATTTTCCTCCACATGTTGCAGATAGTAGATAGAAGATTCTCTCAACTAGCATGACATTTTATTCTGATTAGCTTTACTCATTTCTATGTAATGATAGTATCTGTTATAAACAAAAACAGGACTCTTTCACCAAATCCACCCAGATTTTTTTTTTAAATTTATTTGACAGGTAGAGTTATAGACAATGAGAGAGAGACCGAGAGAAAGATCTTCCTTCCATTGGTTCACCCCCCCAAATGGCCGCTAAGGCCGGAATTACGCTGATCCGAAGCCAGGAGCCTGGAGCTTCCTCCTGGTTTCCCATGTGGGTGCAGGGGCCCAAGCACTTGGGCCATCCTCCACTGCCTTCCTGGGCTACAGCAGAGAGCTGGACTGGAAGAGGGGCAACTGCGACTAGAACCTGGCGCCCAAGTGGGATGTCGGTGTCACAGGCGGAGGATTAACCAATAATAAAAAAAAGTTATGGATAGTTACCAACATTTTTTAGAATATAAGAATTTGCCTGATCCAAGTGGTTTTATACATTTGTAGAGAATGATATTGATTGTTAGCCTTATCCAGGTTAAAATCTCAGATTGCCCATTTGGGGATTAAACTAATGGATGAAATATCGTTTTCTCTATTTTTCTTTTTCTCTCCCTCTCTTTCTTTCAAATAAAATGAAAGTAAATAATTAAGAAACTTAAAATACATAAAATGCACAGACATAGCAAAGTAAAGCAAAATAACATAGAAATTTTGGATTTTGTTGGTGATGCATTTACTTTATTTGATTTTAGTGGGATTGTACTTTTTGTGAAAAAGATCCATTTTTTAAATTGAGTTGTGCTATAATGCATAAACAGGTACATAACAAATACAAATCATGGGCTATATAGCTAAGTATATGGAAATCTAGAATATGAGAAGGACTGGTTAAAACTTTTCAAAATACAATTTTGAGTATCAGGAAATTTTTAATTACATGGACTCCATAATAGATGTGATTTAGAGACAATATAAAAGTTCCTTAGAACTTATTCAATAATACATTAATTTATATGAAGAATTTGTAATAATGCTCCTACTTGATATTTGTTTTAATTATATGTAATCCCAACAACATTCAAAGTTTATTATGCAAGATTTGCATGAGTGTGCTTCTTTTTCTCACTCAAGAAACTCAAATTATTCATATAAATCCAGATAAATGTATATAGACTTTACATATTTAATTTGTCTTGCTTTGATGTTTTGCAGTGTTTCACTTGTAGCTATTTCAACTTGTCTCAATTCCATTCGGTCCCAAATTTGTAATGGTGGTGCTGAGAAAAAGTTTCATGAGAAATATTGAGAACATTGTTTTCATTTTCTTAAAATAAAAAATTAAGACACACTTGAGATTTCACAAGATGATAGTATTGGTCAAGACATGAGCTCATAGTTTCTTTTAAATGCAAACCTTACACATAATGGCTCACTTGAATGCCATTTTTAAAATAAGAGATAACATTTAAATGATCCTTGGATCACATTTCAAACCAATCTGACATATCCCACTGCAGAAAACCACTGGTTCTTAAGGGGAAGAATTTGTTTAATTATCAACCACTTCTGTCAGAGGGGGAAATTGTTATGAAACATTTAAACGTATTTCTAAAGTTCACCAAGAGGCTACAGTCGTAGGAGGAAGAAAACATCAGTATCTAAAGCTCAGTTTACTTAGTTTTCACTATGGTGGGACTATGTGCCGAAAGTTGAGAAATTTGTTAGCCTTTCAACAAAATAACTGAGGTGCTGGCTTTTTGACCCTATTAGGCACCCACAGATGGAAAAAAGAAAAATAGATTTGAATCGGAGCCACAACATGTGAGTGGATTTCTTTTACTTTCCTTTTCTGGTTAGTGGCCCTCAGGCATCAAAAGCATAAGGTATCTTTGCGTCTTCTTTTCACAGCATGAAAATCAGTAAAGCTTTCAACAATCTCTTGCCCGTAATAGCTTTCTTTTCCTGTGTGTGCACATATGTGTGTGTATGTATGTGTGCGTATAAAATTCCCCTCCCCAAACCCCAAAGCAGCCATTAAAAGTCACCACCATCTATACAGTTACAGAAGCAGAACAGAAAAGAGCTGAAGAGAGTTGTGAGTTGTTGGTATGGAGCCAGGAATTCGAGACTGATTTTATGCATCTATTTCTCTACTAAACAGAAAATGTCCCACAGTAACTGCAGCTCAAGAGGACCTCTCAAGCCACCATATGTATAAGAAGAGAGAAATGCATGTGAAATGACCTAAGAATGAACTTAATTCTCATGTTTAAATTTATTTTCATTTTATTTGAAAAAAAGAAAAGAGAAAGACAGAGGAACAGAGATGGAGAGAGATCTTCCATTCCCTTCTGGTTCATTCCCCAAATGCCTCCAACAGCCAGGGCTGGACCAGACCAAATCCAGAAAATCCATCCAGGTCTCCTACATGTATGCCACAGACCCAAATATTTGAGCTATCATCAGCTGCCTTCCAAGGTTTACACTCACAGGAAACTGTATCAGACACTGAGTAGCTAGGACTGAACCCAAGGGATTCCAGTATGGGATGTGGATGTCCCAGGCAGAGACTTAACCACTTCATCGCACCCCCAGCATCAATTCTTACGATATTTTAAAGACCCTTCAACACAGAATGAAAATCCAAAGCTTCATAAAGCTTCTTGTCCAAGAGCAGTAAACTGTCCAAATTAGGGTTGCACAGTGTTGTGTGATGTGTCTATACCTGCCTCAGAACTGAGTAAATACAATTATTTAAAGTAAATCCTCTAACTTCAAGTTGGCTAAATTACAGCTGTTTTAAATCGTATGAATACACAGTTATCTAAATTACAAGCCCTCAAGTTTATGGTGGGATTTGAGGACTAAGTTTGGCTAAAAGGGCCCTACATATTCCTCAGATGCTCCGATGATCAGTGTTTCTGCAAGAACCATGGCTATATTGCCTCTGTCACTTGCGCTTGGTGTTTAGTGCTGAATTTACAGTTACTCAAGCATACCTCATTTGGGCCTCTGCCAAATCCATTTGTTCTACAGTATCATTTGCCAAATGTGATCTTATTGTATCTTACTTTGCTTCACATGTGTATATATGGAGGTGTATTTAAATGTCCATTTTCCTGATCCACCTGCTACTTATGATATGACACTGTCTTGAGCTCTGAGTTGGGAAGGCAAATAAAGGAATTAAAAACCGTATGCATTCATAGCGATTTTTCCATATTTTAGCAACAACATGTTCATATCAATTGCTACAGGAAAAATAAAATAATTCTAAACTTGATATTTCATTGTTAAGAATAAAATTCTTTCCAAACAGTTCAGTGTTGGTTTATATAAAAGAAGAATGAGATTGTCCAATGCATACCACTACTCATTTTCTGCCAGTACACACCACTTAGCGCCTTTTTTCACACTGGTTTTTCAATATTGTGGTTAATCTCTTAGAATTATTCCCGTCTCTCTCTTTCTCTCTCTCTCTCTCTTTTTTTTTTTTTTTTTTTTTTTGACAGGCAGAGTGGACAGTGAGAGAGAGAGACAGAGAGAAAGGTCTTCCTTCCATTGGTTCACCCTCCAATGGCCGCTGCTGGCGCACCGCGCTGATCCGAAGCCCGGAGCCAGGTGCTTCTCCTGGTCTCCCATGGGGTGCAGGGCCCAAGCACTTGGGCCATCCTCCACTGCATTCCCAGGCCACATCAGAGAGCTGGCCTGGAAGAGGGGTAACCGGGACAGAATCCCGCGCCTCGACCCGGACTAGAACCTGGTGTGCCTGCGCCGCAGGTGGAGGATTAGCCTATTGAGCCATGCCGCCGGCCTCCCAAGTCTCTTGTAGTCCAAAATTCTTGAGAGCCTAGGAAACTATTACTATTCTAATTAGTTTTAGATATATCTGGCACCATTTGATCCTGGACCAAATATAGTTGTTTTGTGGTGATTTATTGGAGCTTTATTCAATATTTCATCTATATGATTTCATTCAGGAATAATCAGTAAATATTCCGTAGAAGAGAATCCAGCAAAAAGATAAAAAATAATCAAGCAAACCAATTTTCGAAATTTATTCACCCAAAAATTTCAAAACTTCATATTTCAGAGACTATAATTACACATTATGGCATAGCAGGTAAAGATATCCCATAAGGGTGGGTGCCAGTTTGTGTCCCAGTTGCTCCACTTCCAATCCAACTCACTGCTAATGCCCTGAGAAAATGCAATAGAAGATGGCCCAAGAGTCTGTGCCCCTGTCACCCATGTGGAAGACCCAGCTGAGGCTCCTTGTTCCAGAGCTGCAGCCTGATTACCCCTGACCATTGTGGCCATCTGAGGAGTGAACCAACCAATGGAAGATCTCTTTCTCCCTCCCTCTCTCTCTCTCTCTCTCTCAACTCTGATTTTCAAATAAATAAATAAATCTTAAAAAAAAAAAAAAAACAACAGAGACAATAACTTCATCATATCTAATTATTCCAGCATAGCTACACATGTCTCCCCACAGACATGTGGACCATAGGAAAGAACACTGACTTACTGGCCATCTGGATTCTCCTTTCTGAGAACACAAATTCAGAAGTTCACACTTAAACGACTCCTTAGCTCTTGGCCACATGTTTACTCTTGTGTAGAGGAGTGTTCCTATTTAAAGAATGAGTTTTCAGTGAAGTATGTAAACTATGACATTTAAAAAATTTTTCTAGTGGACCAGTTTATTTTTCTCAACTATATTATCTTTATTAAAAGTATATTCTAACCCCTCAAAAATTTAAAGTTTTAGATATTTTATAATTTAAAATAATTAATTGAGCTGACCTTGAATTTACAGAATATTTTGCATATTGAATTTGCTAGTTGAGAAAATAAGAGTAGTAGGGAATCAGTTTGATGAACCTCAATCCATATTCATAGGATCGAGTTTTTAAAGCTCATTTTTTCCTTAGAAATTATACAAAAATAAGAAATTTCCTACTATCATATTTTAGCCATTCAAAATATCGTTACTATAAATTGCTTAAATCCAGGACTAACATTTAGCCTAGTGGTTAAGATGCCTGCATTCCATATCCAAGTGCCTGGTTTTGATTCTCGGCTCATGCTCCTGACTCCCCCTTCCCACTGCTACCATTCCTGAGAGGCAGTAGTGAGGGTTCAGGTAAGTGGATTCTTGTCCCCAGATAGGAAACTTGGATTGCAATCTGAGCTCCTGGTGCTGGCCCAGGCGGTCCTCTCACTGCAGATATTGAAAGAATGAACTTGTGGCTGAGCTCTCTCTTTCTGACTCTGTGTGCCTGATATAAATAATCTTTAAACTGTTTAAAATCAACTTTGCTTTATAAGGACCTCACTTAAAAATTTCTCAGAAACTGAAATAAACCCAGATCCTCATGGACAAACAAACCTGCGAAGACAAAGAAATGTCTGATCACAGTCTGATTTCTTGTTTCCCCTCAAATGTCATAGGGCATCTCTTGGAGCCAGTGTTGCTGCTAAGTAGGTTTACCCACCACCAGCTATAGCTGCATCACATTTCAAAGTGCAAGTTCCTGTCCCACCTGCACTACTTCCAATTCAGCTTCCTGCTAATGTGCTTGGGAAGGCAGTGGAGGATAGCTCAAGTACCTGGGCCCCTGCCAACAATATGAGACACAAGCGTGGAGTTCCTGACTCCTGGCTTCAGCCTGTCCTTGACCTACCTGTTGTGGCCATTTGGAGAGTGAATCAGCAGACAGAATATTCTCTCTCTCTCTCTCTCTCTCTCTCTCTCTCTCCCTCTCCCTCCCCCACCACCTCCCTCATGTCACTCTTTCAAATAAATAAGTATTTGTTTAAAAAAATGACATTTCTCAGATGTGAGAATTTTCATTTTCGCCACAAAGTGAACTGAACTCTGGTTTTGGTGTTTTTTCCTGACATAATTATAGCACAATGTGTTAAAGCAAAAGAAGTTGAGTTATGGTTAAAAGAAATTAGAATAAAATCTTAGAACTAACATTTCTTGTACTCTAACCTCAGCCACAAGATTCCTGTTTCAGCACTGGGGTTTAAATAGTGGGGTAAAAGTTTAAGAAAGAAACAATGTTCAGAAGCAGTCATAAGCATGAGTAAGGGGAAGATGGAATAGAAAAATCTAAAGCAAAAATACTCTGAAACACACTATACTCATTTAGAACTGCATTAAAACCTTCAAGGAGAAAAAAAAAGAGAGGTCTTTCACTATTGTGCCCCATGGTGAGCACTACTAATGGAGTGGCCTAGATAGATACCAAATGCTATTATTATCTTTATTCAATTGCCCTCTCATGTTAATTGTGTAACTTACTTACTGTCATCTCCTCCTATTAACATTTTTAAATTATATCCATTCATTCAATTATTAGTTTAGGGAAGGACAGAATAAAAACATAAAATTTTGTGTGTATGTATATATATATATATATAAATATATACACCCCACCTAGAACAATATACAAGATTTAGAAATTAAAATTAATATGCTACATTTTGAATTCTAAAATCAGGCAGCAGCACAACTCATTATTCCTTACCTAGTTCCCCTGGACCACTGTCAGCTCCTCCTCTTGGATATATGTTAATGGTAGATTTGGCTATCTTGAGGAATGGCAAAGAGTAGCATCGGGACTGCTGGAGACAGCCTTGTGTTAGAGTCCATTGATGACAATTTGTGTACAAGTTGAGTCAGGGTATTTCAGTACTTTTGGGATACCATAGCAAACTATCTCAGAATGGGTAATTTACAACCAGTAGAAATTTATTGCTCACAGTTCTGGAGGTAGGGGAAGTTCAAGATCAAGGTGCAAGCATACTCGGTGTCTGGTGAAGGCTTGTTCCACTTCATCAAAGGCTCCTTATCACTGGGTCCTCACATGAGGCAGACACACTCCCTCAAGCTTCTTTCATAAAGGCACTAATCCCATCATGAGGGCCTAATCACCTGTGGAGAGCTCACCTCTGAACACTCCCACACTGGGTATCAGGTACCAAAGCAGACTACAGACGTCTTGGAGGGAATGCTGACATTCAGATTACAGAACAAAAGCAAGTAGGTTTATGTGAGATATGGCTCTCACTTGTCTTATCCTGATTGATTCTGATTAATTCAGATTTCATAAATCCAGTTGTATGTTGCCTTAGTAGAAAAATGAGGTCACACGTTTTTCAATCGTCTTCTTATTGGGCAAATATTCCAATATCCTCTTCAAGAACTGACTTATGCTTTAAAGAGAACTAGTGCAGGAACTATAGTCTGTTAGTTGTAATAATGGGAAATATTTTTGTTTCTTTCAGATAAGAACTGAGACTTCTAGAGCTTAAAACCTATTATTTTTCTACTCTGTAATGCTAACAGTGGGGACAAAATTGATTTGTATTATACAACAAGAAAAAAGTTGCAAGGTAGGAATAATTTTCTAAGTGAAGTTATAACTAATTATTGTAACTCATGTTTGAATTAAGTTTAGTGAAAGGAGCTATCTTAAAGGTCAGTCCTTTCTTAGCTTCGTAAAGTCTGTATACTTTTTTAAAAAATCATTATTTGGCTGGCGCCGCGGCTCACTAGGCTAATCCTCCACCTTGCGGCGCCGGCACACCGGGTTCTAGTCCCGGTCAGGGCGCCGGATTCTGTCCCAGTTGTCCCTCTTCCAGGCCAGCTCTCTGCCGTGGCCAGGGAGTGCAGTGGAGGATGGCCCAAGTCCTTGGGCCCTGCACCCCATGGGAGACCAGGAGAAGTACCTGGCTCCTGCCATCGGATCAGCGCGGTGCACTGGCTGCAGCGCGCCGGCCGAGGCGGCCATTGGAGGGTGAACCAACGGCAAAGGAAGACCTTTCTCCCTGTCTCTCTCTCTCACTATCCACTCTGCCTGTCAAAAAAAAAAAAAAAAATCATAATTTGCTATTGTATAGTCTCACCTACTCAAGAAATAACCTGTCACTTTTACTGAACCTGAAAATTATATGCAGTTATAACAGGTGCTCATGAAGTAAAGCAAGCTGATTAATATTTCCCCAAATTGTTTATCATTTAGGTCAAATTTTTATTCAGGAAGACAATGAATCTAACAATTACCAGGGACAATGTCTGACATTGTCTCTGCACACTGTACACTGAGACATCAAGGAAGTCATCTTGCAAGTGTCCTCTGATTTCCTAACTTTGTTTTGTTCTTTAACTAGCAGTTTTTTCCTATTCTCCCTTTGTCTTACAAAGCAGTACTTACTGGGATCATATCTTGTTTTTTGGAAGAAAATCAGGTATGGGAATAACTGCTTATTTTGACAGATTGGCTTACCATCTTCAAGTGTTCTGAGTTGATCCTCAATAAATAATTACAGGCCTGAAGTGAATTGAACTTCAGCACATGGAATAATATGTCTCAACAAGTGAAAAAATTCTGCAAATTTCAAGAGGCCACCGAATACAATGAAGTACCTTGTGTGCCCATAAAGCAATCAGAGGAACGACTGCAGAGGCCTTCATCTAGGGCTGAGGATAGCCATTATATTTGATCCCAAACTTTCTAAGTTCAAATCTGGGGACAGAGGGTTCATTCAAGCACACCAAGTCATCCAAAGACACACTGGCTACCAATAGGCTCAAAATAATCTGCAACCTATTCAAAAATCTCAGAGTCACAGATTTCTAAGACTTTATTATTGGAAAGTTCATGAGAGTGTTTTATCCAATTATTTAGGATTTTCAGAATACCTCTTTTTCGCAGTCTCTTGGGTTATACTAGTTAGGACAAAAGACAGAATAAACTTGAAATTGAAAAATAATTTTAAGGGCCGGCACTGTGGCATAGGGAGTTAAGCTACCACCTGCAGTATCAGCATAATATACGGGCACAGTTTGTATCTTGGCTGCTTCACTTCCAATCCAGCAACCTGCTAATTCACCTGGGAAAGCACTGGAGGATGGACCAAAATCCTTGGGTCCTTGCGCCCTTGTAAGAGACTCCTGGTTTCTGGCTTCAGCTTGGCCCAGCCCTGATAGTTGTGGCCATATGGGGAGTAAACCAGCACATGGAAGATCTCTCTCTCTGTTTCTTCCTCCCTCCATATTTTTGAATTCAAATAAAATACACAAATCTTAAAAAGAAACAAACAAAAAACAACAACAAAAAACACAACTTACTTGAAGAGCCTCGTGTTGTGCTGTAGTGGGTTAAGCTGCTTCTTGAAATGCCGGCATTCTGTATCAGAGTGCCAGTTTGAGCGAGGGCTGCTCTGTTTCTGTTACTACTCCCTGCTAATGTGCCTGGAAAAGCAGCAGAAAATGACCCAAGTACTTGGGTTCCTGCTACTCACCTGAGAAACCTAGATGAAAGTTCTATGTTTCTGGTTTCAGCTTGGCCCAGCCCTGGCTACTGTGACCATTTGGGGAGGGGAGTGAAGTATCAAATGGAAGAAATCTCCCTCTTTCTCCACCCCTCTGTCACTCTGGTTTTCATATAAATAAATACATGAAAAAAAAAAAAAAAACCACTTCATTTGTGGGTTATGCATTTAGCCTAGCAGTGAAGATGTCGGTTAAGGTGTCCTTATCGCACCCCAAGAACCTGAGGTTGATGCCTAGCTCTGGCTCTTGATTCCAGTTGCCTGCTATTGCAGACTCTGGGAGGCAGCAGTGATTACTCAATAATTGCACCCCTGGCACCTATGTGGCAGACCTGGTCTATGTGGCATTCCAGGTCCTCACTTTAATTAAGCTCAATCCTGATCATTTTGGACATTTGGGGACTGAACTAGCAGACAGAAGCATTCTCTCTCTCTCTCTCTCTCTCTCTTTCTCTCTCCTCTTTACCCCCCATCTATCTCTCACTCCTTCCCAAGTAAATAAATATAAATTTTAAAAATTCATTGTTAGAAATTTTATAAATATTATTTAGCAATGCAGAATTATATTTACCTATGTACACGAATTTATGGGTCATTGAGATTATTGTGGTTATCTGTAAACTATATCTACTGTAAGAGATGAACTCCCTCTTATTCTACAAAAAACAGAAATGTAATATCTATAAGAGAGAAAATTGCAATGCATGCCTACATTCAGGAGGTGCTTCTGATTCGGTCACTTCCACACCATGTACGTAAAAGCATCCTTGTCAAGCAAGCACAAGGGTATGCTAGAGCTCATGTTCTTGTCATATCAATGGTGATAGTGTCTTGCATCCATCTAAAACCCAAAGAATGTTAGACCCTAAAATCAGCCATTATTTACCTTAGTCTCTGCCCAATAGAAGTGCCTATTACTTACAAAGAAATATACAGTGCCAATATTTACTTTTGATGTGCTGAAAGGTAGGGAATTATAAAACTTTCTCATATGGAAACAATTTGAGCTTTCCAGATGTTTAAGCTCAGTGTCAAACCGTTATACATGCCTATCTTCAGCTACCTGAATGTTTTATCCAATTAAGGTAAGCACTGTGAATCTCTTTTTGGCAACTAAAAATTTAAATTTGCTTTTCAATGAAATGACATTGAGACCCATGAATTATAATAATTATTTCATATAACATCTTTCAAAATTAGAAACCAAATTTAATGTTGAAATAAACTGAATTAGAAAAAATATTTATTGTCAGAATAACTGAAGGCTCTAAATAATTGATAAAATTTTCCTAAGGGTACTTAAAGGAAGAAAAACAATTAAAATGTGGTATTTTGAAAATAATAATAAACCAGATAATGTCCACAGAAATATATAATATGATATTATCAGAACTATTTCTTCAATTTACATAATTAGTTAAATATTTGCAAATGTTTTCAAAGATGTCAAATAAAGCAGATATTTATGGGCTAAAATAAAAACGAATATCACCTGAAAATAAAGAAAAATCTACATTGCGCAATCTTTATTCGGCAATTTCCTTTGAATGTACCTATAGACAATGATCATTACCATTCATTGGCATCCCAAGGTACAGACTGACTTCAGATTCTTAGTTTTGCTAGATACATTTATAAAATTTTAACAATCAGGGATATGGAGGTCATCTTCTTTCATGGAACATGTTAGAAGCCTTTTTAGCTAAAATACACACAAAAATTCACATTTATTTGGAGAAAGATCTATGTAAGACATGTAGTCAAAGGCTTAAAAATTTGAAAGTGGAGTAAAGATTAGAAAATCCTCATATTTTACATCAAATGAAAGCTATGTTTTCTGGTTGCAGACCACTATTAAGCTCCTTGTTCTTAATATATTCAGAAGGAAACTGCTGAAAATTTAAAAGAATGTTTCAAAAATTATTATCTAATATAAAGGCAACAATACAAGCTGAGCACTCAGTGTAAGGAAGCTTACATCTACAAATATCACTGAAACTCCAGTTAATCATGGTGTCAAAGTAACGAAAGCATTTATACAGATTTTATTGAAAGTACATCACTATCATATTCTCAAATGCTGGGATGATTTTCTCAAAGAGATTTCTCCTTGGGCCTCTCTTCTTTTTTTATAGAGTATCTCCTGCCCTCTTTAGTCCAGATTTTATAACTACATTTAGGAAAGAGATCTAAGTTTAAAGCATAATTCTGACTTCAGCTTCTTCTGTTGCTTGGTGAAAATAGGTCATGATTAGCCATTTCTGGCAGGAGCAGTTGACAGGAAACAGAACAGGAAATGATATAATGATTCCAGAATTGTATATTTCCCCTATGCCCTGCTGTTTGGGAATGACCTTACAGTTAACCAGGAAATTGGGAAGTGGTACTGAACCTCAAACACTCATGCAATTGAACTCTAATTCTTTTGTGTCCGTAAGTCCTCTTCACTTAAAGAAAGAACTTAAAATTCTAGAACAAAAAGAAATAAATAATTTTAAAAAGAAGCATTTACTTTTTGATTATATATATTTATAGATTTTTTGAGCAGACTTTTTAAGAGGTATGCACAAATATCTAGTCAGGCAATCCCAGAGTAGCATTTTTACCACCTAAATGTTAAAAATAATAAGTTTATAGTGCTTCATTATTTTCTCATAAAAATGTAACATCGATCATTATAGTTTTTATGTAGTTAAATCATTATGTTTCAACTGCTTTTTAAGATGTGTGTTTATATGCCGCATAATGATAAATTGCATTAATATGTAGTCCATTGTTCATTTTTTTCTGCTAAGATAGACAATATCTCCTGGATGAAAAATAAGCAATAAAAATGACATGCCTAAAACTTGCACAAACACACAGGCAAAGGGACATATAAGTATTAAAAGCAAACTCCTCCATTTAAAATTCTATGAAGAGTGTCAGTAAATTTCATTTATACATTCTATGTTATTTAAAGTTACTTAATTTCTTTCAAATTGTTCTCCAATTTGGGATTTTATCTTAGACAATTAATTGGTCCACAAACAGACTCCCTCACAAAGTGGATTCACACAGTGTGATCTAAATATTTTTTTGTTACTCCAGCAAAGGATTAAGCCTTTTAATATTTTAAAACACTTAACTATTTTATTTACATTCCCTTAGTTATTAAGTTCAACCTGTTTTAAATTAATGTCACTGGAGGATGGTGAATAACAAAGCTGTACGAATTTGACAATTAGCTTTACTATGTAATTGCTTAGAATAAACATCCTGATTAGTTAAATCATTATTAAATTTTAATCAATGTGGATGGGTATTTCTATTTTTGATTGGGGATTTCACATGGATTTTCTAAGTGACTTTCTTTTGTTGATATGTTTTCTGTCTTTCTATTATTATTATGAAAAATGAGCATCAGTTTTTAAAAAAACTGTAATACTAATTATTTGAAAGAGAAGAATTAATTTTGTAAAAGAAAATATGCTGTCATTTCACCAACAAAAAATACAGTTTCCGAAGCCAACATGAAAATACCTAACAGTTCTTAAAATTCAAAAAGCAAGTGATTTTTATGAAGATTTATTTAATTAAATAATCACGTGAGCCTCTGTTTTGTTGTGTTTAAGGGTCCTCCTATCTGAAATAACCAATCAATATGAAATATTATTTTCTATGTTTAGGATTCTGCAGAGATCATTTCTGTGGATTTCTTTAATGAATGCTTTTGAAGTCTTCAGGTATTTTTAAATGAATAACCTATTTCCAGTATATTCTCTGATGCCATCTTCGTGACAGCATTATCTCTGCAGTCAAATATTCAGAACTACTTGGTTTCCTTTAGCATTCTCTGCTAATTCAATATAGTCTACCAGGGGACAGGTAAAATGGCTTTTGGAGTAACAGGCTCTATTACAGATACAATCAATTCTGTGAAACAACAGGTTTCATTTTTTTCAGAAATGTATTTGGTTAAAAGACTGAAATAAAATAATATTTACACAAACATTCCATTTATGAAAATGAATAAAATATTTTTTCCCAATCATAAGAATCATATTTTCTAAGTGCAGTCTTTGTATTTTTCTTGCCTTTTATAACTCAGCCGGTTCTGAATATGGCATTACTTTGAAACTTATCAGAATAATGCACTACTGAAAACACATGGGGCTCCTTTGTTGCTCAATATATACTTGTGTTCAATAATTTCCATTTGGTCTCTTTTTCTAAATTAAATAATTATTCTTCTCTTTGAGAAATTACAACTTTAATATGTGACTATGTAAATCTTCAGATAACTAAATGTAATTTCATTGTTATTTACTATTTCTACAAAGATTTGCAAGGGAAGAGTAAGGGCCTCATTTGGAAAACAAAAAAACAACAAAGTCCTGAAATTGTATTGCATGCTAAAGTTAAGGACAAGTTTAAATGTGCCTCTTGCATTGTGTTTGGATCATTAAATGGTTAATCCTAACAAGCATGGAGGTGGGGGGAGAAAAGAAATTAACTAAAGTAAGGCCCTTGTGATACAATGACACTTGCTCTATGCTCTTACAGGGAAAAAAAAAAAACATGATGATAAAACAGCACAAAGTGAAGTGTTATGAATTTTATTAATGACTAGGAGACAGTGTGCAAAACATCAAAGGTCTGTGGAAAAGATTAATGACCCCGTGTGAGACTGTTTAATTACCTCCAGCTAATTAGATTCTTGACCAAATTTTTAATATCTGCATTCCTTCTACAGCCTAATTGAGATTCCACATTATTTATCAATCTTTCAAAAAGCCCTTAGTGGGCTGCTTTTTTAGTTTTTCCCTTTGCACTTTGACTCCATTTATGGTCAATTATTAAATAAATAGCAAAGTAACTATTCCCCACAAATTGTATATGCGGAACACTTTATGCCTGTTTATTTTGACTGGGAGACTATCACTGGCATCTTTTATACATAATGAAGCACTCCAACTAATAAACTGACTAACTCCACTGTAAACAACGTGGATAATATTTTTGTTATCTGGGCTGTGCTTAGGAACTCCTCATGTGGTTTCTGTAAATTAGCCTTTCCAATAGTCAGTTAATCCTTATTTCAGTTTACCTTGGTTGGGGCCCAGAGACCCACACAATGATATCATCCAAACTAGAGAGGACAACTCAATCAAATCCTTTCTTTCTTTCTTTCTTTCTTTCTTTCTTTCTTTCTTTCTTTCTTTCTTTCTTTTTTTCCATAAAATTAGATTGCCTTTTAGTGTTTGGAAAGCCCTAATTGTATGACAACTTTCATTGGTAAATATCACACAGTCCTTCTGATATGCTGCAACCTCAAACCTAGTTTATTAGATATATATACAACTTACAATATACATACAATTCACAAACTTTTGATAGAACACCTTAAAGAAAGAAAAGAATGCTGTAGAAAACTCATCACCTAGAAAGTGCATTTGCACTTGAGATATTGAAAAAAACAGGAAGACCAACCCCATCAGTGGACACATGGGTTATCTTTGTCTATATATGTCTATTTTTTTTTTGATTAAGGCACAAAATTTTCTCTATTTTTTTAAAAAACATTTATTTATTTATTTATTTGAAAGAATTAGAGAGAGACAGACAGAGAAAAATAGAGAGAGATATCTTCCATAGCTGGTTTACTCTCCCAGATGGCCACAATGACCAATGCTTGTCCACACAGAAGCCAGGATCCAGGAACTTCATCTGGGTCTCCCATGTGGGTGCAAAGGCCCAACCACTTGGGTACTGTCTAATGTTTTCCCAGGCACATTAGTGGTGAGCCAGATACGAAGTGGAGCAGAAGGGACTTGAACTTGTGCCCATATGGAATGTGGTGCTGCAGATGGTTGCTTAACCTGCTGAGCCACAGTGACAGCCCAAATTTTCTCTTTTAAATTCAGATAATTTCATAAGTAAATGCACTAGCATGATGGGACAAAAATTATTCTATCATTTATGTACTTTCAGAATCAATGAAAGAATTGGGAAATTTATACCAGTATAAATGCATTGATCATGTCAATCCACGACAATCTGTGAATCTAACAATGTCATTCTATTGAAGGATTAAAGGCATTTCATTTCCGACTATAAAATCTATAATACAGAGTTTGGGCATTACAATGCAAAGCAAATTACTACTATTAGAAATTGTCATCTTCTGTGAGGGTACTTCAAAAACTTCAGAGAAAAATAGAATTAAAGTGTGTTTATTTTGTTGGAAAAATTATTTGCAACCATGCATAATTTTTTCATAAGGCACATTTTTCATGAACAGTTTGAAGACTTGTCATTTGCAGATTTCAAAATTTTTTTGCACCAAAATAAACTTATTTGGTAATTCCATTGTCCATATTTGAAATACTCTCATATTTGTTTCTTAGTAGTAATCTCATGTTTGAGAGAAAAAGAAAACAATTTCAAATCATTAGTTCACCCACTTATAAATAAGACAGGATAATTTTCATTAATTGCTTAATAACAATTGTAAATCCTCTACAATAACATATTTTACCACGATGAAAAGAGCTTTTCAACCTTTCTTTTCTTATGCTTAGTACCTGGTTCATTGGGCCCCATGTTTCTCTCATTAATATTATTACATCGCCTTAAAATGAAAATATGCATTTATATATAATGACAAGGCAATCCTAATGTACTCTACATTTTAAATTATATGATTCCAAAAGATTCTTGCATCTCTACATCCAAGATACTCCCTTCAAAATAGGAAGTTGTACAATGGTTAAAAATATATATGCCCCATAATTAGCTCACTTGCCTTGTACACCTGACAAAGATTCCCACTGAGGTTATCTTAACATCAATAAAATAAAGGGGAACACCAACCCACCGTGAAATCTCATGAGAGTTAAAAGTAGGACACCTACCTCGCTTCCTATCTGAGGTAGATTTGGGGAAGTTTAAGAGGAGCAGAATGCATGAGGAAAATATCATGGGGCAGGGTTAAGCTCACTGCAGCTAGGAACAACTATAACATCTGAGACCAAATCCAGAGAATGAGTGGACAGTCTCAAAAAGTCACAGCAGTTGAGTGCCTGATCCACCAAACATCAAGCTCCCATGCCATTGATACCAGGATTTTCACACAGGACCTCATTCCTCTGGCTAAAGGAAAATTAAAAAAATGGTTAGAGGATATTTTCATCTATTAATATAAAAATGGCTATGAGAGAGGGAAAGCTTCAGGCATATCAAATATTTGATCCTTCATGAAATAGAAATTTCCAGATTCCTTCTTTAGAGCAAGTTTGGGCGGGAGGAGGCAGCATGAGGAATATGAACACCCAGATTTAAAACATGGGAAGTAGAGTAGGAGGATAAAGTACAAGAAACACCAAAATCAACCTTGAGCTCTCCTGTATAACTTTGGCTAAACCTGATCCAACGATCAACTTACAGCGACCTCTGGCAGAGCTGAGGGACATGATTGCTAAGCCTCAGGTACATCCCCCCCCCCTTTTTTTTTAAACATATTTATCAAATGATTTATCTATCCAGAAGTTTTCAGAAGGTTTTAGATGAATGGAAAACCTCAGAACAGTCCCACACTCTTGGTCTAGCTTTCAATCACAGAATCATTTACTCATTTTTTAAAAATTTATTAGACAGGTAGAGTTACAGACAGTGAGAGAGAGAGACAGAGAGAAAGGTCTTCCTTCTGTTGGTTCACTCCCCAAATGGCTGCTATGGCTGGTGCTGCACCAATCCGAAGCCAGGAGCCAGGAGCTTCTTCCTGGTCTCCCATGCGGATGCAGGGCCCAAGGACCTGGGCCATCCTCCACTGCCCTCCCGGGCCACAGCAGAGAGCTGGACTGGAAGAGAAGCAACTGAGACTAGAACCTGATGCCCACATGGGATGCCGGTGCCACAGGTGGAGGATTAGCCATGTGAGCCACCGTGCTGGCCTCCTACTCATTTTTTTAACTAAGATTTTTTAAGTGCCAACTACAGGTGATGACACATAATGATTAATCAACAATGGTTTCTGCCTTTGGAGTTTGCAGGGTAGTATGTCTTTATGTAATATTGATAAATTTGAATAGGTCTTCTGGGTTCAGTCTACTATGGGTTAACATTCAAAAGAAATGCAGAGATATTCAGTAAAATGGAGAATTCACTTCCTTTACCCAAAGATTCATGTCTAAACAGGAATTATCATTCATGTTTTTGTCTCTGAATTCACATTCTATTACACTTGCCACTGCAACAAAAGGCGTTCAGTCACCAGCAAAATTCTGATAATTTTGACTTGCAAATAAACTTAAAGATCTCTCTTATTCAATCCTACATCAACTTGAAAGTCTGTGGAGGACGTAACTACTTGAGAGAGATCATCTGAGCCAACTGCCAGATCACTATGGGGATACATTTTGATTTTAATTTATGTGTATTCATTTGTTTTAAAGGCAGAGAGTCACAGATAAAGAGAGACAGACACAGAGGGAGATCTACCATTCATTGGTTCACTTCTCAAATACCTGCAACAACTGGGGTTCGAACCTGCCAAAGTCAGAAGCCAGAAATTCAATCCAAGTCTTCTATGTGGGTAGTAGGGACCCAGCCACATCATCTGGACTTCTTAGTGTTCATGTTAGCTGGTAACTGGAATCAAGAATGGACTCAGATCTCAAACTCAGGCAATCCTCTATGGAGTGTTAAAATACCAAGTGATGTCTTAACTGCTACACCAAATGCCCACCACATTTACAATATCCTTTAACGGTTTTCCTCTATGAGCATCACCCCTCAACACCTATCCCACTTCAAGTTACATTATAATGTAATATTAATTGTGGTGCTGCTGTTCATGCTTATTTATTCTATGGTAATTATTTTACTCCAGATTTCTCCACAGCATTTTCATGATTAAGTTCTCAAAAACTGAAGGACTAATCTGGGAATAATTTCTCTCTATTTCTATTCTGCTTGTCATAATTTTGTTTCATTTTAATAACTTTAAATTTGTTGTAAATACAAATAGATTTTGCTGAGAATTAGGTTGTAGTTTATAGTAAATTTTTTTCAATCACTTACTACAAAGCATAGAAGTTGAACTTCTCAATGGGACCATGAATGTAAGAAATTTCTGGGAAACAAATACTCTCATACACTGTTAGTATAATAATTATAGTGAGTAATTAATTACTCAATAGAAAACAAAAACCCTGGAGGCCAACACTGTTGCATAGCAGATTAAGTCTCTGCCTGCGATCCCTGCATCCTATATGGGTGCTGGTTTGAGAGTCAGCTGCTCTACTTCTGATCCAGCTCCCTGTTAATACATCTAGGAAAGCAGTGGAGGATGGCCCAAATCCTTGGGTCCCTGCACCCATGTAAGAGACCTGGAAGAAGCTCATGGCTCCTGGCCTTGGCTTGGCCCAGCCCTAGCCACTGTGGCCATTTGGGGATTGTGCAACTGATGGGAGATCCCTCTCTCTCTCTCTCTCTTTCTCTCATCTCTCCTCCTCTGTCTGTAACTCTGCCTTTCAAATAACCAAAAGATAAATCTTAAAAAAAAGAAGCCTGAAAATGTTCAGGAGGAAGAAGAGGTGAAAGATGGGAATATGGAAAGGAGAAAGAGAGAAGCATAGGTATTTAATCGTTACGTACAGGAAAAGGCTTACATCAATTTCAAAATCGTGATAATCATTTCTAAATACTACAATCATTTTTGGAAATTTAAAAAATGGTGTTAGGAAAATATTATTTAATTATGAAAAAATTATTCTCATTATGATAATTTTAAAAAGTGCACACAGAACTGCAAATACTCACAATTCTATAACTTAAAACTGCACAGAACATATAGTCACCTAGAAATCTATGTATTTTGTCTTTGAGGGGAAAAGTTTTTAAAAATAAATCTGCTGGGGTTGGCGCTGTGGCGTAGTGGGTAAAGCCACCACCTGCAGTGCCAGCATCCCATATGGGTGCAGGTTCAAATCTCGGCTGCTCCACTTCTGATCCAGCTCTCTGCTATGGCCTGGGAAAGCAGTAGAGAATGGCCCAAGTCCTTGGGCCCCTGCACCCTAGTGGGAGAACTGTAAGAATTTCCTGGCTCCTGGCTTTGGATTAGCACAGCTCTGGCCATTGCGGCCAACGGGGGAGTGAACTAGATGGAAGACTCTCTCTCTCTCTCTCTCTCTCTCTCTCTGCCTCTTCTTCTCTCTGTGTAATTCTGACTTTCGAATAAATAAATCTTTAAAAAAGAAATAAAATAAAACTAGTTATTTAAATACATTTAACTAGAACCACTGTTGTGACACAAACAGGCAAAATCACATCCTACAACAGTAGCATCCCATGTGAGTGCAAGTGTGAGTTCTGGCTTCTATACCTCCATTCCAGCTCCCTGCTAATGCTCCTGGAAAGGCAGTGAAAGTTGGACCAAGTACTTGGGCCCCTACTACCCATGAGGAGACTCGGAGACTTGAATAACTCTCCTGGTTCCTAGCTTCAGCCTGGCCCAACACTGACCATTGCAACTGTTTGGAGAATGAACTAGCTAATGGAAGATCTCTCTCTCTCTCTCTCTCTCTCTCTCTCTCTCTCTCTCTCTCCTTCTCTCTCTCTCTCTTTGTATCTCTGTCTTTCAAATAAATACATCTTCAAAAAGACAAATAATTACACTTAAACTATAACTTATTAATAAAATATGTTTTATCCATAGGAATAATCTGAAAAACAGTATCTATAATAAGATATTGGCATTTATTAACTACAGGAATGAAATAAAGAGAAATTGATTTTTCAGCATGTATTTCTGTAATGTTTGAACTATTTACAGTAAGGACTTTATATTCATGAAAATATATGTTTCTGGATAGAGAAATTAAAACACATAGTCATAAGCCTGGAAAGGCAAAATAATAAAATGTTATGAAGTGTGTTTTCTTATATATTTCAAATTATCTAACATAGCCATATATTTTAATCACAAAATAGCTTTAATTAAGGTAAAATCGAAATAAATATAAAATTGAATTTACCAATTAAAATCCAACTTTAGATTAAATACAATTTTTTTTTTTTTTTTTTTTTTTTTTGTACAGGCAGAGTGGACAGTGAGAGAGAGAGACAGAGAGAAAGGTCTTCCTTTACTGTTGGTTCATCCCTCAATGGCCGCTGCAGCCGGCACGCTGCACCCGGCGTACTGCGCTGATCCGAAGCCAGGAGCCAGGTGCTTCTCCTGGTCTCCCACGGGGTGCAGGGCCCAAGGACTTGGGCCATCCTCCACTGCACTCCCTGGCCACAGCAGAGAGCTGCACTGGAAGAGGAACAACCTTCAAGTAATAAGCAGCATCCATTAATATCTCACATATAAAGCTAGTATGAGCTAAAGATTTTTCTGTGATACTATTATCACAGATTTCATATCATTAAGTCAATCATATTTGGAAAGATGAACTTATGGGTATAAGCAGACAATTTTAGAGCTTTCTTTCTCAAGACTTGCTATAACTGACATTGTTTTCAGTGTAAATTACTCCTAAAATGCGAAGGTCAGTGTAAGTTTTAAATTGCTCTAGATCATGCCTCTTCAATGTATGAATTGTTTCTATATTTCCCCAAGTCTTTATATATAAAGCAACAAAATACACACTTGTAACAAAGCAGTTACTGAATCTAGATCACCAACATTGATGATATTTCAAGCTAAAAATTGAAAAGCAAAAATGTGGTGTCCTGAGAGCATGTAATATACCAGGCTTTTACTGCTTCTTATATACCATGAAACAAATCTTCAATTCTATAAATTAAAAAAAAGAAAACTCTTACTCATTAAAGTTGATAAAACTCACAAAGTACTTTATATTATTTGCTCTCCAATTTAGATAATTACCGCTACCTGTAGTCTAAGCCGCTAACCTCTCACTCAACTTTAAGAATTTCCTAGCAAAAAAAAAAAAAAAAAAAAAAGCATAAAGCACACACACACTTGTACGAGGCCAGAGAGAGTGGTCTGGTGGTCAGGACAGTCTGTACTGCACTGTATTTGAGAGCTCATGAAAACACTGTGGTGGTGTTTTGTATTTTCTTTCAAAAACAGCTTCTTATAAGCTCGTAAATGGGCTCTCCTTATCCCCAGCCATGAAAAACAGCAGCATTTCCAACTTTTCACCTTTCAACCAATGTGTCCCTATAGTATTCACAGTGCTAATGAAAGAGATTCTTGACAATGTCACTGTGGACCACCCCAGAAGTGGAGTCTTGCCAGTGTAAACCATTATTCCAGTACTGACCACTCGTCTCCAGCTGTGAGGTCATTCACGAACTTCCCTTGCTTGCCTCCTGCCCACACTGTCTCTGAAAAGTGACATCCTCTCTTGAACCACAGACACTGAGGCAAGCTCCCTGCCGCTGAGCCCCATCCAGATCGCTAAGGACAACAGCCACACTTTGATGCTACTGAATGGACTCCGCTTCTTTTAGAGAGAGAATCAAAGAATATTCAAAGAAAAAAACAACTTAGTGATGACACAGAAATGCCCTCAAACGGAGGCATCTCTGCTTTGGAATTCTCTGCACATCCCAGCTCATAATAAGTAATGGAACTCTTTGAGCATAATTATTTAATTATAAAAGCACCAAATAATACAGCAGCCATGTTTTTGCCAGAATCACATTTAACTTCTGAGGAAGAAAATGAGTTGGATACAAATTTACGTTTTAGTTATTGAAACAAATGGGAGAGTTTAAATGAAATGTATTTGTGAGACATGGTGACTACTAGGAAATACTAAATAAGTGATGTGTCACACACAATGCACATGTAGTGCACAGAAAGACCACGCTGCCACAATCTTGCATGAAGAAATTCTTACACAAGGATAAAGGAACATAGATAAGCATTCAGTGTTGCTACAAAAACAACTTTTCCAATCATTTTCCCCTAAAATATCTGTCAAGTAGCAGATATATTCATAATCATGCCTGGACTCTGCCAGGCTACCTTTATGGAAATAGCTTCTGTCTTTAATAATAAAGTGCCTTGTCTTCCGGCAGTATTGGACAACTGTATTTTTGGCACACCAATTTTACCTTTGCTTTTTATTAACAAAAACATTTATTTACTTATTATAATTGGGAGGCAGAGCAACAGAGATGGGAAGGGAAAGAGAGAGAAAGGGAGAGAAATAGAGAAGAAGAGAGAGAGACATCTATCATCTACTAGTTCATTCCCTAAATGGCTGCAATAGCAGGGTTGGACCAGGCCAAAGCCACAGGCCAGGAACTCCATCCTTTTGTCCTCCATTGGTGGCAGGGACCTAAGTACATGGACCATCTTCCATAGTCTTCACAGGTACATTAGTAGCAAGCTGGATGGGAAGCAGATTATGTAGGAATCAAGCATAAAGTCTAATATGGCATATGCGGTAGCTTAGCTTGCTGCAGCACAGCATACACCCCTACCCTTTGCTTTTAATTCTGTCTTTGACAGTACAGAACCAAAGATGAAGGTCTGATCACTTCATTCATTGGTCAAGAAATCAACTCAGTGGCTGGCTCTGTGGTATGAGGTTAAGTCTCAACCTGCAGCACAGGCATTCCATATGGGCACCAGTTCAAGTCCAGGCTGCTCCACTTCCAATTCTACCAGTGGCCTGGAAAAGCAGTGGAAGATGGCCCTGCACCTGTGTGGAAGACCCAGAAGAAGCTCCTGGCTTCTGGCTTCAGATTGGGTCACCTCCAGCCATTGTCACCATTTGGGGAGTGAACCAGCGGATGGAAGACCTTTCTGTCTCTCTGTGTCCATAAATCTACCTGTCAAATAAATAAATAAAATCTTTAAAAATGAAAGAATCAACTCAATTTAGGTTGGCACCTCACATCTTACCCATAGTGGATTGCCACTATGGCTTTGGATAAGGAAGTTAATAAAATTATGTATGTTCAAGAGAAGAAAAATATGGTGATTTTGCTCTCCTGGAAATAATTTACTGTATAAAAGAAGAAAAGAACTATAATGATATAAGTCAACGTGATTGGAAGAATTTTGTTATAAATTAATAATGATTTCTGTCTACAATTGGAGAATTTATAGAAGAGCTGACACATACAAAGTGTTCTGCAATGGAGAAAGTAGAAGGATTTCAGTGTGAAAGGTAGACCATCACCTGCTAAGTTACAAACTCATAGAGAAAAAGCTGAGTGAGTGATATAATGAGGTAGTGGTAAATGTTTAACAACTGACTTTCTAAAAATAATAGCAACAAAAAGCCCCACATGACATCAGTTTATACAGAGTAGGGGAAGAAAAAGCTATTGCCTGGCAGAAGTCACCATGAGCCAGCTCCACCACACTGCTGAAGCTGTGACACATAGCAGCTACTCCACTTTTTGTATAGAACATATAAGCATCACAGAACACTTATTAATATAAATTACACCAAATAATGATTGTGTAGTTTTAGCATTTGGGAGGGGGTAACAGTATACAAGGGTCTCAAGCGTCAAAGTATGTTTTGTCACTTTTCTTTTTACAACTGTGCATGCATTTTTTTAAAGAAATGGTGACTTGTTCAGCCCTCACCCTGACTGTTGATGAGCAGCTTAATATGTTATCCCGCTTAGTATTTTTTTTGTTTGTTCCACTTAATACTTTTGGTTGAATACTGTAATCAATACACAATTTTTCTTAAGTGCTGAAACTTAACTGAAAAGTGATCGCTGTTAAATATAAGAGTGGGAATAAGAGAGGGAAGAGATGTGCAATTTGGGACATGCTCAAGTTGACTTACCTCAAACGGTAGAGTTAGAAACATACCAGGGGATTCTGATTCAATCCCATCAAGGTGGCTTGTATCAATGCCATCTCACTAGTCCCAGTGATCAATTTCTGTTCACAATTGATCATAATGATAGGACTAAGAGTCAAAGGGAACACATAAACAAGACTAGTGTCTGCAAATACTAACTGATAGAATAAAAAAGGGAGAGAATGATCCAACATGGGAAGTGAGATACACAGCAGACCCATAGAATGGCAGATGTCCTAAACAGCACTCTGGCCTCAGAATCAGCCCTTAAGGCATGCGGATCCGGCTGAAAAGCCCATGAGAGTATTTCAGGCATGGAAAGCCAAGACACTCTGGGGGAAAAACAAACAAACAAACAAACAAACAAACAAAAAACTAAATGAAAGATCTCCGCGAGTGAGATCCCAGTGGAAAGAACAGGTCATCAAAGAAGGAGGTACCTTTCTCTGAAGGGAGGAGAGAACTTCCACTTTGACCATGGCCTTGTCTAAATATGATCAGAGTCGGTGAACTCAGGGGGCTTCCATAGCCTTGGCAGCTCATGACAAGAGCCTAGGGTGATTACTGGTGCCATAAACAAGAGTGTCAATTTGTTAAGTCAACAACAGGAGTCACTGTGCACTTACTCCTCATGTAGGATCTTTGTCGTTAGTGTGCTGTACATTGAGATTTAATGCTATAACTAGTACTCAAACAGTATTTTTCACTTTATGTTTCTGTGTGGGAGCAAACTGTTGAAATCTTTACTGAATGTATGCTAAACTGATCTTCTGTATACAAAGAGAATTGAAAATGAATCATGATGTGAATGGAAGGGGAGAGAGAGTAGGAAAGGGGAGGGTTGCGGGTGGGAGGGACATTATGGGGGGGAAGCCATTGTAATCCATAAGCTGTACTTTGGAAATTTATATTCATTAAAAAAAACTAAAAAAATTTTTAATACAGGTTGGTTTATTTCACTTGGAACTAACACAACTTTGATTAATAAAATATCTACCATCTACATGTTCAAAAAAAAAGAATGTTTATTTATCTGAAAGGTAGATAGACAGGGAGAGACATAGAGAGACAGAGAAAGAGAGAGAGACAGAGATCTTTCATCCGCTGGTTCACTCCCCAAATGGCTACAACAACCAGGGCTGAAGGTAGAAGTGGATGGAAGGTGTTCAGGTACTTGGACCACCTCCTGCTGCCTCCCAGCACATTAGCAGGAAGCTGGAAGGCAAGGGCAGCAGCCGGGACTCTGTTATGGGATACTCACATTGCAAGAATTAGCTTACCATGCTGGGCCACAACATTAGCCCCTGTGTTTACACTGAAAAATATTTGTACTCTGCTCTGGGCTGGTGAAAAGAGAATAAAGCTTTTTAGAATATTATGGTAGATAAGAGTTACTAGGCCCTCACCTAGGGCAAATGTTATAATCCATGACTCTAGAACAGAAGTTTCTGATAGCTTTTGCAAGGCCTTACTGCCACATTCAAACCTCTGAACTGAAAGATGAAAGTAGTTTGAATATCAATCTCCGATGTATGGAGGCACAATACATTGAAAGAAAATTTATGAGCTTATTGTTTTTCTGATTTAAGCTACAAAATATCAGTCCCTTCATGTTGGAAAGAAGCAAAAGTAGTACCAAAATGTCTGATTATTTTATCAACACAAAAAAGGTAATCAATGATTAAGAGAATTGTTTGTCTTTTTCATACAGGAGTCTTGAGAAAAATCGTTCCAGTGTATTGAAGGTCATAGGAACGAATACAATGAAATCAGATAAAATTTAGCAGAAATGAAAATGAATGCAAGGACATAGGACAGACAGGGGATAAAGAGACCACTACTCAGGCATGACTTCATGCAATGGAGGCCCCTTTAAGAAAAACTGGGATTTTGAGTAAAATTCTCTGATGCTTAAAGGTTGGTAAGTAATTCATGTTTTAAACACACTGTATGAGCCAAACAAAACATGTCAGTGGGCAGGATTTAGCCTGCTAGCCACCAACTCAAGACCTTTGCTTTCTTTCATTCTAAACAGTGCAATGTGGTTTGTATTATGGGGTATTGGCAGGCAGGTAGTATGTAGGACTAACGTGCCTGGATTTATTTTACTTATTAATTACTTTATATCCTGCATAGTTACCAGATGTTTTTGAGATAGTTTATTAAAAATATCATACGAGAATATGATAGGGTCTTGAGATGGAGGAACAAAGTACTAAAATCTTAAAAAGAGTCCTAAGGAGAGGTAATCAAAAGCAAACAAAAGACATAAAGAACAATAAAATTCCTCAAGATAAGAGGACAACACTACTTCACTGAGCTTCATAGCAGCCCATGTGAAAGGTGAACAATTATGTATTTCATGTATGAGATAAAATATGCTAGGTACATGGGAGAAATGCAGCTTTACAAAGAACTAAGGTCACAGAAAAATGTCAGCCAGGGCTCTCTATATTTTTTAGCAATGTAATAACTTTTCCTATGAGTTTCTGGTGGCCTCATCTCTAGTAACAGAGGGGAGTAAAAACACAACCCACACTAGAAATTCAATATTCCCACACTACTTTCAATACTTTGTAAAGAGTACTATCTCTTCCTTCATGCCTGAATTGTTACCCAAAGGAAACTTCCCATGTTTGCATGGGTGAATTCACCCAATCTTGGAATCAGCAAACTGTGACCAAAGCTTTAGCTAAAACCAATAAAGCTGTCAAAATTAAATTTTTTAAAATATTTATTAAACATGTTGAGTATGTTAAACAAGGATCTAAGTACTTGGTAGTTTAGAAAAAGAAATAAAGAAGTGAAAAACTATTTTTTTTGTCCTGTCCAGTGAAAGAAACAAACAGGATCTCAAAAACATTTCTGGAAGATGGCTTGCTAGGTCGTTTTGGAAATATATACAAGCATAGCAGTAACAGAGAAAAACATGGTTATCTTGTAGGTATGAGGAAAAGCTGCATAGAGTACATACGGAAGTTTGTCTAGATTATATTGAATTGTGATTAGAAGAGTTCAGGTGTCTTTTGACAAAGGTAAAGAGCTTCTGTAAAGGTGTACATATCATCGGTAGTATTGTGTTGTTATTTACATACATCACTGCTTTAAACAATACATTTTTGTTTTATTATTTTTATTTATTTGAAAGGCAGAGTGAGATAGGGAGAGACAAAGAAAAGAACAGCTCTTCCATCCTCGGATTCACTCTTGAATTGGCCACATAGACTCTTGTCCCTCACTTCTATTACCATCATTTCCTACGTGATTCACTCCTACTACGCCTCGCGTCAGATTTCTGTTCATTGCAAAAGCCTTTCACCCCTGTAGAATAGGCACAGTAACACAAAATTGGTATTTCCTATTCTGGTTTCCACATTCTGTCCATTATAACCTCAAGTTCTACTGCAAATGTATCAGCCATACTTTACTCATCCTGGGCCTTGGACAACTTGGAAACTCAGATTATTTGTAAACTTCAGTTTACTGGTTAGTACCTTGTTGCTTAGATTTCCTGGGTATTTTGCTCAGAATTGCTGATTCTCTTGTTCTTTTCTTACATCTTTAGTCTTTGGACATTACACAATTCATTCTCTATAACTAAAATCTCTTTGCTCACATTAAAAGCGCATAACTTCATATCAAATACCATTACATCCTTGAATATCCTACCAGTTTGCCAGATTGACCTTATTCCTGTTCAGAAAACATTGTATCAGTTTCTCAGAGATGTTTATAGCTGTTTAAGGAAACAACTACGGCTTTCCAAATTAATACTGATTCCAAGCGTTCTGTTTCTTTAACACACTTGCTTTTCTCATGATTACCTATGAATAAACTCTCCTAATAGAAGAAAACACAATTTCTATTTTGATTATTTTACTTAAAAATATTAACAAACACATAAAAATTGTGCATTTTTATTGCATATAGTAAGATGTTTTGAGACATATGTATGTTGTGTAATGGTCCATCAGAGTAAATATACCCATATCTTCAAAACTGAACAATTCTATATGGTAAAAACATTCAAAATCCTGTTTTCCATGGATTTTTTTAAAAGTTAGCTGTATGTTAACTTTATCTATACTTACTACACTGTTCAATAGGACACCAGAACTTCTAATGACCATGTAACTATAACTTAATACTAGTTAATCACTCTTCGTCAGAAAGGATTAAATATAGTGCTCAATTATATTTCAACTCCACATTCTAAGACAAAGAAAATATATTTAGAAAGAGTGTATCATCGGTACTTCTCTGATTATCTACATTAGATTCTCTTTCATACATACTAAAATCCAAGGAGGAAAAAAAAAGAATAAGATAAATAAGGAAATCCAAAGTCTAAGAAGGTCAGTAAATGTTGAGAACAACAACAAAAAACATTAAATAAAGACAATTGTAAAGGTACAACTTCAAATCTATTTTCTGAGCAGCTATGGTGCTTTCGACTCTAAACTTTGCTTGTGAGCTCTCCCTTTAATATGATACACACGATGTAACAGATAGATATTTTTAGACAGAAAGAAGCAGAACCTATCAGGAGTCAGTAAGTTTTAATTTAGAAATAGTTAGGAGTCCAAAATTCACAGCAGTATCTTTGCTCAAACCTAAAACTTAAAGAGAAACACCATGGTCTCGTGAAGAAAAGTACATATTTAAGTTATAAAATGCATCTCTTAATTTGGCTTTGTGCTTCTTGTACATTGTCTCTGTTTATCCCTCAGGATGGTATACAGCTTTCCCTTGAAAAACATTTTCCAAAGACAAGGAGGACTGTCAGACACATCAGAAGGACAATTGGTAATTTCTCCTTCATCAGGATTGAGACTAGGAGGAAGTTGCCGAGAACTGCAAGGGAAAATGAATCCCTTGAAATATAGAGGATGAAGACTCTTCGACAAATGTTGGATAATAAAATAATGCAGCATGTGAAAGAATTCAGCAACAGGCAAAGATTCCAGGGTAGTTCCCTAGATACTCAATTTTATTGAAAAGTAATTTTTCACTTCTATTTCATATTTGTTTTTAAAGACTTATTTATTTATTTATTTGAAATTCAGTGTTGAGGGGCGGCAGAGGGAGAGGAAGAGGGAGAGTGACAGGGACAGGGACAGGGACAGGGAGAGAGAGAGAATAAGAGAATCTTCCATCTGCTGGTTCACTCTCCACATGGCCACAGTGGTAAGGGCTGGTCTAGGCCGAAGCCAGGTATTAGATGCCACCTTTGCATCGCCCGCATGAGTGCCAGGGATCCAAAGTCTTGGGCCATATTCCACTACTTTTCCCAGGCCATTAGCAGGCAGTTGGATCAGAAGTGGAACAGCTGGGACAGCAACCAGAACCCATCTGGGATGCCAGAATTGACAGGCAGAGGCTTTATGTGCTATGCCACAGTGTCAATGCCTTAGAAATAATTTCTTTCTGTCAAGGTCAATGTCAGTATAGAGGAAGATCCCAAGAAGAGCAAATAGCTACACCCCCTGGTTAGTCACAGGTCAGAACCTAGACACACACCCTGTTGGTAAGGAAGTAGATATCCCAGTGCTGTTTTACCAACAACTTTAACAAGAGGGAGAGAAATACAAAGAAAAAAGAAAAAAGAAAAAAAATTGCTGAGATTGCTGAGTCAGATAGTTACAAGAGAAGTGGTAGAGGGTCTTACTGACCTGGGAGTTGTCATTTAAAAATTATTAAAATAAACCTATTAATTTAGGTCCCTAAGAACATCATGGGTCTTAATAACAGAGTTGGCAAAGCTACAATGAGAGAAACAAAAAGAAATAAGCTTAGTTTTCATTTTAACATACAATTATTGTCCTATTAAATGTAAATTTAATCCCTACTTGAGACATATAATGTAAATTGTGACCAAAAATATTATAGGCATGCCGAATACTTCTAATTAAGTAAGGTGGCCTTATTTTAATGATGGGAGAATTTGGAGGCAATACCCGTTGCAATAACAAGCTGATGACTTATTTTTCATAGTCAACATACCTTTAACATTTGGACTCCAGAAAGAGAGTAATTATTTTTTTAAAATTAAGGACTAGGTATGCATAACACAATCTATAACCAAGTTTCTTTCTTTTTTTTAAACTGCTATTTGGAATAGAAATAGACTAAACAAGTTAAAATGTGCAAAAACACACCTGGTCCTTATCTGACCAGCAGTTAAACCTTGGTATAAGAACTACATAAACTCATCATCTGTTTCATTTGCTCAGTTAGCATTGTCTTCTGGGTTTATTTTTTAAGACTCTGTGTATGCATGGCAACCACTTAGATGTTTAAGGCTTTGTTCAGCTTTATGGAATAAAATATAAATTGTTTACTGAATCAGAGGCAAGCTAAATTCTCTTACTTTTAATATTTCTCTTTGAAATCTACCCTTCTGGACAGAAATTTCAAGCAACAGTTCCTAACAAACATATGGGGAAGCCCAATGGAAATATTGTAAGGTAAATTAATAATGGCAGATGCCGGCATGTCTGGATGTTGTTTATGCTGAAGAGTACTGCATTCTTTATGTTTCAAAATTATTCTGTTGTAACCATTTTCAAATTCATTTAGTTTGGCAATGTATTCTCCTCTCCAAAGGTGTCTGCATTTATTTGACTACAGAAAATATTTACTTTAGTAAAGGGCAGCTTAACCTTTGTTTAAATTTGAGGTGAGTTAAAGGTCACTGTAATTATTTGCTGTATTATTTGTGTCAGATTTGAATTACTATGAATACAACACATGCATTGCCCTTTATTATGAAATAAGCTAAAAGAAACTCAACTTCTGCATCCAGCCAGCATATTTTATGGAACCAATCAGTGTTGCAGAACATTTTCAAGGTTCTCTCTTTGACTGTGATTGACTGAAAGTGCTTGAGGTTAAGGTCCTTTCCCAGAGGGAGGGAAAGAGGCGATTTAACATGGCAGATCACTCTACCCCCTACCCCCCCAACCCTGAGCTATGTTTTTGATGGCTAGCAGCCAGCATATGCACAAAGTGGGGTTCAAGGCTATTAGTGAAACACTACAAACAGTTGCATTGGAAAAAATATATACACAGGAGACTTGAGGGGTGGACTTGCCCAGTAGAGGATGACTCCAGAACATATATACAGGAATCCTCAGGTTTTCACTGAGGGAATATTTAAAATAAAAACAAGAATATTGATATACAAACTCAGTTCAAAACAAGGAGAAAGTTTGAACTTGAATAGATTAAGGCATAAAACTGAGTAAATCTTCATTCTTGGTCTTTACCTTTCAATAGAAGCGAGAAAATTATATATCATATAACATGTGGAGCTCAGTTTTAAACAACACACGTATGTCAACCAAAGATGTGAATGCATGATTCTGATGTCAAAGAAATATCAAGGTTTAGTTAGCAAATGCACCTACACTGATAATATAAGATAATGTGAAGTTTGATTACTAGGGAAGTGTCATGTTAGGATGGAAATGGCAACACCTACTGTGCAGTGAGAACGATGATATTTGGATTTCTAGATAATCAAATGTTCTAAGTGAACACATCTTTCTTTCCCTAATATAAAAGTAATATTAGCCCTTCTATTGTATGTATTAAGAAGGTTAATTCATTTATATGAAAGCAACTGACCCATAGTAAGTATGAGCCACTATTAACTGCCACCACTCTATTATTATTATTATTATTATTATTACTCTAAAGTAAGAACAAAATCACTTTCTAGGGCCCGGTGATGTGGCACAGCGGGTTAATGCCCTTGGCCTGAAGCACTGGCATCCCATATGGGCGCCGGTTCAAGTCCCAGCTGCTCCTCTTCTGATCCAGCTCTCTGCTATGGCCTGGGAAAGCAGTGGAAGATGGCTCAAGTCCTTGGACCCCCGCCCCCACGTGGGAGACCCAGAAGATGCTCCTGGCTCCTGGCTTCGGATCTGCACAGCTCTGGCCGTTGCAGCCAATTGAGAGTGAACCTTTGGATGGGAGACCTCTCACTCTCTCTGCCTCTCCTCTCTCTGTGTAAACTCTGACTTTCAAATAAAAAAATAAATCTTTTAAAAAATCACTATCTATAGGAAATGAAGTTGTTTGGCTCAAGGTAAAGCAAAAGTAAAAGTTAATCCAATTGTATTCCCCTACAGCAAAAGTACTCAATATGGAAAAAATTTAATGAAAAATCTCTTTTAGGATAAGAGAAGTATAATTAACAACAAGGCTACAAAAATTGGAGATGATACAGCCCAAGTAGGAGGAAAAAGAAAAGGTATCTGTAAATGTTGGTGATAATGATCACGCTTATTTTCTAATACCTAGCCTGAATTTTGTTATAATTCCATGACATTCTACATTTAGTTATGGCTGTTTAGTTAGTTTAGTTATGTTTAGTTAGTTAAGTTCTTCACCTTCCATTCTTTACCACAAAAGATAGTATCTATGGATTTTTGTAATAATATTTTCAGGTTTTTATATACCACAATACCCACTCATTAGATATTTTGTTTTGTAGGAATGTTGATTTTATTATTTTGATTTTTAGTAAATCTATAGAACTGTGCAAACTTTCCCTCAGTCTGAACATTTTATGTCTTTATTGAGATTGAATACATCTACCATATAACTCACCCACTCAAGTTTTACAATCTATTCAATTTAGAGTATTTGCAGAAAAAGTTCTGCACCAGCACCACCATCTAACTAGAAAATTTCATCATCGCACAAAGAAACTTTGTACTCCAGCACAAAGTTGCACTCCGGTAGCAGCCACATCTGTTCTTCCCAAATCCTCCTGTTTTAGTTCTTGATATTTCTCCAATACTACTAATTGACTTTCTCCCCCTCTTGATTTGCCCATTATAGATACTTCATATATAAAGAAGCATACACTATGCTTTTTTAAAGACTGACTTATTTCATTTATTATGTGTTTTAAGGGTATTTTTAGTTCTCAATCCTTTTTATTGCAATATTTCATTGCATAAATATACCACAATTGGCTTATCCATTAATTAATATTTGAATTGCTTTACTTACAGTTATTAAGAATAACTTCTTCCCTTTCTCTCTGTCTCTCTCTCACACAGTCTATCTGTCAAATAAATAAAAAAGAGAATAACTGCTTTGATCATTCAACTATAAATTTTTGTTTGAGTGTATGTTTTCACTTTTGTTAATATAGATACCTAGGAATGGAGATGTTAGTTTATATGGCAAATGCATGCTTAAAATTTTCACAAACTCAAATTATTTTCAAAGCCTATATACAATTTTACATTCTTTTAAGCAGTATATAAGCATTCCAAAAAATTTCTCCTTGTCAGCACTTTTCTTTTCTATTGTTACTTTTTTTGTAATGCCCATTCCAATGGGTATGAAGTGGTATTTCATTGTGGTTTTTATTTGCATTTCATGAATGACCAATGATGCTGAGCCTATTTGCATATGCTTTTTGGCTATTTATGTATTTTCCCTTGTGAATTGTGTATTCAGGTATTTTGCTTGTTTTTAATTAGAATTTTATTCTTTTGGTTGTTGGGTTTATATATTTTGGTACTATTCATTTATTAAATATATGATTTGCAAATATTTCTCCTGTTCCACAGTATTGATTTTCACTGATTGATAGTGTCCCATGATGCAAAAATTTTTAATTTTGAAGATGTCCATGTTATCTATTCTTTTTCCTTGCTTCTGCTTCATATTGAATAATCCATTCCCTAATCCAAGGTCACAGCAATCCAACCTTGTTACTTTTTAAGCATTTTATAGTTGTAGCTGTTAGTTTAAAATCTGATCCCTTCTGGCTAAAAAGCCCATGAGAGTATCTCAGGCATGGAAAGCCAAGGCACTGTGGCAAAAAAAAAAAAAAAAAAAAAAAAAAAAAAAAAAAAAAAAAAAAAAAAAAAAAAAAAACAACTAAATGAAAGATCTCTGTGAGTGAGATCCTGGTGGAAAGCAGAGGCCATCAAAGAAGGAGGTACCTTTCCCTGAAGGAAGGAAAGGGCTTACGCTTTGATTATGGCCTTGTCTACATAAGGTCGGACTTTGTGAACTCAAGAGGCTTCCATAGCCTTGACAGCTCATGACAAGAGCTTCGGGCGATCACTGACATCATAAATAGGGGTGTCAATTGTTAAATCAACAACAGAAGTCACTGTGCACTTGCTCTCCATGTAAGAGCTCTGTCCTTAATGTGTTGTACTATGAGAATTAACGATAAAACCAATCTTCAAATAGTATTTTATACTTTGTGTGTCAGTGTGGGTACAAACTGCTGAAATCTTTAATCAGTATAGAGCTGATCTTCTGTATATAAAGCTAATTAAAAATGAATCTCAGCTGGCGCCGCGGCTCAATAGGCTAATCCTCTGACTGTGGCTCTGGCACACCAGGTTCTAGTCCCGGTTGGGGCACTGGATTCTGTCCCGCTTGCTCCTCTTCCAGGCCAGCTCTCTGCTGTGGCCAGGGAGTGCAGTGGAGGATGGCCCAAGTCCTTGGGTCCTGCACCCACATGGGAGACCAGGAGAAACACCTGGCTCCTGGCTTCAGATCAGCACCGTGCGCTGGCCGCAGTGCACCGGCTGCAGCGGCCATTGAGGGGTGAACCAACGGAAAAGGAAGACCTTTCTCTCTGTCTCTCTGTCTCACTGTTCACTCTGCCTTTCAAAAAAAAAAAAAAAAGAATCTTAAAGAAGAATGGGATGGGAGGAGGGAGTAGGGGATGGGATGGTTTGCGGTGGGGAGGTGGTTGGGGGGTAAGAACAGCTATAATCCAAAAGTTGTACTTTTGAAATTTATATTTGTTAAATAAAAGTTTTCTATTAAAATATATTGAACCACTCAAAAAATAAAACAAATAGCACTGTAACAAGTTAGAAATCTTTGATCCTTTTGGGGCTAGTCTTTAATGATGTGATACAGAGTTCATCATCATTGTTTGCATTTTTATACAGTTGTTCCTGCATCATTTGATGAGATGATTACTCCTACCCTCACTTCCTACTACACATTGAACTGTCTTTGTATCATTATTAATGTCCATTTGAATGGGGTTTGCAAAGCAAGTATGAAGCCGCCGACTGTGATGTCAGCATCGCATAAAGGTGCTGGTTTCTGTCCTTGCTGCTCCATTGATGATCAAGTCCCCTGCTAATGCGCCTGGGACAGCAGTGGAAGATGGCCCAAGTGCTTGGGTCCCTGCACTCATGTGGGAGGTCCAGATGAAGCTTCTGGCTCCTGGCTTCAGTCTAGCCCAGCCCTTGCCATTGTAGCCATCTGGAGAGTGAACCAGTGGATGGACAATTCTTTCTCTCTACCTTTGTCTATCTCTGTAACTCTGACTGAAATAAATTAAAAAAATTTTTAAAAATTGACTATAAATATGTATCAGGACTTCTTTATGAACTATCATCTGCTCCATTGATCCACATGTCTATAAGTTTTATTCCTATAATTACAGTTAAGTTTTGAAATTGAGAATGTGAATATCCCAACATTGTGTTTTTTTTTGTTTGTTTGTTTGTTTGTTTTTTTTTTTTTTTTTGAAACTGCTTTAACTTTGCTGGATACATTGAATTTCCATTAGCTCATTTGTATGTGCAAACCAACCTGAGATTTTGATTGGAGTAGCAAGAATCTTTTACTTGATTTTAGATATATTGTTTTAGCAGTATTAACCCAATCCATAAACATGGGTTATGTTTCCATTATTACAAAGCCTTTCACTCAATGATATTTTATAGTTTTCAAAGTATAAGTCTTATACTTCTTTGATTAAAGTTATTTCTTCACTTTTTCTGTTTTGGTGTTATCATAAGTAAAATTATTTTTTAATTTCCTTTTTGGATCATATTTGTTAGTGTACTCAATAACATATTGATCTTGTGTTTAGAATGTGGCTGAACTTTTTAAAATTTTAATACATTTGTAGATTCTTAAAATTCTTTTTTTATTATTTTTGACAGGCAGAGTAGACAGTGAGAGAGAGACAGAAAAAGGTCTTCCTTTTTTTGCCGTTGGTTCACCCTCCAATGGCCGCCGCGGCCGGCGCGCTGCAGCCTGCACATCGCGCTGATCTGAAGCCAAGGAGCCAGGTGCTTCTCCTGGTCTCCCATGTGGGTGCAGGGTCCAAGGACTTGGGCCATCCTCCACTGCACTCCCGGGCCATAGCAGAGAGCTGGCCTGGAAGAGGGGCAACCGGGACAGAATCCGGCACCCCTACTGGGACTAGAACCCGGTGTGCCAGAGCCGCAGGTGGAGGATTAGCCTATTGAGCCGTGGTGCCGGCTTCTTAAAATTCATTTTTAGATCACATAACATGCAGAGATAATTACCTATTTAAATTAAGTGTTGATACCTTTATTTTATTTTCCTGCCAGTTTATCTCATTAGAATTACTAGCACAATGTTAACCAGAAGTAGTGAAAAAAGACATTATTATTTGTTCTTTATTTTGGAGATAACACATTCACGCTTTATTTATTAAGTATTGTGTTTCTTATAACTGTTGATACTTTCCATCATTTTAAGGAAGTTTTCTTCTTTTCCTAGTTTGTTCAGTATTTTTATCATCATGTTCCATTGAATTTTTTCAAATACATTATTAGTATTTACTAAGACAGTCACATGTTTTTGTCCTTCTTCTGTTGGCAAGTTGCACTATACTGTGTGATTTTTGTGTTGATCTAAACTTGCATTCTTGAGATAAGCTTCATTTGGATACGAGGTATAATCCTCTTTAAATAATGCTACAGTTTATTTGCTAGTATTTTGTTGAGGAATTATTAGGCAAGCATCCTCAATGATATTGGTCTGTAGATTTCTTGTTCTATATTTATCTGGTTTTGTTTCAGAATAATAATGGCTTCATAGAAGAAGGTTAGATATAGTATATATTTATGTTAAGAGTTTGTAAATAAGTGATATTAAATCTTATTTAAATATCTGCTGTGATTTATTTATAAAGGCATCTCCATTTGGGATTTTTTGTGTGATGTTTTCAAATTATTAAATCATCATTTCTACTTATTAAGATGAATTTATGATTTTTATTTCTTTGTCATCTATTTCAGTAGTTTATGTCTCTCTATAAATCTATCCTTTTATTTAAATTATCATTAATGATGTCTCCTCTGTCTTTTCTGAAGTTAACAATTTGAGTCTCAGTAATTAGGTTCTTTCTTGCTTTCTGCACCACCCTCTATCCAACTCACCAAAAATTTACCAATTTTATGGATCTTTTAGAAGAACCAATTTGGGGGTTCCTTGAATTTTTTCCTCATTTAAAAAAATTCTTTATTTTATTTTTATTTGTCTTATCTTTATTATTTGTCTTACTTTCTTCTCTTTGGAATTAGTGTCTCTTATTTTTTCATTGTATTAAAATTAGCATTAGATTAGTGATTTGATTTTTTTATCTTATTTTTAAGTAAGTATGTTTTCTTACTGTTTCCATCTGAGCAAGGCTTTATCTACATCACTCTAATTTTTGGAGGTTGTGTCTTTGTCTTCACTTTTGTTTCTGTCCTTTATTTTTCTTCTGATTTCTTTCTTGAACATTTAATTATTTAGGAGTATAATTTTTAATTTCCCATATATGTGAATTTCCCAAATTTGGTTCTGTTGTTGATTTACATTTTGTTTTACTACATTCAAAGAACATGCTTTGTAAAATTTCAATCTTTCTAAAAGCCTTCATTGTAAATGTCAATAATTTTGAAAAAGAAATTTCAAGGTTTTTGTTTTTGTTTTTTGACTTAACATCTTACGTAATCTAACCTGGAGGATACATATTCTTGAGAAACTATGTATTCTGCTGTTGTTGGATGAAATTTTCCATGATGCCCCTTAGCTTTTGTTGATTTCTAAGGCTTGCATTTCCTTGATTAATATTTCTTTATTTTCTTAGTACAATTTTTAGAGTCTTTAAATAGTTTAGTTTTTAAAACTAATTTTCACTATTTATGACTTTTTTGCTGTGGAGAAGGTTCACTGAGCTCCTCATGCTACAGTTCTGAAAGTCATCTCTGCATCTGTGTGTATTACATATACTTACATGATCTTCAGAGAAATACTTAGGCTGCTGAAGTTGAACTTTTGTAAAGAATGAGGTATGCATAAAATCAGGTAAGGAATTGTCACAGGAAATTATAGTTCAAGAGGTCATGGTCGCCGGCGCCGCTGCTCACTAGGCTAATCATCTGCCTGTGGTGCCGGCACACCGAGTTCTAGTCCCGGTCGGGGCGCCGGATCCTGTCCCAGTTGCCCCTCTTCCAGGCCAGCTTTCTGCTGTGGCCAGGGAGTGCAGTGGAGGATGGCCCAAGTGCTTGGGCCCTGCACCCCATGGGAGACCAGGAGAAACACCTGGCTCCTGGCTTTGGATCAGCGCAGTGTGCCAGCCACAGTGGCCATTGGGGGATGAACCAACGGTAAAGGAAGACCTTTCTCTCTGTCTCTCTCTCTCTCTCACTGTCCACTCTGCCTGTAAAAAAACCAAACAAACAAACAAAAAAAGAGGTCATGAGGTCATGGTGTTTTAACACAACTAGCGCCTCAAGATTTCCTAGGCATATGTGAAAATGTAAGCTTTTATTCTTCTCCTCCAAGCTACTAAGTCAATAAGTTTCAAGAAGCATCCATCAATTCATATGTTAAAATCAACATCCCAGATGGTATTGAATTACATTGTCAAAAGATTCTATCTTAAGTCGTATGGGATTATAAAAGTTAAAAATGAAGATTAAACATCCAAGAAATATACAAAGGAAGAGGAAAAATGGAATATAAGACAATTATAAAATATAGGGAATTGTTCTTTTTTTTAGTAAAAATTATTTTATTTATTTGAAAGGCAGAATGACAGAAGGAGAGTGAGAGACATAGAAAAAAGACTTCTTCATTCACTGATTAATTTCCATGAAGATCACAAAGACCAGGGCTGGGCCATGCTGTAGTCAGAAGCCAAGAACTCCATCCTAGGTGCACACATGGGCAGCAGGCATCCAAGTACTTGGACTATCTTTTGCTATATTAGCAAGGAGCTAGATCAGCAACAGAACAGACAGGACTCAAACTATTGCTTTGTATGGAATGCCAGCATCACAGGCAGAAGCTTAATCCATGGCACCACAACACCAGACACGGGGAATTGTTCTTTAGCAAAGATTGACTAGCTCTGAATTCAGATAGTTAAAACATTGGGCTGATTTAGAAACTCTCTCTTTTTTTGCAATATTTTTATTTATTTATTCGAGAATTACAATTACAGACAGTGAGACGAAGCGACAGAGGGAAAGGTCTTCCTTCCATTGGTTCATTCCCCAAATGGCCGCAATGGCCAGAGCTGCGCCAATCCGAAGCCAGGAGCCAGGAGCTTTTTCCAGGTCTCCCAGGCGGGTACAGGGGCCCAAGGAGTTGGGCCATCTTCTTCTGCTTTCCCAGGCCATATTAGAGAGCTGGATTGGAAGAGGAGCAGCTGGGACTAGAACCAGTGCCCATATGGGATGCTGGCGCCACAGGTGGGGGATTAACCAAGTGAGCCATGGCACCAGCCCCAGGAACTCTTGAATAAATGGTGGATCCAAGGGTAAATTAAACTAAGTGCTCATCATATTCACAAAATATAAAACAGTGCAAAACAAAACAAAAATGAAACACTGTTATCAATTCAGAAAGTGACTTGAGGAAAGTCATTCTGACATACACTAGAAACTAAAATTTGACAGCAGAGAAGAGTATACATATTTGGGTTATACAGCAAGCTAGAAATAAAGAAAACAATAGAAGTTCAAATGTGTGGGGAAATTAGGCACACGTGGCAACTCAAAGATGGCACCCAAAGGAAGTAAGGTGGGCGGTATCCGAAGTTGTCTACCACCAAAGCTGATTGCCCATGCAGCCTCAGGGGAGGTGACGACAACTGATGATGAGTGTACAGACATATGGCTGGTCCTGTAAAAAGTCACCCCGTAAAATGACCATTTAAGTAACTGGTTGGTCCTTATGCCCTGCCCCAGCAATCCTGTGGACTTGTGCTTTAAAAGGCTTTGCTACGCGCGCAATAAACCGAGTTCTTGCTTACTTGACTTGACTGCCCACTGCGTCTGACTGTCCCTGGGTTCAGGGGGCTGGAGAACGGGCAAGTAGCACACTTACCTTTCTTCAGACCCAGTCCATCCTCATTCGGGTGGACTAAGACCCTGCACAAATGGTATGGATTCTCCAGGTTTTTAGAATTGAGAGGTATAAAACTGAGTATAATATTGTCTAATAATTTCAATACTGGTTTAACTCCATTTCTTTATTTGTTCATTTCTTCCACAAATATTTTGATGTATTTATTTATTTGAAAGGCAGGTCAGGAGAGAGATTTTTCCATCTACTGGTCCACTCCCCAAATGGCCACAATAGCCAGGTCTGGGCCAGGCTGAAGCCAGGAGAGCCAAAAATTCCATTCTAGTCTCCCACATTGGTTGCAGGGGTCCAAGCACTTGGGCCATTATCTGCTGCTTTCCCCCTCATAATTAGCAAGGAACTGGATCAGAAGCAGAGCAGTGGGGACTTCAGTGATCTGATATGGGATTCCAGCAACAGAACTGGCTGAACCACTATTCAACAATGCTACAATACCAGACTCAACAAATATTTTTAAACGGCTGCTATGACCAGGCACTGAACTGTGGCTTGATATATGTTAGCAAACATAGGAAGTGAAGATCCCTGTCACAGTGGAGATTAAATCTAAGGCCTTCGGAAATATAATGAATGAGTTAACTATTGGCACAAGAAAGGTTAGAGCCCCAAAATTAGGACTTTTAACTCAATTTCCTAAAATCATGAGTATGCATAGAAAATTGAATAGAAAATGATAGACATAGAAGTAAAATAGTGTAAAAATAGTGATAATTAGAAGAATTAGAAACTCAAATATTAAGTTCAAAAAAGGACCACCAAAACAATATTTGAAGCTGAGCTCAACTACAATCTACTATTTCAAGTTTTTAATGATAGTTGCTACTGGGATGCTGTTGCTTCCTCAAGTACATAAGAATCTGGGGCCAATGCTATGGCATAGCGAGTAAAGCAGCTGCCTGCAGTGCCGGCATCCATATATGCGTTCGAGTCCTGGCTGATCCACTTCCAATCCAGCTCTCTGCTATGGCCTGGGAAAGAAGTAGAAGATGACCCAAGTGTTGAGCCCCTGCACCCATGTGGGAGAATCAGGCAAAGCTCCTGGCTCCTGGCTCCTGGCTTAGGATTGGTCCAGCTCCAGACATTGCAGCCATTTTGGGGGGTAAACCAGTAGATGGAAAACTTTCCCTCTCTCTGCCTCTGCTTCTCTGTAACTCTGCTTTTCAAATAAATAAATAAATCTTAAAAGAGAATTAAAAAGAATATTGGATCCAATTAGACAATTAGAAATCAATTAGAACTTTCTGGAAACAAAACAAAATATTATTTATGTTTTGGGGAATCAATAGCATTCCTATATATGATTCAATATGCATAAGAAACAAGTGTTTGAGAGGTCTCTGGCCACGGTGCCGGCCCCCATCCAGACTCTGTCTCTTACCTTGTTTGTAGCCTATACCAGTCAAGTGTGCTACACAATAGTATTTTGTTCACTTTACCTGTGAGGAAATTGTCTTTTTTATTTATTTATTTATTTATTTATTTATTTTGACAGGCAGAGTGGAGGGTGAGAGAGAGAGACAGAGAGAAAGGTTTTCCTTTGCCGTTGGTTCACCGCGCTGATCTGATGGCAGGAGCCAGGTGCTTATCCTGGTCTCCCATGGGGTACAGGGCCCAAGTACTTGGGCCATCCTCCACTGCCTTCCCTGGCCACAGCTGAGAGCTGGCCTGGAAGAGAGGCAACCGGGACAGAATCCGGTGCCCCGACCGGGACTAGAACCTGGTGTGCTGGCACCGCAAGGCAGAGGATTAGCCTAGTGAGCCGTGACGTCGGCCCGGAAATTGTCTTTTAATTTCCCCACAATCACACATAAATCCAGTTGAGGAAGTGGGGTTGGTATTAGAGAACTGTCAACTAAACATCTTCACCATCCTAAGCATCACTGTGCTTAAATGAATGGCACAGATAGTTCTATGCTCAGTAGCTCAAACAAAAAACAATATTTGAATAGTAGAAATAAACAAAACATCTGGGATATGCAATAGCTAATTTTATATATATATATATATATATATATGTAACCATACTATGTGGACTTTATATAAACTTCCCTGTACTTTACAGGACTATAAGGCCCATCTGTATGCCATATGATGGCGAATATTTATAATTTATAATTTATTAATAAAGATTGAAGTTAGGTATTGGAACCATTCTAGTTAAGATGCCCACTTCACATATTAACTGCCTGGATATAGTTCCCAAATCTAGCTTCAGACTAGTTTACCACAAATGCAGCCCTTGGGTGACAGCAGATGATGGCTCAAATACTTGGAGTCCCTTCTACCTATCGGCAAATGAAATAGTGGATGAGAGTCTCTCTCTCTCTCTCTCAGTAATAAATAATAAAAATTGTAAAAAGGAAAAGATTGTGTGGCCACTGGACTAAGGTAAGTAGCAGATTTCAGAACCCTTATACTCTGTTCAATTTATTAAACCATATTTCCTCTTTTGTTTTTTTTTTTCATAAACTGAAAACTTAAGTCTAAGTAAATATAATAGACAATTTCAGATTCTTGAGCAGTAAGAAAAAAAAAAAAATACTTCTACTCTGTCCTAGTCCGTGAGCTAATTGCAGTCTCCTGGGATAACTGGGTGAGTGCTATGTCTTCTTCAAGACACCTATAATTGAAATAGCATTTCATACTAAAGTACATACTTTGTCATATACAGGTGGGAACATTCCACTGCACTCGCTGGAGAAGGGTATTCATCTTGGAAATGGAAATCAGCCAATCTTGTCACAGGGTGTGTTGATTCTTATCATAATACCAAAACATAAAGACCACACTTAGAGGATAAAGAGGAAACTATATGAAAGAATGTATTAGAATGAGATAATGACATTCCAATATCAGTGTATCAAAATCATGTGATTTCTCCTCCATGTAACCCTCACTACAATGGCAATGTTTAACAGCAAATAAGTAAAATTTTCCCTTAAATTTGAGTGCATGTAATGCCAGAATATCTTCTGTCCCAGTACACTACTGTACTTGAAATGGGGACCCAGATGCCTTTCTAAGAGAGTCTATGGCATATGAGTGCACATCTTTAGCACTACAGCTGAGCAAATCTTTAACTAAAGAATGACTTCTCATACTGTATATCCAGCTTTGTTAATGTAACAGTGCATTATAGATTGCAGCTTGCGGTAAAGGAGAAAAAAATGTTGAAAACTTTTTAGCAGATGGAATCCCATTGTGAATTTATAAGGATATCCAAATGGTATAAAGGAAACCAAAATGATAAACTCAAGAGACCCAGATGTTGTTTTATAGCCAATCTAGTCAAGAGAAAATAACCCTGTTTTCGTTGTAACTGGAAAAAAAGAGGCAAGTAGACATGCTGCCAATATAAAAGCATGCTTTATCAAATTATTTCTCTAATCTATAAAGATGTTGTTTGGTAGCAGAAGATAGAAGAGAAGACCCAGGAACTTATTAGCTAAGTAAATTATTAGTCATTCAAATAAGTCACTTAGAGATGTATTGTAAACCAGGACAAAGTCAAAGGTCAGATCAAAAACAAATTGTCTTCAAACTTCTATTAAACATTTATAGTGCTACTTAACTGCATATTTTCTCCCAATAAAATCAACGAAAGAAGAATATAGGACACAAACGCTCACAAACTCTAAATCAGTTTGCCCTTTAAAAACTGAGACAAGTCAAATGGCAAAATGAGTTGAGAATTCAACTTATATATCAGTAATAATATCAAACATGTTTTGTTTGCAGTCAGATAGTCATAACCATACATTCCCTTAGAAAACTTATGTAGGCATCAAAGTCAGCATAAAACTGAGTTTGGCTGAAAAAGGAATCGAAATGAAAATGTTCTGGAAACAGGAAACTTATTTCCAATCTTGCAAAGAGTTGTAAATAACAGGGAATCAGCTCATTAACTGTCTAACTCTCTCATCTCACCTGTCTGCTCCTGTTTTTCTTTTCCCAACCACGGAAGAATGGTACAACAATTTTGCATTTCTACTCACCTTTGATTGCATTTTAATTACGTTTTGAGATCTCATCCTGTTTCCCTCTGCTGGTAACACCCTCTCATCTTCCTTAATTCAGACACTTCTTCAACTATTAGGTACAAAACCATTTAATTTAGTTCAGAGATTTTATTTTATAACTATGTTCTAGATAAAAATTACATATTTGCATCAACCGTTAGAACTAGCCTCTAAAACATTAAGACAAGGGACTGCAGTGCTTGGAGAACTGTAGGATTTTTGGCAAATATGGTATACTTTGGCAAGTATAGCAATTTTGATAGACTGCACCAAAGTTCAGGATAAACTTTTGGGAAGCAATTAACCCTTACTGAAGTATTAAAAAGACATTAGCACTTATGCATATTATTAAGTGTTTGAGGGAACATTCTTAGAGTCATATTTAGAACCAATGCTTAAGTTATTTTATTCAACTTCTCTGAGCTCCAGGTTTTTCTTCCACTCAGCATCAATATTTATAATACTTAGTTTACTATTTTATCATAATAAAATCACTAAGATGCCATTACACGTGCCATTGTAAATCCCTATTACATAATAACTGCTATTGTTAATGTTTTTGTTGTTGTAGTGAATGGTATTTAATGTTACAAAGCTATAAGGACAGCCATAACTAAGAATAGCAGTCTATAAACAATACCAAATGAATGTATGTGATGACCAATATAATCACTTTAATATGCTTATTCAATATAAAAGTATTATATTCATTTAAAGTTTTTATTTTCAAAGGTGGTTTTTCTAGTTTATTCTTTCATGTGGAATTTAAATCCCTTTTTCTTTCCTTCATAAAGTGACCAGTTCCTTTCATGACTTTACTTGGAACTTTAAGAAATTTTGAAAATTTTTTTTGCAGTAAATCATTCTTTTTTTTTTAACTTTTATTTAATGAATATAAATTTCCAAAGTACAGCTTATGGATTACAATGGCTTCCCCCCATAACGTCCCTCCCACCCGCAACCCTCCCCATTTTTAAGTCTCTATATGGCATTCTTAATATTTAAACTAGTATGTTATTCACCCAAATTGAAATAAATAAAACAAAAGGAATGTTAATTACATGCATTTGTCTGAGTTGATATTTTTTAAGGCAAGCAAGAAAGATTTAGTTGGCTAAATGATGATTGTTTTATATACCATTTAATTCAATAACAAAACCTTTTCAATTAACAATGCACTTAATGAATAAGGAGTCCATCAATTTGTATGTGAGTATGCTTTAATTTATAAATTATGGAGAATATTTTAAGATGTATGTTAAATATGTAGATTTAAAAGATATTTTAAGATTTGAAAGCACAATCTACTCTCCCATTCCTTTATAATAAATCTATAGCTTAGTAAATTTTTTTTTTTTTTTTTTTTTTTTTTTTTTTTTTTTTTTTTTTTGACAGGCAGAGTGGACAGTGAGAGAGAGAGACAGAGAGAGAAAGGTCTTCCTTTGCCGTTGGTTCACCCTCCAATGGCCGCCGCTGCAGCCGGCGCACCGCGCTGATCCTGGCAGGAGCCAGGAGCCAGGTGCTTTTCCTGGTCTCCCATGGGGTGCAGGGCCCAAGCACCTGGGCCATCCTCCACTGCACTCCCTGGCCATAGCAGAGAGCTGGCCTGGAAGAGGGGCAACCGGGACAGAATCCGGCGCCCCGACCGGGACTAGAACCCAGTGTGCCGGCGCCGCAAGGTGGAGGATTAGCCTATTGAGCCACGGCGCCGGCCAAGCTTAGTAAATTTTTATTAAAATATTAACATAGAGAATTCTTAAATGGCTATTAAAGGTTGTAGGCAAATTACCTCCCTAAGTAGTACCATCTGCTTTATTGATATAGTATTTAATTTGATACAATTGCTAGAAATTCAAGAGACTCAATGGACACTACCAACTGACTTTGTAAACATGATATGGAAGTGAAGTATCTGTAAGGAAGATAGCAACTTTGTGCTTAACTGTAAATTTATTTTCTTTGTATTAATCACAATGCTGTATTCTTGTCTATCCAGTCTTAGAAGATAAAACTCAATGAATTTATACTGTTTTGCTCACAAATGAATTGTGCTCTTAATTTTATCATGCTATTCTTAAAACTATTAGCTGTGTATCTGCTTTATGGGATGTTCCTACATAAGCTGATTGCTCATCAATTTGGTGTCCATACATTTCTCTGAAAGCTATATTATAATTAGAGTTTAGGTTAATACTATTCAGTAACCATAAAACAGACATAAAATAATTATAACTCATTTAGTGAAATTAGAAAAGGAGCAATTATTAGACTCCCATTGTGAAGCTTTGCTGTGAGGGATAGATAATCTATCTGCAAGATGTACTTTAGGAACACCATTTTCAAAGAAATAAAGGAGATCGATTACTGCTTTGTTTTTGTTCACTTGAGGCAGAAGGGGTAGAACTGAAAACTTGCATATGTGAGTTTCTTGAACTTTTCTGAATGTTTAGGCAAACTGAAAAATGACTCTGGGGATACCGAAGATTTTAAAGAGATTTCTACTCATTTGGTTATTTGTGAATCAGAAATTATATGTCTGAGACTTTAAATAAGTTATACAAATTAATTCATATTTGTAAATACATTTCTCAAAGATTTTTTAAAAGATTACATTATAATGCATGCAAGCCCTATTTGAAAATCTTAATGATCATTCAGGTTTGCTTGAGGTTTTTTCTTTTTTTTTCCAGTTTACTCCAGAATGATTGGTTTGTTTTAGTGTCAAGGAAAGTGCATTGAGTTTTACAATTTGCCTTATTATTAAATCACTCATCCCTAAAACAAGTATATTCATCTATCAGAGATGAGAACTGATAATATACAACTCAAAAATTTTGAGAGTAACAGATTTCTCTGCAATCTCTTTCAAGATACATTGTTTCATCAAAATATTTTCCTACGATATGAAATTTCTAATGTCCATGGAAGAAAAAATAGTCTATCAAGCCTATCATCTATGTATGAATATGTATATATATATATATGTATGTATGTATGTATGTATCAATCTCCCTATCTTAGTGTATGTTTTATAGAAAATGAAACAGATGAATCTGGTACATCTGTACATTTGATTTCCTTCTAGTCTTGCTGGAAGGCATGTCGGGTGGCAAGAATTTAAATTTCTAGGTTGAGTGACATGGAAGCATGTTTGAAATAAGAGAACCCCGCAACATACCTGTATCAACCCCATGTGCATTGAGAGGAAAAATCTCTTCATATTGACCTTAAGAGAGGCAAGTAGAAGGTTTATGATTTTTCTCCTCATTATCATCAACTGTTTGCTAATATATGCCTTATAGTTTTGTTGAATCTATAGTAAAATCCCAATAAAGCAGAAAATAAATTTGGGCACATACTGTAGTTAGTGTGATATTAGGGAGAAAAACAACAAAATGAAACAAAAAACCATAGGGCTGCACTGTTCCAAAGAGTTGAATTCATCACTAATTTTATTTATATATTTTACATATGACTTTTGCTGTGATTTTTGCTCAGTGAAAGCAAAGATACATCCGGAGAATTGTCTCTGACAGCTATGAACAGAAGGAAAGAAAAGCATTTCCTTCTGAGGACTTTTCTGTCACATAAGCCTTTTACATGTTTCTCTCTTTTTACCTTTCTTCCTTGCTTTCTGACCACTAGGGATCTAATGTTAGCACAGGGTCACTGGGGTTCTGTCCAGCTCTAGACAGATGTTGCTACAGCCAGGGTTTTATAATGACAGAATGAGATTTCCAGAATGCACTGGTGAGTTCCACGGCAATTGTTAAGCTTGTCCTTTAGAGCAAATAGAAGGAAAGTCATTGATTACTCTCAACACTCACTACCTTTTCTTGGAGTATATGAAGTGCTTTTGTTTTTCTTGTCCAAAAATAACAGAAAGAAGTCCTGCAAATAGACCATATTATTCACGGTCCTGGGAAAGACTCTCAGGCATCATAATTTACATTGAACTGAAAGGAATTAAGATGCTTAAGATGAGTTCAGTCTTGCTAGACAAGTTATGGGAATTAATTGAACAAAAATGCAAAATTAAAGCAAATGATGAATTTGGCTAATTTCTTCCCCTTCCAATGTTCCAGTATATTTCTCTGACCATTCTCCAGGAACATTGCTTGAACTAACAGCTGTGAATTATAGGTTTCAAGTAAAGTATACAGTGTTTTTTTTTTTTTTCTTTTTAGAAAAAGCAACTGATGAACAGTTGTCTCAAAGATTTAGAGGATTCATTCCAGTTTTTAATAATCCCATGTGGCTTTAAACTATTTTAATACTTTCTCTCAACATGTTTCCTACTATACAGCTGTGAAATTAGTAGAGCAATTGACTTAAGAAGCAAATGCTTTTATTTTTCTGTACCATGAGTATGTTTAGGGACCAGGTAAAAGTTTAATAGCAAAAACAATTACATTATTAACCAATAGTTACAGTTTGTAAATTTAATCAAATTGATTCTTTCGTAAAAAGAGCCAACTTGCCTTATTTATTTGATTTTAACAAGCAATACCTCTATCTGTCTTTAAAATGTGAAATTAACTCATTTAAATCATCTGATGAGTAAGTGTAAACATAAAATAAGAAAGTAACTTATTGTGGCACCTTGTTTTAAGTTTGCTGTGGATACTTTCTCTGCAACATTTCTCTTAGATGAATAAGATAAATGATGCTTTAATACTGATAAAATGTCATTGTCATATGGAGAGAAGTTAAAAAAAAAGAGGAGCTACAATAATCCAAATCGATTTATTAACATCTTGATATAAATCAGTGCTAAAACTTTTAACAAAATATCTAAATAAGATTATCCACAATATTTCGTGTAAATGTTGCCTACATTAACTTAAAAAAATCCAGATTTTTTAAAAATCAGTCTTTAATAAGGAAAAGAGATAAATGAAATATCTAAAGAATCACTATTGGTGCTTGCATTTCTTATGTGTGTATGTTCCATATTACCATATGTATTCTTTTAATGATATTAGTATTAAATAAAATATATTAATATTAATGAGAAATATTAAGATACAGTTGAAAAGTGATATATTTTCAGTAAATGATTGAAAATTAATACAAGTGTATATTTCCAAATTTCCAGATAAATATATCTTCCCAAAATTTATAGATAAGAATATCAATATTATATGAAAAATTAGGATCCAATGATTTTTAGATCTAAGCCCCTTTAATTCCTTACACGTCTTTGATTTAACTTTAAAATAGAATCCCTTTCCCTTTCAACAATATGGTAACAGATAATTTAAAAATATTTTACAAATTTTAAGTGTAATATTTACTTGTGTAGTTTATAACATGTACAATTTATTTGTAATGCAACTAGGTTTTAGTACTTAGAAATTCCTTTTAAATATTCATGAAATGTATGTAGAAATGTTTACATGTAACATATGTCTCTAATGTTCGTGGAATAAAAAATAGCACTTTAATATATTCCCAACATATTCTGAAATGTCAACGTTTGTCTTCACAAAATCTAAAAGATTACTTGCATAAAACAATGTTAGTTTTCCTGTGACTATGTGAGAATTGTGCTCTCTGCATTTCAACTGCACTCCTCACATGCTAAAATATGCATAACCCTCCATTTCTCCCTTTTATTTCCAGACCACTTCAGAGCTCCTAACAATCTAATTTTGAGAAAACTTTGTTAGTTTTCTTTCATAATTTAGTTATTTTTACTTTCCTGTACACTCAGTAAAATTCTTTTGAGATTTTTAAAACAAAAAATGAAGTAAAATCATGAGAATATCTATAACAGTAAGCAGTACTTAAGTCCAAGACAGGGGTGGCCTTAGAGATCCTTAGCAACAGCATAGATTAAAACATCTAAGACTAACTATGCTGTTCTTAAAATCAAGCATCATATCCATTCTTCTGGTGTTGTTATGTATTTTCTTCTCCACAAAAATGTATGATTTTCTAGGTTACTTAATCAAAGTGGAATTTGAGGTTGAAACCCAAACTAACCAAAATAAAACTTCAATCTTAAGATCCAAATAAATCTCAAATGCTTTTGTATAATTAATTACCAGCTTAGGAAGTCACATTTTTTTTTCTGTCAAAATAACCTTCAGCTAAAAAATGTATAACTGACACAGAAGTTTAAATTTTGCTACATTTTTTTAAAAGATTTTATTTACTTTTTTGACAGATAGAGTTACAGACAGTGAGAGGGAGAGACAGAGACAAAGGTCTTCCTTTTGTTGGTTCACTCCCCAGATGGCCGCAAAGAGCCAGGTGCTTCTTCCTGGTCTCCCATGCGGGTGCAGGGCCCAAGCACCTGGGCCATCCTCCACTGCCCTCCCAGGCCACAGCAGAGAGCTGGACAGGAAGAGCAGCAACGGGGAATAGAACCAGCGCCCATATGGGATGCCAGCGCCTTAGGTGGAGGATTAACCAAGTGAGCCACGGCACCGGCACCAATCTATCTACATTTAAACTACAAGTTTCTTCTACTTAGAAGTAAAATAAAAGTAGAGTTATATGCTGGGAAAAATTTCCTGTACTATTATGAAAAAATATAAATGGATGACACAATGTATTTAAATGTATACATTTAATGTGATGCAGTAAATTATTTCTCCAGAGTCCCTTTCAGCATTAATTTTTTGACTTTATGACAGGTTCATGGAAAATTAAAAGAAAGAAGAGAATGAAGTAAGGATGTGAGTGAGAAACAAATACAGAAACACAAAAAAGGAAAGAGTAAACTACCAGCATGAAAGGAGTAGAAAGCTAAATAAAATTGGGTACTGCTCTAATTTTGATATGAATATGTGATCAGTTCACCAGGGAGACACTTGTTACATTAAGCCAAGAGTATTAAAACTTACCTTTCCAGGATGATAATTCTGATGCTATCTAACTAACTTCCTTTCTGCAAATCAAATTTCTACACTTTATTTTACTATTTTTCTTTCTATAACCTTTCTCCACTTTTATATCTGTAAATTAGAGCAGATGTCAGCAACAGTAGGAAAATCTCCCACAAAATGAGAACACCTGTCTTTTTGAAGAGGGACAGAGATCCTACAAGAGGAAAAAAAGAAAAAGAAAGGTTGGCTTATAGATAGAGTGAACAAGTGAACAAGAGGCTGGAGTGATGCTGATTCTGGTCTATTCAACAGGAAGCCTATGTGATATTGTTAAATCGTACTATATAGGAAAGGCAGAAAAATAAGGTGGGATGTCTCACACACACACACACACACACACACGGTAACCAAGGTAGAAGTACTGAGAAGTTATTTCAGTATAGAAATAGAAAGGTTTGTGTATTTGGAAATTACTATCAGTTACATGAATTGCATTCAGGATGAACAGAGAAGGTAGATGTACACTGTGTTGAATTAATTCTGTTTATATACTATACCAAAAACGAGGTGATAGGTAGTAGTTCAAACAGCTCAATGAAGTGAATGTTGATTGGCTATGACCAAAACTACCCTATAAAGAATATCAGAGTTTAATAGCTTTAAAGGAGAAAGGCACTTTGAAAATCACTGCATCTCTACTTCAGATGTGAGAAAAATCAAGATCCAGAGATAAAAAAATTGTATATAGAAATCATGCAACTATTGATATAGATTGATAGATAAGATATATAGATATATAAGATAAAATATAGATTATATACATTTCTATATATAGTCTGATTATGGTAACATTTTCTCTCTAGTGTGTAACATAGCATGATTCTATGATTACTATGGTTTCTCTCTCTATTTCTCTCTCTCTGTCTGTATCTCTCTCTTCCACCCCCTCCAGTCCTCTCTATCTCCCTCCCCCAGCCCCCCAGGCATTCCTGTTTTGTGGTGAATTGGATCTAAAATTCACTTGCAAATACCAAAATCTGAGGATGTTTAGGTCTCTTATAAAGTGGCATAATACTTGCTACCACTTTAAGTTATTTCTAGATAACTTGTAATAACTGCTATGTAAAACTTGCTATACTATATAATTTGGAGAATAATAACAAGGTCAAATTCCATACCTGTTTAACACGGATTTATTTTTTTCCTGAACATTTGCATGTCACAGTTGAAATCACAGATGCAGAGAAGCTATTGTATACAGCACCTTTTTTTTCTTTTTAAGAAAAGAGCCACTTATGTTTCTTTTTTGAATGGTATTAGTACTTTAAAGGAGAGTTTCCAATTAGTCACAATCCATTTCTATTTTAAAGTAAATATTTAACTTGATATTTCCTAAATCCTTTTCTGCCTCATGAATCCTATCTGTTAAAATGGGCCCACTCTGGGACAATTTACCTGAATCTCTTTACATTTAAGTTTTACAGATGTTGTAAGAAGGTAGATGTATTACAAGACATAGTATCAACTGTTTTCCTTCTTTCCAGGAATTCATATAATAGTATCTATTACTTTTCACAACCTCAAATTTCTAAACACCACCCAGATAAAAATGACAATTAATGGTGTTTCTGTTAAATATTAGATGATATATTAAAAGCAATGAATAGCACCTTTGCATCAAGAATATAGTCTACAGTTTATTAGAGACAGGATTGGATTCCTGCTTCTAATGTTATTCACATTCCTCTTGATTCTATCTTCAATGCTTGACTCAATCTATATTATCTCTTACCTTTGCATATTAACATCAATAGCATGTCATTTTATTAGTCTCTCGATACTCACTGATGTTTTATGCATAATGATGCTTAAATTTAATTGAGCTGTAAGTTTCAGTTTAATTATGAGGCTATGTGATACCTTCAGCACTTTTTCTTCTATGATTACTATAACATTTTCTTTTTAACCTCTTTAAAATTCTTCATCTATTAAACCCCAACCAGACAAGCCATTTCTAAGAAAAAAAGATTTAGATTAAATTCAGATTGCAATAATTCTATTATATGTACTGTATTTTAGCAAAACCCTTCTTTAAATATTCCTTGTAGAATATTCTAACACTGACTTTTATAAGTCTAGTTCTTACTAGAAAAGTTTTTGGTTTAAAAATCAAAGAATATATATGCAACTACAAAGAAAGTGCCAAATTCAATTATGCCTATTTTTTTACCCTGGCTTACTTATGCTCTTTAAATGATGCTTGAAACTTTTCACAGTTGGTATCATGGTGTGAGCACTAATCTGATGATGTAGAAGTATAGGATTTTCTGTTGTGGCAGGTATTTAATAAGCCACCTCAGTTCTTGTGGCAGCGCAGATGAAAATTGTACCCACTGGAGGTAGCATCCAGGCATCAATTTCCTTTGAGGAGAGAAGGAGATCATGAGATTATGCAAACAGAGCTGATCAAATCTCCCTTCTAATAAAAAGAGAGAGACAGAGAGAGTGTGTGTGTGTGTGTGAGAGAGAGAGAGAGAGAGAGAGAGAGATTTACCACACTCAATTGGGTATCACCTAGACACTCTTCTCACCCTAGAGCGCTGAACAGAGCTCCCTGACCACACCCAACACATGTGTCTGGATATTCCCTGAAAAAGCAGACATTCCACTAAACCACAGAGGTATAGTCCAAAGATAAAACCCATCACAGAAGAAAAGAAATGCCAACAATATCACCTCAAATATGAATAATAAATGCAGCAATTCAAGAAGCAAAAGAACACAGCACTTTAATACTAGAATGTGAAGGTGAAGAGATTAACAAAATGCCAGAAATGGAATTAAAAAAATTGATTGTGAGATTACTTGGAGGTAACCAGAAGCAAATCCATGAAGTAACGAAATCCATACATGATGTTAATGAAAAATTTTCCCATGAAGTTGAGATTATAAAGTGAAATCAAAATGAAATATTGGAAATGAAAAATTCAATAGACCAAATAAAGAAATATGGTGGGAAGCCTTAAAAACAGACTCAGTGAGGCAGAAGAAAGAATATCTGAGTTAGAAGATGAATCTGGAAATTTTACATTCAGACCAGAAAATGCAGAAGAAATTAGAAAATGAAAAAACAGTGCTGGAGATTTATAGGATATTATAAAATGACCCAACATATGAGTCTTAGGATTTACTGAAGGTGTGGAAAGAGAGATGGATTAGAAGGCCTTTTTAGTTAAATAATTACATAAAACGTCCTTAATTTGAAGAAAGAAAAAGACATCCAAGTACAGGTAGCACATAGAATTCCTAATAGACATGATCAGAAAAGATCTTCACCATGAAACATTTTAATCACTCTCCACAGTAAAACATAAAGAAAATTCTAAAATGTGCATGAGAGAAATGACAGATTACTTTCAGAGGACCTCCAGTTAGACTCACAGCTGACTTCTCTTCAGAAACCCTAGAGGCTAGAAGAGAATGGCAAGATATATTCCAAGTCTTAAGAAAAAAAGCTGTCAACCCAGAATACTGTACCCAGCAAAGCTCTCATTTATGAATTAAGGTGAAAAAAAAGACCTTCCATAACAAACAGAAACTGAAAGACATTGTCACCATTGTCATCCAGCCTTACAAAAGATGATTAAGGATTTGCTACACACAGAAATGTAATCACCACTACAAAAAAAGAAAGAAAAAAAAAAAAGGAAAAAAAGCTGAAGGCAGAAAATCTCCCAATAAAAGTACAAGGGAAATCCAAAGAAAACAACAGAAATATTTATGGAAAAATGGCAGGGCCAAGTAGTTACTTATAAATTGTCATCATGAATGTAAATGATCTCAACTCTTCAGTTAAAAGATACAGACTGTCAGAATGGATGAAAAATAAAACCCATCTATGTACTGCCTACAAGAAACACATCTCACCAACAAAGATAAATGCATTCTGAAATTGAAAGGATGGAAAAAGTTATTTCATGCTAACAGAAATTTTAAAAAAAAGCTGGTGGAGACAACATCATATCAGACAGAATAGACTTTAACACAAAAACTGTTAAAAGAGACAAAGAATGGCACTAAGTAATGATTAAGGGATCAATTCAACAAAAAGATGAGACTATTATAAATGTATTCATACCTTTTATGGACTTAATTACAGGGCACCTGGTTATTTAAAAGAAATGTTAATGGATTTAAAGGGCGACAAAAACTGCAATACAAAGACTTCAATACCCCACATTCAGCAATGGACCAATAAACCAGACAGAAAATCAGCATGTAACAACAGAGTTAGAAATGACAGAGTGAATTGACACTGCAGACTGAATGGACCTAATGATTATCTACAGGACTTTTCAACCTACAGATGCAAAATACACATTATTTTCACTAGTACACAGAGCTTTCTCCAGGATAGATCACATGGTAGTCCATAAAGCAAGTCTCAGCAAATTCAATAAAATCAAAATTATACCATGCATCATCTCTCATCACAATGGAATGAAGCTGGAAATCAACAATTCAGGAATCTCTAGAACATATGTAAACACATGGAGTCTGAGCAACATGCTCCTGAGTGAACAATGGGTCATTGAAGAAATCAAGAGAGAAATAAAAAAAAAAAATTTCTGGAAACAAATGAAGACAACAATACAGTATATCAAAACTTATGGAATAGAGCAAAAGCAATGTTAAGAGGAAACTTTATAGCAATTGGTGCCTAAATGAAGAATTTGGAAAGGAACCAAGTAAATGAGCTATCAATGTATCTCAAAGTCTTAGAAAAATAATAGAAAACCAAAACCGAAACTAGTAGGAGAAAAGAAATAATTAAAATTAGAGAAGAAATAAACAAAATTGAAATTAAAAAATACAAGGGATCATGAAATGAAAACCTAGTGTTTTGAAAAAATTAAAGAAATTGACACACAATTTACCCAACTAAACAAAAATAAAGGAGACAGAAGACCCAAATCAATAAAATTAGAGATAAAAAAAGAAATGTAACAACAGACATCACAGGAATAAAAAGGAAATAAAAAATTACTATAAAGACCTGTGTGCCAACAACTCAGGAAACCTAGAAGAAATATACAGATTCCTGGACATGTGCAACCCACCCAAATTGAGCCATGAGACAAAAAAAATCTAAATTAACCAATAATCAAGATGGAAATTGAATCAGTAATAAAGACAATCCCAGAAAAAAAAAAGCCCTGGACCAGATGGCCTCTCTGCTAAATTCTTCTAAATATTTAAAGAAGAAATAACTCCAACTCTTCTCAAGCTATTCAAAACAGTTGAAAGGGAGGGAATCCTTCCAAACTCCTATGAAGCCAGCATCACCTTAATTCTCAAAGCTGAAAAAGATATAACAGAGAAATAGAACTACAGATCAATGTCCCTAAAGAACTGAGATGTGAATATCCTCAACCAAATACTAGTTAATCAAATCCAACAACACATCAGAAACATCATTCACCTGGACCAAGTGGTATTTATATATGGTATGAAGATAGTTCAACATTTACAAAATGTCAGTGTGACACATCACATTAACAAATTAAAAATAAAGAACCTGTGATTAACTCAATAGATGCAGAGGAAGCATTTGATAAAACACAACACCTGTTCATGATGAAAACTTTAAGCAAATTGGGGATAAATGGAACATTCCTCAACACAATCAAGGCAGTTTATGACAAACCCACAGCCAGCATTCTATTGAACAGGGAAATTATGGGATATATACACCATAGAATATTACACAGCAGTAAAAAAGAAAATAAAATCCTGTCATTTGCAACAAAATGGATGAAACTAGAAAACATCACACTTAGTGAAATAAGCCATTCTCAAAAAGAACCAAAGGGATCACATAAACAAGAATAGTGTCTGCAAATACTAGCTGATAGAATAAAAAAGGGAGAGAACGATCCAACATGGGAAGTGAGATACACAGCAGACCCATAGAATGGCAGATGTCCTAAACAGCACTCTGGCCTCAGAATCAGCCCTTAAGGCATGCGGATCCGGCTGAAAAGCCCATGAGAGTATTTCAGGCATGGAAAGCCAAGACACTCTGGCGAAAAAAAAAAAATGACCTAGATGAAAGATCTCTGCAGGTGAGATCCCAGTGGAAAGAACAGGTCATCAAAGAAGGAGGTACCTTTCTCTGAAGGGAGGAAAGAACTTCCACTTTGACCATGGCCTTGTCTAAATATGATCAGAGTCGGTGAACTCAAAAGGCTTCCATAGCCTTGGCAGCTCATGACAAGAGCCTAGGGTGATTACTGATGCCATAAACAAGAGTGTCAATTTGTTAAGTCAACAACAGGAGTCACTGTGCACTTACTGCTCATGTAGGATCTTTGTCCTTAGTGTGCTGTACATTGAGATTTAATGCTATAACTAGTACTCAAACAGTATTTTTCACTTTATGTTTCTGTGTGGGAGCAAACTGTTGAAATCTTTACTTAATGTATGCTAAACTGATCTTCTGAAAATAAAGAGAATCAAAAATGTATCTTGATGTGAATGGAAGGGGAGAGGGAATAGGAAAGGGGAGGGTTGCGGGTGGGAGGGACGTTATGGGGGGGAAGCCATTGTAATCCATAAGCTGTACTTTGTAAATTTATATTCATTAAATAAAAGTTAAAAAAAAGAAAGAAAAGGAAAAAAAACCTGTTTTCTCCCTGATATGTGACAACTAATAGAGCACCTAAAAGGTAATTTATAAAATGAAATTAATATTGGATATAGGCCGGTGCTGTGGCTCAATAGGCTAATCCTCCACCTAGCGGTGCCAGCACACCAGGTTCTAGTCCCAATCGGGGCGCCAGATTCTGTCCTGGTTGCCCCTCTTCCAGGCCAGCTCTCTGCTGTGGCTCAGGAAGGCAGTGGAGGATGGCCCAAGTGCTTTGGCCCTGCACCCCATGGGAGACCAGGAGAAGCACCTGGCTCCTGCCATCGGATCAGCGTGGTGTGCCTGGCCGTGCCAGCCGTGGGAGCCATTGGAGGGTGAACCAATGGCAAAAGGAAGACCTTTCTCTCTGTCTCTCTCTCTCTCACTATCCACTCTGCCTGTCCAAAATATATATATATATATATATATATATAGGATATAAAATGACAGCTCTTGAGATAGATTATTGAGGAGTGGTTTTTTTAATACAATTTGTTGAACTCTTTACTTAGTATAGAGTTATTCTTATGTATATAAAGTAAATTGAAACTAAATCTTAGTGAAAAATAGGAATGGTAATAGGAGAGGGAGCAGGAAGAGGGGTGGGAGTGTGGATTGTCGGGTGGGTATGGTGGGAAGAATCACAATATTCCTAAATTTGTATTAATGAAAAGTGTGAAGTTTGTGTTCCTTAAATAAAAGGTTTCTGGGAAAAAATTAAAAATATAGATAAATAACAAAATACAAATAAAAATTAAACCACCTCGTTGTTAACTATGTGAAACTTTCATGTTGATGATGTCTATAGGTTAAATATCCAAAACTTTTGATAAATTATCTGGATAATTGTCTTCATATCAAAACATTCCCATAAGCCTTGATATTTTGTTTTATTTTATTTTTAAAAAGTATTTATTGCTTTTTTTGAGAGGCAGAGAGACAGATACACACACACAAAGAATGAGCATCCATCTGCTTGTTTATTTCCCAAATGTCCACAAATGATTGAGGCTGTACCAGATAAAGCCAGAAACTAGGAATGCAATCCATGTGTACAACATGAGTAGCAGGAACCCAATCAGTTTAGCTGTCACCATTGCCTCCCATGGACTGCAGTAGTATAAAGTTGGAGTCAGGAGCTGGAGTGGAGAATTGAAGCCAGGCACTTCAATGTGGAACAGAGGCACCTTAACCTAAATACCTGCCTATACTTTCCCCTTTAATGTATGTTCTACACTTGTTGATTTCAAATGAATACGCAAGTATCCAACAAAGGTTAGAAACATGAGTTTTGAGTTTTAAAACCAACCTTTGAAAATTAAAAAGGCTTTGGAAGGATTGATGCTTTCTATGTTCTCTCATGCGAGGGCATTATACAAAATCTGTAATACTTCCGTTAGCCTATCTAATTAACCAGTATTAAGAGAATCAATGTGTGTTAAATAAATCATATTTTATATCTTTCATGAGAATCAACAATTGCTTGAGCCATTTCCAAAAATTTACCTGAGTCCAAATATATAGCTCTATGTTAAGGAGGCATGGATTTAGGGGATTGAGAAAGGAACTGTGAAACAGTTGAAGGTAAAGTCAATTGCTTATAACGTCAAAAATGTCAGAAAGAGAAAGCAAGCAAGTTTTCAATCAAAATTTTAAGAAAATAGGATACAATAATTTCACTGATAATGGCAATATATTGGAAGGTATCAACTCAGAGATGTGTGAAAATCAGAAAAATTCTAGTGAGGATAAATACAAAGAAATTACATCAAGAAAACTGTAACAACCTATTAAAAAAAGAAAGTTCTAAGGGTAGCTCGAAAATGAATTGATCACTTTAAAAGTACAACAAGAAAATGATTTATCAACAGCTATTATAAAAGACATGTAATAAAGAAAAAGAATCTCACTGCTGATAAAAATAACTGCTTAGATACTTGGGCAAAATACTATTCAAAGGGAAAACAAGCAACAATTTGTGAAAAAAAGAACTGAAGGAGTCCATGAAGCCATCATGAAAAGAAAAACTAACTCAATTTCTTCAGGAAAGTTACAGACAGAAAGATAAAAAATAGAAAAGAAAGATAGAAGAAAGATAAATCAGAGCACATTGGAAAATGTAAGCAAATAGTGATTACACCAAAAAAAGTGCACCTTGAATTAGAAATGACTGAAATATATAATCACAATATTGTTAAATGTTGAAGATTTGAAAGAACAGAATGTAATGGTCTGATGTTTGGCAATATTATAGAAGTAATAAATAATAATTTTGATAATATACAAAACAATAAAAATTCTGTCGTATATAGTAATTACATGAGAATGAATACATAAATGATATTATTAAGGAAAAATATAATAAGAAAAAAATATCAATCAGAGTTATGGCAAGATAGTAATCACAAAAATAAAATATAGATGAATCAAATAAATTAATACTATTATTGTAGGTAGATAGATATATGATGATGGTATTAAGTATTGAAGTAAAAGTTTGAAATTTTAAAAAATACATAAAATGGCCGGCGCCACGGCTCACTTTGTTAATCCTCCACCTGCGGCGCTGGCACACCAGGTTCTAGTCCCAGTTGGGGCGCCAGATTCTGTCCCGCTTGCTCCTCTTCCAGTCCAGCTCTCTGCTGTGGCCCAGGAGGGCAGGGGAGGATGGCCCAAGTCCTTGGGCCCTGCACCCGCATGGGAGACTGGGAGGAAGCACCTGGCTCCTGGCTTTGGATCTGTGCAGCGCACCAGCCGTAGTGGCCATTTGGGGATGAACCAATCGAAAAGGAAGACCTTTCTCTCTGTCTCACTCTCTCACTGTCTAATTCTGCCTGTCAAAAAAAAAAAATACATAAAATAAACACTCAATGTGCTCACAAAATATAGAGAGAAAGCTTGAAAAGCATACAAACACCAAAGGAATGTGAGAACAGCTATACAGATATCAGACATATAGATCTGAAGACAAAGATGCTGTTAAAAAAATATCTATTTCTTCATACTTGAATTCATTCAATATTTAAAAACCTTAAATTCTTGTGCACTCAATAACATGGAGTCAAAACAAAAGCAACAACCAACAAATGTACAGTGAGAGAGTTTACCACTCTTCTTTCATGTTAAAAACAAATTTGAGAAAGATGAGAACAATATTAGAGATTTGAGCTCATAATTCCTTTGATTTAAACTTGTAAGTCTTAAACTCACTGGCAATATACATGAAATTAACTCAAAGTTTGGGAAGAAAACAACTAGTAGTAAAGAGTTTTGCGATATTTTTTTATATTGATCTGTTAAGAGATGATCTTCCATCACATATTTGGGCAAACTGATAAAGTCCAAGGTTCTGTCTCTCTCCCTATCTCAGTGATTTTAAACCACCCAGTGAGGGGATCTTCACCTATATCCCATGCTCAAACTGCCATACAGCCTCAAACCAATCACAACTGCCAGCTCTCGAGTATTTTCAAATCTGTTTGGGGTCTTTCTTACTCCAGAAAGGACTTATCATTAAGAAACTAACACAGATCACCCCATGCCTTTGTGGAAAATAGGTCTCCAGTCTCACACCTGGAGCAAGAAATAGAGAGGAAGAAAGGATAACAGTTTCTAAGTGAGTCTAGAACCTTGCAAGGTAAATTCCATTGGCTTTTAGGTTTGAGAATAAGCCTTTTGGTTAGAAGTCCTGACCCACTGAGGTGGCAGCCATGCCTTCATGGCCTTGTGAAGGTGTCTCAAAAAATTCTGTGACTATATGGAATATCGCTTTTGAGATTGGACTACATATGTCAAAGTCAAGCTAATAAAAGTGAAGTTATATTCTCTATGATTGACCTAACTAGATGATCCCTTTAAAACAAGATGAAGTGGCCCTAGGATCCTAATATCTCTGCCCTCCTTAAACTCCTATATTGAAATTCAGGCCCCCAAGCTGATAGTATTAGAAGATGGGGCTTTTAGGTCACGAGGGCACAGCCCTTAAAAGTGGAACTTGTGTCTTATAAAGGAAACTCTTGATGTCTCTCCTGCCTGCTCTGCCCGGTGGGGTCAGACTGAGAAGACAGGCATCCACGTGCCATGAAGAGAACTCTGATCAGACAATGACTCTACAAGGGCCTTGATCTTGACCTACCCAGACCTCCAAGTCATGAGAAAGGAATTTATGTTGTCTGTATAACTCACTCAGTTTGAGATGTTTTGATACAGTAGGCTAAATGGCCAGAGTCCTGAACAGGTCAGTGAGAGTCTAAGCAGGAGAAATGCTCTTCTGCTGACCTTCAAGAAACAAAAAGCCATGTTTCAGGTGGTCACCTGGCAGATAATTGTGGACAGCTTCTCAGACTGAGCTTCAGTCCTACAACTGCGGTGAACTGAATCCAGGCAACAAACTTAGATGCTGACCCCAAATCTCAATGAGATCATAACCCTTTAGACACCTGGATTTGATACTATTAGGAAAGTAGGCAAAGGACCCAACTCACCAGTGGCAGGAATCCTGACCACAGAGACTGTATTCTAAAGTATGAAGCTACAAGGCAATTAACTTGTGTTGCCTTAAGCCCTTAAAGTTATGATCATTTGTTACACAGCAATAGAAAATTGAGATGTATAGATTCTTATATCTCTTATGAACATAAAGATGAAATTACATTTTGAGACATACGAAGATTTTTTTCAAATCTCAACAGTGTGTGTGCAAAAACATGATTGAAATTCATGAGAACAAATGAGCCACACATAGAATATTTCATTAATTTCATTTTTTCTCAACTGGCTCTAAAGAGCAAGGAGGTAGTCTGAGCATATTGATACAGCTTTCCAGGATGCCTAATCCAGTCACCTCACTAACATTATGATGAATGTCCATAAACATATCAGATCTCAGAAGGCCATTTCTTACCCTGGTATACTAAGAAAGTGTATCGTGAGCACAGTAATAGTTTAAATTTTTCAGCAACACCGAACACCTCTTACAGATTTGCTAGCAACACTTTAGCAATCATAAAAAAAATCAAATTTTAGTTTTTGAATCTTGCTCTCTAATTTTTATTATTGAATGTTTCTAAAATGCATTGACCATATTACATTTCTATGATGATTAATTCTTCCTTATTGTGATTCTAAAATTAAAAAATAAATGTTAGATGGATAGAGTGATCCTTTTGAAATAGATCTAGTTACTGCCATGCTAAAAGCACTTAGAAATCACCATTTCAACATGAAATGTAGTAAAATCTTGTCATATAATGTTCAAGTATGCTTTAAAGAGATAGAAAACAGAGTATATTTTTATGTTACAAACAGAATACTAAGCAAAAGGCAAAAATTGGCATATCGTATCCAAGAAAACATATATAATTTTATAAAGAAATTATCAATTTGCATCAATTGGTATTTTTGTATGTATTGTTAATTCACACAAACTTAAGAGAACAAAGCTTGACAACACACCCCTGTATGTTGAGACAATGCCAGAATGATTAAAATGCCACACAGGATCAGGAATTTTCAAGAGAATGAGAAAATGTGAAACTAGACCTTACAACTTTCCCTAGGACAGATTCTACTACAGCCTAGGATAAGTTGCTTCCCTTTCTTTTTTGTTATCCTGGTTGTTAAATCTGACCTAGTTCTGATAAGGGGCCTTTGTTGTTTGAATTAGTGTATGGACCTGGTGCCCTAGGGTAGGTGGAGCCTTATAACCAAGGTGTGGAGGGTGACTGCACTACCTGGAAGCTTAGTAGAAATGCAGTCTCAAGTCCTGCCTCCAGCCTACTGAATCAGGTGCTCTGCAAGCACTGGAGAGCAGTCACTCTCAATTCTGGTTACACATCCAAAGTAAAAAGACCTTAAACCACAAAATTAAATGTATCCAAACCAAAATAAAAACAAACAGGAAAAGAACAGAAAGAACAAAAAAGCAAATGTTCAAGTCCTGTAATTATAGCGTATTTGGGAATTTTTAAGTGTTGTCATGTGATTTTAATGGGCAGAGTATTTGAGAATCACTGACATGACCTCCTAGGTAAATGACCGGTCCATGTCAGCAAAGGAAACTCTTAGAGACTATATTCCTGTACATGGATTGTAACGCTGCCACAAAGCGCACCAAACATTGGAGTAAGGGAAAAGACTTATTGGAAAAAACCCAACAGACCGGAGGGAAGGGGCGAAGAAGGAGAGAGAGAGGGAGAGTGTAAGAGAGAGATAAAGACAGGTCAGGAGATGGAGAGGAAGAGAGAGAGAGACACACATGTTCAGGAAGAGGTCCTTTTAAAACTTCGCCAAGGGGTGGGCAGGGAAGTAGGAGCAGCGAATCCCATTAGGGTGCGTGTGGAGCTGACACCTGTGGTTGGGCCGTGTGGCCACCTGGCTTCCAGCAATTGCGATGGGGCTAGAGCCTAGGATGGTGTCAGAGTGTAGATCACACTGTAGATAAGACTGTGGCATTTTACTAACACGGATTATAATGCAAGATCAGGAAGTTCTTACGTTACAGATAGCCTGTAATCAAGATGCCACTTAATCTCTGGCATTAATGCTATTTTTTAAAGGAATATATATATTTAATGTTAATTTTTGTTTTTCTGGTTATAGATTACTTTACATACACACAGTATTTTTTCTTGATGACAGATATTAATGTCATAAAGTAAGGAGTTCATGACAATGATCATAATGTGGAGATAGAAGGACATATTGTAATGCATGTTTCATGAAGCAATATTTATGACTGTGTACTGAATGATATGACATCCAAACAATTTTTATACTCTATTTATAAACTTTCACAAATAAGAGAAAATAGGTGCATTTATATTTCCAGGTTTGGCTGACTTCATTTAGCATGAAGATCTTCAGTTTCATGCATTTTGTTGTAGTGTCAGGATTTAATTCTTTTTTATGGCTGAATAATATTCCATCATATATTTTATACACATACATATCTAAAACATTACTTAAATACATTGATAATGAAACATTGAACAGTGTCTTCTTGTTCTGCTTGCTAAACAATTTTATTTAACTCAGACAATTCTACAATTAATCTAATCCTACTCACTTCAAATAACTTTAGTTAACAACATTTATTCATTAAATTATCTTAATTTGACAAATCATCTTTATAATCACTTTGGAGTACCTTTTGTGTGTGTGCACTAGGTGAATTTCCATGTAAAAGCATTCTGGGAATGCAGCAACTTCCCTCAGTGATGAGACAAAGGAAATCTGGGATAGAAGTCCATGGTAAAACGGACAATGAATAGTTGGTAAAGAAAATTGCTGAAGGGATAATGTAGGAAAAGAGTGGTTTATGCCCTGCACAAAGTTGAGATATTTTTAAAATTTAAGAGAGAAACAGGAAAATTCAGATTGGATCTGAGTAGGTAGTGACACCTATATATGTTTTATTTCAGTATTAAACAATATCAACATTTCAGAAAGGGTTTCTTTAAGATACATGATTCTTCCATTTAGTAAAAAAAAAAAACCCACAGCCCCTCCCTCCATTATGCCAGATATTAAGGCTGATTCAAAACAAGAAAGAAATGAACAACATAAGTAACATTTCAGTGTCATTAGCTTACAAGAGACTCTGAAGACAATCACTGATGATGTAGATGCAACAAGATTAAAAAAATCACTCTCCTAACTTTTGGGGTCTCCTTACTTAGGCAGTAAAACGCATAAATAAAAATCCATTATCTTACGATAAAAATACTACTCCGTAGTTTGGAAAGTATGCACAAATTTTGATGGAAATCTCTATCAAAAGTAATGGGGTTTAGGTTAGGAAGTGATATAAAAACAATTAGTGATGTTTTTCCTACAAAAACTCCAAATATTTTTGGTATGGTAAATGTGTAAAAACTGAGACTATTTGCATAGTAACCAAACTTATGATTTTTACATTTGTATTCTGTTGTATTTTAAAGAGACTCTAGATTAGATTTTCTGGGTTTGACAAATCCACAGTTTATTAGCTGTGTGTATCTGGTCAAATTTTTTAATATATCTTTATCTAAATTTCCTCTTTTGTAAAACACATATAACACTATAGGCACATCCTGGGTATATTTCAAGGTTAAATGAATTAATAGATAGGAAAGGCTTAGAATTATGCCTGGCATATAAGAAGGTTCAAAACTTTTAATATTAATATTATCAAGTAGAAATAATAAGACATGCTATCATCCTAATTCATTATTCCTCCCTACAAACCCCCTCATTTTTGGTAATAGGTCTATGAAACTCGTTTCCTATGAATTTCGAGTGCTTTAAATACTATTAGGTAGGATGGGCATTTACCTAGTGGCTAAGCTGCATGTGGAAGGAAGCTTTGTTTTCCATAACAGAGTGCCTGGGTTGAATTCCTAGCTCTGCTCCTGATTCCTGCTTTCTGCTAATGCACATCTGAGGAAAGTAGGTGATGGTACAATACTGGGTCCCTGCCACCCATGAGGAAAACCTGGTTTGAATTCCTGGCTCTTCGCTTCAGCCTGGAATAGTCCTGGCCATTGTGGTCATTTGGAGAATGAACCAAGGGATGGGAGCTCCCTTTGTTGGTCTCTCTGTGTCTTGTGTTTCCTTCTCTCAAACAAATAAATGAAAATTAAAAAGCAGAAAACAAAAGAATGACTAATGTTCATGAATAATTATAACAGTATTTCTCTAAGCAAATCTCAGCACAGATATTGTTTACCTTAAATCTGGATGTCAACACAAATGGTATAAATGCACATACTGAATAATTAGACAAGCACAAGTTTGGTATCATAATGTACAGATACCTCAAATGGAAACTTGAATTAGTTAAAACATACAAATGAAGGAAGTATAAAAGTAAAACCATCATTAATGGAAAATACTAGAAAATTGTAGGACTTCTTATTTCAGATGACTAGTCTCAACAGTACAGACTGCAGACTGGTAGCTGAAATTTTTGGCATAACAGAAAAAAAAGAAAAAGGAAACCCTCATAATTTATCTATGCAGATCTTGCCCTTTCTGACACCTTAAAAGCCTCTGACAATTTTTTCTAATGTTCATTCTTGGGTAATGTTGCAAGAGTACAATTTGAATCTTCAGTTTTGAAGTCCAATATTTTATCCTAGTTCTCTTTAGGTCAAATGTAGTACAGAGGATGAGCTAACCTCATTAGAAACTGCATTATCAAGTGGTGGAAACAGTTAGAAAATCAGCCTTGCAAGATGCATCAGTTATTGAAATGCCAAAGATAAGCTGGGGAAACAACTCATCAAAAAAGGACATTTTCATACTGGTGGAGAGTGTTCTAAAAAAAGTAGATGAAAATTTTAGGAACAGATTGCCTAATTTAGAAAATTTGCTTTCCAAATACAGTAATAGGTACATTCATCAGTATTAATGTAAGTGATTGAGATGGTACTACAGAAATTGGAGAGGATGAAGCCTCCAAGTTATGGTTTCACTTAATCTCTTTCATGTGTCCAAAACTTGAAAATAAGAAGCCATTGTACATATCTTGATTTTGATCTTTTTTTCCCATAAGTTGGCCTGTCATCCATCTAACATACTGTAGATAATGTTGAGCTTTTTGGATTAGCATCTTACTGCAAAATATCTTTAATATCCTTTTATGTCTTTACCAAAGACAAGTGAAAAAGGAAAAACAAATTTAGATAAAATATTCATGTACCAACCGATTTTGCCTAGATGATACCTCCAAATCTCAATATGTTTTAGAAACCAAGGCTTACTCTCACTCTTATTTCATATTGACTTTTTCTCATGTCTTCATTATAGATCCACAATGAAAGAACAGTTTCCTTCTTGACATGTTGTCCTTATGGTAGAGAAAAAGGAGGGTGGCTGAACGACTTAATGGCACACGAATTTCTGCTCTGATGTGGTTTCAGCACGTCAGCCTCTGTTCCTCTTGCCAGTTTAAATCACATGGCTATGCCTCACAGTAATGTGCCACAGAAGTAAATGCCAGTGGGATTCACCTTCACTAACCTTGTAATAGGAAGATGTGATGAACAATATTATATGTCAGTTTGACTGGGCTCAAGGATACCCAGATGGCTGGCAAAATATTGTCTCAGGGTGCATCTGTAATGGTGTTTTAGAAGATATTAGCAGATGGATCAGTAGACAGAGTAAAGAAGATCTGCCCTTACCAATGTGTGAAGACATCATCCAGTTCAATGAGGGCCTGAATAGAACACACATTTGGAAGAAGTAGGTTTTCTTTTTCTTCCTCTTCTTGAACTGGACCTTCTGTCCTTTGGACATTACAGCTCTGTGATTTGGGGCCTTTGATTTCTGGGATTTATGACAGTGTCCCCTCAGTTCTCAGAACTTGTGTGCCATCATCTTTCCTCATTCTCTGGCTTGCAGACAGCATAGTGGGGCTTTCTTAGGTGCTCATAATCCCATCAACTAGTTCCATATACAATATTTTACTTCTTTGGAGAATCCGAGGACAAAAGACACACACAATCCTCTTATTGAAGGGAAGTGAATTATTAAGAATAATAGTAATAACATGCTCAACCATATCCTAACATCTTGGTCATAGATGAAAGAAATCAAGCTTTTATACAAAGGAAGACATTTCAAAAATAATAATCAATCATAAAATTAGACTCAAATCTCACGTCTTATGCATTCATGACGATATTACTTATAACAGGTAAAGTTTTATTCTTGTGTTAGGATAGTCAACTTGCTGACAGATATGTAGTTGAAACTGTGACTCTCAACAAAGGGTGGAAAATTAAGCATTCTGAATAAACAGTAAGTTCAATACTTGAAATTCTCAGCTTGGTTGACAAATCCAAATCTTGTATATGGGGAAATTTTGAAGTTAAATGATACACTTTGAAAGCTTAAAATTGGTCACACACCTTTTTTACAGATAATCTTATAAAACTGAAAATGTTTAAGATGTTAAAAAATGCATACAATGTGCCTCTCAAACAGATGTGCCTTAGAAATAGCACAGTATTCATATCTGGATAAAACGAGTCTTGTCCCAAGTGAAGAAACGACAGAATCCTCTCATTCCAGCACCAGCTGCCTGAGCCATTAACAATGTTAGCAGCTAATGGAAAAGGTGACTTAGAAACATGATTCTGGTGGGAGCACCTGTGAGGCTTATTCTACTCCTGATAACCACAACTAAATGTAGTCTTCACAGTTCTAAACATAAATTCAATGTAGAATCCAACAAAAGAGCACATTCAATTATATCAAATTAGCATCTGAGTGTATGTAATCATGGAGTTTAGACCAGAGTTATTAAGCCGTCCTTTGTAGCACAGTGACAACGATTGAAAATGATCCCATGGTATAATGTAAGGGGCTTCATGAACGCACAGTGGCATCTATTATAATGTTTGGATGCTGACATTGGAGTTTTACAGACTATTTCCACATATACAAGGCTGAGAGGAAAAATCAGACTTGATATTTTCCAAAGGACTTTCTGATAGTTTAAAATTTTGCCATTTGGCAAAGTTTAAATTTTTATAACAATTCCAGATTTAGAAGAGTAAGAGCATGAGTATGACCAATAAAGGTGTGGTTCACATCTCCTAGATCTTCAAAGGTGATGACAATAATAACAACACTCTAACATACCCAAAGTTAAATTATTTATAGTCTCCACCAATTCTGCTCATATGCAAAAAATAAAAATAGATATACTTTTAATGCCCTTTTATAATTGTTTACCTGGTTACAGGGACAAATCCAAATTAATTCAAACATAAACAGAACTGTTGACTCTTCCTTCTGCTCTTAGGAGACAAAGGAAACCCTAGGCTATAGGTTGGGATACTTACCTGATATCTTGATATCAGTAATTTTGTACTGTTCTTGTTGCTCTTTTCTCTGTAATTTAGTTCCCTCTTTATAAAGTTCCTTAAGAGAAAAAGCCATTTATCAGATATTGCCACAAGGTAGAAAAGTCTTTAGAATCAGAATAACCTGGTTTTGAATCCTAGCTGTCCCACTTACTAGCTATGAGTTTTCTAGTTTCTTCACACAAAAGAGATAAAATAATTTTGTAGAGTTTTTTGCTGGATATTTTTGCCACCTCCACACCATCTTTCCTTTTGAGAATGGACTACATGGGCCATATTAATGAGCTCATCTGCCCTCTGTCTCCTGCTTAAATTTAAGGAGTCAGATTTTGGAGACTGACTGAAAGAGGGAAATGAAGCAAGGGTGTCTCGCAGGTCATTGACGAATGGTATATTTTAGCCCTTGTAAAGTGGTCATCTATATCTCCCCAATAGCCCTTCCTTTCCATCCTTGGTAACCACACTTAGCTCTCTCTCTCTCTCTCTCTTTTTTTAATTATGTAGGTGGACTTTATTTTCAAATCCAGTATTTTCAAGCAATGATTTCTGATAAACATTTTTTTGTTATCAGTTCTTTTTATTAAGATTTATTTTATTTATTTGAAAGAGTTACAGAGAGAGGTCTTCCATCTACTGGTTCACTCCCCAGATGGCCGCAAGGGCCTTAGTTGCACCGATCCAAAGCCAGGAGCCAGGAGTTTCTTCTGGTTCTCCCATGTGGGTGCAGGGGCGGCCCAAGGACTTGGGCCATGTTCTCCTTTCCCAGGCCATAGCAAAGAGCTGGATCAGAAGAGGAGCAGCCGGGACTAGAACCGGCGCCCACATGGGATGCCAGTGCTTCAGGCCAGTGCTTTAACCCACGGCACCACAGTGCTGGCCCCATCAATTCTTTTCTATTTATTTTTTCTTATTGTACATATTTATGCAATAAATAGGATAGTGTGAATTCCATACACATGTTCAATGGATAAGGATTAAATGTAGTTAGTCAGCATTTCCACTAAAACACTGTTTAAACATTTGAATATCACTAAATAACTGTATATTTTTATTGGTCCAGTGCAATATTTCAACTAATATAGACAATGTGCTATAATTACTTACTGTCTCATGGAATTCATAGAAGACAACATAGATAAATTTCACAAATGAATTTTCTATATTTCAAAATACTGTAGCTACTCAACAGTTTCACTTCTGAAAATGTTCGACTGGCTTTTCATTAGAGCCTAGTGAATTATAAGATTAGATAGTCTCTTAGTACTTTACATTGTTTCTAAATGCATATTATTATGTTATAATTTCACTTCCAACCATGTGAAATGAAAAGGGAAAGCAATAAATTGTTTGAATACTTTTAGTATTCAAAACTCTCAATTAATATAAAGTCTAAATTCTATAGAGAGAATTGTTTATTTTTTAAAAAAATTGACTGGCACTGGCATTGCGTTGCAGAGGGCTTAGCCACTCCCTGTGATGCTGTCTCATATCACCCCCGTGTGATGCTGGCATCCCACATGAACACCAGTTTAAATCCAAACCTGCTCCACCTCTGATTAAATTCCCATCAATGTGCCTGGAAAAGAAACAAAAAAATCAAAAATTTATTTTCATATTTGAGAAGCAGAGAGAGAGACAGAAATAGAGATAGAGATAGATAGAGACAGACCTTACCTCCTGGTTCATTGTCCAAATACACCCAAGGGCTGGACTAGGCTGGATTAAAGCCTGGAGCCAGGGACTGGATCCAGGTTTCCATATGTGTGGCAGAAAACCAATTACTTAAACTATCATAACTGTCTCTCAGGGTCTGCGTTCACAGAAAGCTGGAGTCAGGAACCTGTGAGGGAATTCAATCCCAGGCATCCTAATGTAAAACAGAGGCATCACGACCAGTGTGTTAACCACTAGTCCAAATGCCCATCCCGCCCCCACTCTCTCCTTTTGCTCCTTATGAATGAGTGACATAGACTCCACACCCCATACACACACATTCCTTATTAACTTCAAGTTGCCCACTATCCCTTGTGAATTACTTAAACTCTGTTTGAACTTTTGAATTAATCTATTAATTAATTTAATAATCTTAATTTGAATGCACCATCTGTTTTCTTTGAAGATGCTAATTGATAGAGTAGTACATTCCTCCCTAGATATTTAAAAGATACTAAGTGTTTATGTATGTTTTGTCCTTAATACATAGGATAATTATTGGTACATATTATACAATTAATATATCTATAATGAATTAATTAATAAACAAAACTTAGTTGTCTGTTTTCAGAAATGTCAGTATATGATACGTGCTACTAATGAATATATTGATGAGGGAGAATCTAGCCTTCTCTCCTGAAAATAATCATCTACATATAGCACTGGATGTGCTGCACACAACCATGTCACTTATGAATTTGGAGATCATCCTTAAATTCATGACATTCTCATTTCTGTTTGACAAATAAGTCTAGAATTATTAGTGCACATTTGACTTTAGACTATTTTTCCTTTATTCACAGGTTATAACACAAGTAATAGAACTGCCTGAAATACAGAGCCAATGTCAGATTGACAATGAAAATATTTAATGACAATTTGTGTCTGGTTCTCATAAAATTTAAGATCTATAATATTCTTTAAAGTTATCTATTCATTTTATTTATTCAAGAAGCAAAGAGATAGATTCCATCCGCTGGTTCATTTCCCCAAGTTCCTGCAACAGCTGGGCCAGGGTGGGGCCACAGCCAGAAGCTGGGAACTCAATGCAGGTCTTTGGTAGCAGGGACCCAATTCCTTAGCCATCACCTGCTGCCTTTTAGAGTGCATACCAACAAGAAACTAGAATCAGCAGCATTGTCAGGACTCAAAACCAAGTACTGTAATATGGATTGTAAGTGTCTGAAGCAGTGTCTTAACTGCTGGGCCAAATGCCTGCCCCAAGACCTGTGACATTATATCACAGCTTTAATTCAAGAGTCAGAGAAGAATATTATTGCTATAAGAGACCACCACTTTGGAAAATCTTCTCTCAATTTTGAAAGAGCCCCCAGTAGTGATTAGAAATATGTCATTACTGTGTTATTTTCTTGAATCAGAGTCACTGCACTATTTCTTGTTCTTCTTGATATACTGTAGATATTATGATAGCTTAATACCAAAGCAACTGAGTGTTAGCAAATGTAACTTCAGTTTTTGTTAGCAATATGCATTTAATGAAAGGCTTTTGTCAAAAATAGTCCACTTTTTGGTTATAGATGTCTATAGTCATGAAACACAAAATATACAACAAAAAAAAAATCAATGATGGCATCACTTCTAAAGTGTCTCATTTTGTTATTCAATAATAGTTACATGGAAAACATCTGAATACTCTAAAATTATTTGTAAGTAAAAGTGAGATACTGAAAATCCAAAGAGATTATAAAATAAATGCTTAAATTATTTTAAAAAGAAAATTAAGAACTTCAATTTATCCATGACTTGGATCACCTTCATAATATATATTTTTTTAAGATTTATTTCTTTGAAAGGCAGAGTTACAGAGAGGCAAGGCAAAGAGAGCAAGAAAGGTCTTCCATCCACTTATTCACTCCCCAAGTGGCCCCAATAGCTGGAGCTGGGCCTATCCAAAACCAGGAGCCAGGAGCTTCCTCTGGGTCTCCTACATGGGCGCAGGGGCCCAAGGACTTGGGCCATTGTCTACTGCTTTCTCAGGCCATAGCAGAGAGCTGGATCTGAAGTGGAGCAGCTGGGACTTGAACCAGAGCCTGAATGGGACTCTAGCACTTCAGGTGGCTGTTTCACCTGCTATGCCACTGCACCGGCTCCATAATATCTTAGATAAATTCTGTGGTCAAAAAGTTTCAAGAACACAAATGAATTGACAAAGTCACTGAACTATGTGACTTGATCTGAGAAACTGAAATGTATGCTTCATAGATTAGTACTGAATTCATAAATTCTGTCTTGCATTTATAGAATATCCTAACCCTAGTACTGATGTACTCCATTTCACCTCAAAAAGCATTGTTCATAGTTTGATAGTTGGAAGAAATTCATAACAATAGACGATATCAAATTGTACAAATACAGTCTCATTCCAGAAAAACCTTGTCTTTCAAAATTCAAGATGGTGCTGAAGTTCTTCCTAGTAGATCCAATGATTATTTAGCCCATCAATGTTTATGTACAATATAAATTAATTCTACTTTATTATTTTAACTGAATCTTTACGGCAAATTATCAATGATAGATGGTACAAAATCCACCAATCAATTTCTATCAATTGCTGCCCAATTTTAAAGATTATCTTCACAAAAAATTAAACGATAAAACTACTTGTTAAAAGCAAGATACTGTGTTGTGACTATCCAGTTGAAGAGGAAACAGCATATGTTCTTTAGGAATAGACAACCATGTGCAGAAAAGATACTTACACTAAGTGCTATGAGGCAGCATATGTGTTAATATATGTATTTTTAAAATTGTTTTTTATCATTGCAGGATATAATCCTAACGTTTGTATTATAAGAACACTATGTTCAGGATATTTCAGAGTTAAGGATTTCCTAACAGTGAGGTATTTTACTGGAAATAAGAATAGAATAATCGAAGTCAGAAAAGCTGAAAAATTCAGAGTATTATAGCAACCAAACGAGGCTTTGTTACTTATAGAACGTGTTGGACAGAACTGGCAGATTTGCATGGCCTTTGAAAGGTATAGTAAAGTGTTTTGACTTATTTCTGTAGGCAACAGGAAGGCACAGAAGTTTTTTAGCAGATAAGAAACAGAGAAAGGCATGTTTGGTAGAAAATATCTCTGATGACTAATAAGAAAATTTATTAGGAAAAGCAAACTTGTGTAATAAATAGACCCCATAATGCAGTGGCGACAAGTTCAGAAGAATGTTCTTTCTCTTTCGTGTTGTAGCACGAAGCAGATGTTCCTGGGAATGAGGAAGTCTCTGCCATATACAGATGCAGGCTGACAGTAGCTCTTCCATTACCAACATGTGGCTTTCAGTGATGGAGTAATTATCACTTTCCATCTTAAAGAAAGGGCAAATGGGAGCAAGGAGAACACTTGGGAATTGCTATGGAGGCAGACATGGAAATGGCAGGCATCATACTCATACAAATTCTATTAAAGGGAGCTTAGTCACCCGGTCAGACTTAACTGAACAGGAGGCTGGAAATTGAGTTGCCTGGTTGGGCAGTTATATCCCAGGTATAATTTCATCATCAGTGAAGCAAACGAGCACAGATTATCCTGGACTATAGCAGGCTGCATCACAGATAGTAACATCTTCTCTCTTTACATTACAGATTCACTCTAGAGGATAAAACTCACCAGAAAAGCAGCAATCCCCACTTTGGTGACTTCTTTTAATTTCCCCCCTTTGCGATTGTTGATGAAATTGACAGCACTGCTCTGATCTTCCTGTCTCTAATGGCAAATAGCTATAAAAAACAAACTTAATCTCATTGCAAAGTTTAGTAATATGCAAATTGTATTATTATGTTAACAGATATAAAATGTTTACTGGATTATCGTCTGTCCCCAATAAAATGATCATACATTGCAACTCATTTTCCTGTGATTTTCAGAGCCTTCCTGTGGGAAGAAGATACTTTCTTGCCACATTTTATCAGGCTTCCCATGTAACTTTCTTTGGTTAGGGAAATGTCAGAAGATTTGGCAGAATAATCTAAGGATCATAATATTGTCTCTTAATGACCTTTTTGCTTTGAGCCAAGAATAAATACAAACTAGAGCCTCAGAAAATGCAGTTACAAACATATGATATGGTGGGAAATGCATGTGGAAGTTACAGGATTATTTGTTTCTGCGGCATAACCAGCCGACAACTGACTGGCATGTTTGAACAAACCTCACTCTATTGGGTGGCTTTCTTTATAGGTAGCTAGATTCTGCAATGTGAATTTCCCTATGGACACGAACAGCCAATACTTAAGATATTGCTCTTTGCTGACTATCTTGAATCCTTCACTAAAGCCCATAAATCTGATGTGTGTGAAATAGAAAGGCTGCGGTAAATGAGAGCATAACATAAAGGAAGGTATTTCAAGAGAAATCAGACTCATCCATTTAAATTTGCAGAAAGCATTTTTTATTGTTTCTGTTTATTTTCAAATTCTATATGCCTTAAAGATGGGCAAAGTCTGAACTTTGTCCTTGCTATTTTGGCTTCCCAGTGTTCTCCATACATGAAGATTTAATTATGACATTTTCCCAGTGATCTGTCTTTGAAACATTATAGCTTACGAATTCAGTGACATTCTCTCCCCACCCTGATAATTCTTTTTCTCATTATAAATACACACACACACACACACATATGTGCCATACAAAGCCTTTTTCTTTTGCAAACACTTGACAGCTTCCCGTCACTGTCTTGCCCCTACAGTCAAGTTCCTGTATTTGTATCATTTCTAGATAAAAGGGTTTAAATACATTAAGAAAGGTTATTTTCTCAAATACTTACAATTCCGTCTTGCCTGTCATAAACTTCCTATTATGGGGTCTTTTTGCTTTCTTTACAGCAAATTAACAAATGCAAAAAAAGCTCTTTAGTTCATGAATCTGTGATGGAATATGGAATGTTAGTCAATTTATTGCCATGAATGGCAACAGCTTTCCAAGTTTTTTGTCCATTTTCATTTTCTTTGAAAGAGAGAAAGAGAGAGAGAGATCTGGGGCCAGCGTTGTGGTGTAGCAGGTAAAGCTGCAGAGCCCATATGGATGTCAGTTCATGTCCCCAGCAGCTCCACTTCCAATCTAGCTCTCTGCTAATGGGTGGGGAGGCAGTGTAGGATGACTCAAGTTCTCGGGCCTGGGTCACACAGGTGGAAGACATAGAGTAAGCTCCTGGCTCCTGAGTTCTGCTTGGCTCATCCCTGGCCACTGTGGGCACTTAGGAAGCGAATCAGTAAGTGGAAGAGCTCTCTGACCCTCGCTCTCTCTGTAATTCTGACTTTCAAAGAGAATGAGAGAGAGAGAGAGAGAGAGAGAGAGAGAGAGAAAGAGATAGAGAAAGCGGGAGATCTTCCATCTGCACTTGGGACATCCACTGCTGCTTTCCCAGGCACATTAACAGGGAGCTGGATTTGAAGTAGAGCAGCTGGGACTCAAATTGGCGACTCAAACCTATATGGGATGCCGGCACTGTAGGCAAAGGCTTAACTTTCTACACCACAGCACCAGACCTGCTAATACCAATTGGACTTGTCTCAGTTTATAATGTATTTATGGAATATGTGCTATCTTAAACTTATTTCCTATAAATTTATCACCCTATTCCACAAACATTAAAAAATTAGAAAAAAATGAACAATTAATCGAGAAGTGGGTTTTGTTTACGTACCTTGCCAACATTGTTTAACATAAATAATAACAGGGGCCTGCACTGTGGCACAGTGGGTTAATGCCCTGGCCTGAAGTGCCGGCATCGCAGCTCCAAATGTTGCGGCCAGTTGGGGAGAGAACCATCGGATGGAAGACCCCTCTCTCTCTCTCTCTCTCTGCCTCTCCTCTCTGTGTAACTCCAACTTTCAAATAAATAAGTAAATCTTTAAAAATAAATAAATAAATAATTACAGAAAAAATGTAAAATGAATTCAAAACTGGCTTTAGACCAGCCTTTTTAGAGATACTACAATTGGTAAAAGTAATATTTTCCCATAATCTAAATCTTCAATTCCAAAACAACAAATTCACAACCACAACAAATTAATTCATTTAACTAAGTAATTCTTTATCATTAATGTCTACTGGTAATTATTGCCTCTTTCCTTTCTCTAACTTCTAGTTTTTCACTAATTTTGTCAGAGAGTGCTAACAAAACCTCTTGCTTTTGTCTTATATTTTGCAGTATTAAAAGAGGCCCCAAACCTGTTGCATATTTGATATTAGTCACACTGGTTTGCCGTGAAGAGCAACTGAGCTGATATTTAAAGGACGCTTTGGTTCCATCTACTGTACTCTTCAGGATAAGTCTACCATTCTGGAAGTCTCAACCTCCAGTCTCTCTAACACATTTCCTGTCCAAATTGCTCAGTTAAAAGAATAAGAACTATCTGTAGGCATTATTTACATCCGCTGGCAAATAGTGAGTAAAGTTTTATTTACCCTTTGAAATGATGGACCTTCTTGACAACACATGCACATGCAGACTCACATAAACCCATCCGCGTAATCAAAAGAATGCTGCTTCTGTCCCTGAGAATCTTATCTGATAATAAACTTTCCTAATATTTTCCTGTTAAAGATTAATAAACTTCTCTTGAAACTTATATCTAATTTATGTGACTTTAAGGGTCATGCTTTAATAACAATGATGAAACACGATTATTACTTCCTAATGCTGAAATTACAGTTTTTACATTGTAAATTTTTCCTGCTATGCGCCCTGTGGCACTAACATCTTTATCACTCCATGTGTTTCTAGTTTTAAAACCTTTACCCCTGCTGTTTGAAAAATATTTCTCATTTTCGTCCCCTATGGAGTACAGAAATCCCTAAAGGCAAAGCCATTAGTGATCTCTCTGCCTTTCCCCAAACACGTATTATGATCACCAGTGCTGTTCCCACTGCCTCATTGGCTTTTGGTAAAGTATGCAAATGAGATGTTCAAAATACACACTTTTTGCAACTGTGCAAGTTCATACTGATTTATAAAATGGGCAAGCTATTAAAGTGACTGAAAATCTCAGCAAGATTTATGCATGGGTGACAAATTGTATTGAAAATGTTCATTTTTAACATGCTGCCCTAGGTTTTTTTTTTTTTTTTTTCTGGATAAAAAACAACAACGACGTGGATATTCTCTGAGATACATTTGTTTTAAGGCTATTTTTCCCTCCCCAAACGTACTTTTGACAGTGACTTTTTGACTGGAAAAATAAACAATGCTACTTCACAATCATACAAATTGTACTTCATCACAGAGAGCAGTACTTGGGAAGATACAATAAATTTCCTTTTGACAACCATATCTCCTATATACCATTAGTCCACTATTGCTAAATAGTTTCTTTTTATAACAAATAATTTGAATTATATTCATGAATATATCACCACTAAGATATAAAATTACGTAACTATCAAAACAATTTCCCAGTCACCTCTGAGGAAAATATTTCATTCATATTAAAAATGCACAACTTTGGGAGCAAAAGATAGGAGTAAAAACTGACATACATCTTCCGGAGTTTATGATTTCTGCCTTAGAAAATTCCATGGTAAAAATTGCTCTAAATGATAGGCAGATCACTTTCCTCTATTATTTGTGAATTTGTTCCGGTATATCTCAGTTCTGCCTGTAATGCAACAAGGCAGTTGTAGTATTCTTGCCAGTCCAAGTGTGGTCTTTGAGTAGAGTTCTTGATATTTTATATCTCTGGATGACAGCCATTTATTCACTGAATGAAGCAAAGCAATAGGAAAAAATGATACTGGAGCAGTTTATGCAAACTTATTTGAGAAATTAACTAGACCATCCTGGCAGACCTCAATACATATATACATAGCAGAAATATTACAAGTGAAACAATGTGATGCATCACAATTACAGAAAAATGGATTGTAGAAATTAACTGCACCAAACAAGGAAAAACCGCTGATTAATTTTACACAGAACAGATCTTATAATAGCATTATTATGTAGTCTTTCTAGTTGGAAAAGTTTGGTATTAGAATTCTAATTCTACTTTTATATTCAGATCAGTTTGTACCAATACTATTATTGCAACTGATTTTCCTAATTAGTTCATTAAGTTGCATAACAATTGGTTTACAACTAACAACTCTTCTTGATGTTAAAATGGTGAAGATAAAATTGATTTAAAGGCCTCTTCTGATCATTCATTTTTACACATTCATATGTCCTGGTGTTTGATGAAGCTCTCCTTCTATGACTGTGCCACCCTTGCTGTCCTGTTTTCACTTAAGTGCCATGGCTACATTCTTGCTTATTGAGGAAAGTTAACATTATGCATCCTGCTGAAAAAATCCAAACACTGTTAAAAGGAAAAAGAAACAACAAAAACATCTGCTTTGCATCAAGAGGCGCCATCTTAGAGCTTATACTAGTATGAAGATTTTCAGAGAAAGCAATTGGAATTATGAATAGGCAAAGAATTTGTATGGGTAAAGACGCAGGTAGCAATGGTTGGAAGGAATTGTTTTCTCTCTTTATTGTTGTTTCTATGCAAAAATTATTTTGCTTTTGAAGCAACAATGCCATGTTGAGATAGTGTTTGCTGAAATGTGATCTGTTTAAGGTAAATAAATGATATATTATTTAGATGCAGAAATAATCTCTTAATAACGTTACCATGTAGCATGTAGATTTTCAACTCTGTTTCTTTAACTTTTAGGACTCATTAGTCCATTCACAACACTAAGAGTTAGCCTTCAAATTATTTTCCAGAAACCCACTTTTTTGATCCACAGAGAATACAAATGGAAACATTCAAAAAAAAAAAAAAAAAAAAAAGGAAAAGTGAATACATTCAAGAACGCCTGGTACAATATTAAAAAAAAAATTCTGTGAGACAAAGTCCATGTCCTTTTCTCATCTCTGCATTGAGATTCATTCAAGGAATAGTTTACTAGTAGTGTTACTAGTGGCACAATTAGAAATCTACCATAAAGCTTAGGATTAACATACAAAAAAAGCACATACATTTGCATGTATAGGTATATGTGTATATGTAAACATACTTACATGGATGTAATGGTTACTAAAGTATCATTTTTAAATCTCACATGATTTTGTTGTTGTTAATATTAAAAATGAAATAAATAAAATTTTAAAAATTCCATGTATGCTGTGTACAAGTGGAATTTTTACTTTGCATACAAGTTGCTAATTGCTCCTCTTGTACAGTTAGAAATGTCATTATTTTCTTCACTGTTTCTCCAAATGTTCCATATATGTTTATTTCCCTAACAATGATTACCTTTTAGGACTTACTATCACCAGTTCAAACATGGTTTAGTTTAGTTAAAAGCATTAACTAAGCATATATTGAGTTCTAAATACTGAGATAGGCTATGATGATACAAAGATTAAGGAGGCATGTGTACCATGTATATGAAGTGAAGTATTATGGCCGTGCATAGAGTGTATTTTTTTTCTTGAGAAAAAGTTTCTTCATCATTGCAGCCATTGTTTATAGTGAGTGGATGGAGTAGTGGGTGTTCACCAAGAATTACAATCTTGGCATCATCCTTTTCACAATGGATTGTTTATTTCTACTATTTGTATGTCATAAAACATATGAACTTTCTCCAGTCCATTCACCAACAATAAAAATAAATGTATAATTTCTTCAAAAACAATTCATATAAAAGCAGGCCTTTTAACTAAGTCTCACCCTACTGATATCATTCTCATTTATCTTTTGAAATCTCAGCTTTGATTCTACTGGACAGTAAAAAAGCTGCAATGGGACCCCTGTCAAAGGACAATTTTCTTACTTGAATGATAAGCAATGGAACATGTAGGAACAAAAAGCCAACTGATTAATGGCATGCAATTCATCTACAATTATCTTGCCCATGTTACACAGTCATTGTATAGATTGGACTAGATCATTAAATTATGTGACAGCAATCAGCTATCTAACTTTAAAAGAGGTGGGAAGAGCCAATTTAAAAACTTAATATCTCAGGATGATACAGTAGTCTGAGAAAACCAGCCAATTTAGAGAAAATTACCATATATACACCAACTAGAATGATAGATGTGAGCCTTAGCTAGGCATTTGTCCCTGTGCTAATGCTGTTTGGAAGTCAGTAAAAAACTCTGCATGCTTCCTTAATGTGTGCTTTAAAGTGGTGGTGGTCCAGAGCGTTAAGCATTTAGAAAAGTAAAATATAGACTCCAGCAGGGTGTATGTTCTCTTGGTGACTTTCCACTTTCCAAAGCTTTCCTGGGAACATCGGAATCATATCCTGAGATGCAAAGATCAAAGTTTTATTCTGATCTTCCATATTTACTTCTTAGTTGTGTTTCATATGTATTGTGCTTGTATTTTATATACCCATGTATTTGATATTTATTCTGCAAAACCCATAGCTGGAATTTCTCATTTAAAATAGAATTGAGAGTTTTAGATAACAGTTGAAAACATGTTATTTGACCTACTTCTGTAATTATTTTTGGTCATCAGCAAACATAAAAGTAGTTTATTGAAGTGTTAGGGAAGTAAAATCTATGTATCCTCATTTCATTTTTTTAGTTAAGCAACATTACTGTAAGGCATGGTAGCAGCCACTAGGGGTTCAGAGAATGGGAGCCCTAAGATAGCTCTGAATCCAGTGGAGACATAGAGTTCATAATGACAGCTGACATGCATACATTTTGCAATGGGAAAGAGTACATTGGGAGAAACATGATGGAAGAGGGCACACAGAAGGGAAACCCAGTAGAGTCACAACCATGGTGAATGACATCATGTCAATTAAACAGTACAGCAGAGAAAACTGCAAGTTGTTCTAAAACAGGGAGGATAAATTCAGATGCATGATTTCTTATTATCTCACGCTGACTGGGTTGATTTATCAACAGACACTTAGTTCTTAGAGTTCTGAAAGCTAAGAAGTGTAAGATCAAGGTACCAGTTGATCAGGTTCCCTGGTGTGAACTACTTCCTAGTTTGCAGGTGGTTTCCTTTTCACAGGTCCTCACACAGTGGAGAGACAGAGAGAGAACTCTGGTCACTATTTCCCTTTTTATAATAGCATCAATCCCTTCATAGCACTTCATCTGAATTTAAATATCTCCCAATGCCCCAACTCCAAATATCATGATACTGGGGATTAGGCTTTCAATATTTCAATTTTGGAAGACACATTCAGTCCATAACTTATCTCAGACAAAATTATCTCATTTTCATTCAGTAATAATTTCATTACATATAGCAAGACTTCTTTTTCTTTATTTCAAATATGCACTTGTCCCATGTTTAATGCTTATCCCCAAATCTTTACAATGAATTATTGGATGTCAGAGAGATTTATCAGTGGTGTTCAGGATTAGCTAATATTTGATAATCCACCAAGTCAGGCATAACTGCCCCCAAGATCACCTCTACTGATTGCCAATTTCTGTTTTTTTCTAGGGAAGAACAATTTGATTATCTGCTGCAATTGTGAATGTAGTGTCAGGGGGACTTGAGCAAATATCTTTAAATTCTATATCTTAATTTTGAATCATTTTGTGAATCAACAGAAGATAATCATATGCTATGATTTTTTTTTCTTTCACATTGAAAGAAAATCCATTTTACAGAACTGCTTGCTTATCCCTAGTACTTGGTAACTGAGTCAAAAGCACAGTTGCTGTTTTTCCTAAAATATGGAACCCAAGATGCAGAAACAGATCAAATACCAGGTGATTCTTCTTTACCTTCTGCTGCACAGTGAGATGCACTTGAAGTCATATACTTCTCTTTGAGCTACATTATTAAAGCTTATCTATCTTTATGAAGACATCCTCACAAAATAACTATTGATTCCTAAGAGTCTAAGTTTAAAAGACTCTGTTTATATCTATTTATTTTTTATTGAATCCTATCAAATGGATTTTAGCCTAACAATAGCTAGATAAAAGTATTATTATTCACTATGTATTGAACTTTTATGTGTCAGCTCTTCTGCTAAGTCTATTACACATATAGTCTCACTTGGTCCTAATGACAATCTTATTTCCTCAATGGAGACACACAGAGCATAAACAATTTTCCTTTAGTCATGATGGTAGAAAGAAAATGAAGTTTGGATGGAACATATGCAATGCAACACCACAGATAATCCTAACCATCATGCCTTGGTAGTTGGTAACTAACTCAAAATCATAACTGTTCTTTTTCTTAGAACTGAAAAGATAAAAGACCTTGAAGACAGATGACATGCAGTATGAATGTATCTCTCTGAGTCTCTGGGTGATTTTCAGGCCATCACATCAAACTTTCGCCTTTACATTTTGGTAACCCTCCTGAAGAAAAAGGATATACAATTATGAATATGCACATATTTATTTAGGATGCGAAAGCACACCTAAATACTGTTGTTCAGCCATATGTCAGATAATAAACAGCATCAATCTTGAAAAATGCTTTCTTTTCCCCCATTTTGTTTTGTACTGTCTTTGATAATTTCTTCATAAGACTCTTATTCCTTATTGATTCTGATTTTATATACAATGAAGATATAATTAAATTTTTTCCTCTGCTAAAATCACACTTCAGTTCGAATTGGTAGTTTATAACATTTAGCAACTGTCCAGTCTCTCTCCTGCCTTCTTTCTCTTCTATCACAACTATCTGTTTTCTTCCCTTTATTCATCATCCACCAACTACTTAAGCAAAGCAGAAATAAAACAAGCTAGGCTAGCTCATACCACTTCAAGCAACATCTACCACCCACTGCATTTTATCCCAACCCTGTTGAATATCTCTTCTTTCCTCACTGTCCTTTATTTATAGGACTTTGAGCTACATGCCCAGCACAGGTAAAATGTCAGCAATGAAAACCATATTTCCCTGCAGCCCTTTGGCAATAAGATCTAAAAGAAAGCACCTTTAATTTATCATGTCCTCCTTGAGTGCTCACAGCTGTTTCAGTTAGCAGAGCCCAGCATCCTTCTGTGGAGAGCTTGGAGCAATATGACAAGACTATAAAATGAAGGGTTGTATGGGGTGATCCTGAAGACCCCTTCCAGCCTTAGCGTTGTGTGCTGTTATGACTCCATCCACCACAGATAAATGTTTAGCTGAGTGCAAGAAGGAAATATCTGTGCTTTCTATATCCTATACTAAGGGCAAGACCACTTGGCTGTTTGCATATTTCTTGGCTAAATATTTGTCAGCCAGAGCTGTAATATATGTTACATTATAATATTGTAAAACTGAACTTAAATTTCTAGAAAAGCCTATTGTGACATGCGTATCCATCCATAAGCTTTCTCTAGGATTTTCAATAAAGAGGTAAAGACTAGGGTAAACGGGGTGTATGCAGGGGTTTCTTAAAAGCATTATTTGACACCTTGTGAAAAAGAACTCAAAAAATAAATATATTCTTAAGGGTAATTTTATATTTATTGCACTTAATTTAACAAATTATTGCAGGAAACACATAGACAGCATTTTCCCAGTAAAATTATTATACTTAAATGAACTTTTGACAATGTATTAATTACAAGGACATGACCACATTTATTCTGCTGATCTAGTAATTACATGCATTAAAGAAATATTTATCCACAAACCATGCAGGGTACTTCAAAACAGCATTTATTGCCAAATTACATTTCCTGGATATCTGTGCCCTGTTTCCAGTTACTAATAATTTTTTTATTTTGAAAGGAAGAGGAGAGTGATGAGAAACTTGAAAATTACTGTATAAGTAAATGCTTACTGATGTGAAAAAATTGAAAAATAGAGCTTTTTAATCCTATATAGTTTTTACTTGGAAAAAGTAATTCTGAGGTGCCTAAATTCATGTGCCTCACACAGAAAGAAAATAACAATAAGCACAACATTTCTATTTTCTGTTTTTAATAATGAATTAAATGGCTTAATTTTTAAACCAAAACAACATAACACTAGATTTTAATAGAAAAATTAATATAATTTGTAGGTATCTGAAAGATAGAAACATGTAGTTTATTTCAGAAAACATGAAAAAAATTTACAAAATGTTAGCAATTATTAACAGTACAATCAGAATAGTACTGTTTCTATAACAATTCATAGTTAAAAACATGCTGATCATTTTTGGGGCATCATAAAATGAAGAAAGGAGAGGAAAGATGCCTTTTTTAATATCCCACAGTTGGAGAGAGGCCTATAAATTGTTTTGAAGATAATAACCCACTTACTTTTTTAAAAAAGCAATTGTTTCTTTCCCATTGCTATATTTTATTAAGCTTACCAAATGACAGACATTTCTCTATACATGGCATTCAAATCAGTGACATTAATAATTGCTAAATTTTTATTTGAGAAAGACAGCCCCCACTCTCTGGTTCATTCCTCAATTGCCTGGTTCACTCCTCAAAGTCTCCAGTATTTGGAACTGCTCCAGGCAGAAGCTGGGATCCAGAAACTCAATCCAGTTTTCTTACATGGGTGGCAGGAACTCAGTTACTTGGGATGTCATGGCTACCTCCCAGGGATTACCTTTAGAAGATGAAGTCAGGAACCGCAGGTGTACCACAGCACTTAAGAGGTAGTTTAGATCCTTGGATAATTGTAAAAAATTGCAATATCTTACTTGGTTTTAATCTTGCCATGAAAGGAAAACCCACTATCTTTTGTAATATTTTACTACAGACTAAAGAGGAGAAAGTATTACTAAAATTTAGCACTAAGTGCAAAAATAATAATAAAACTAGATTGTGTGAGGGGTATGTGAGAATTTTTAGTATTTCTATCTCACAATTTTTATTTATAAATTTAAAACTATTGAAAAATAAAATGTTAAAAATAGTAAAACTAGAAAGAAATAGAAATATGTGGCTTTTTGAATATTTTCTTTAAGAAAGGATTTTCATACATCAGGGTATAAAATCTCCATAACGTTTAAAAGGAAGCAAATTACAAAATTCATATCTAAATAAGAAACTTGAGACTCCTGCAGTGTAATTTATGTCATGATCTAAATAAGTCTGAGAGTATTCTTAAAATATGGAAAAGCTCCAAGATATTTTCCACATCTAAATTTTCAAGAGTTAAAATATATCATCAAAGTACTCTGTATAGTTAATATGGCAATGTGCCAATTTTGCTTACATTCTTCTATCAATTTCCAAAGGCAATTGGTACATTTTATGAACTAGAGGAGAAGTCTTCTTCAAAGACCTAGAAGAGACATGCATGTAGAATTTGATGAACAGTTGTCATTAGCGATTACTAGTCAGGTACATTCAAATATATCAGCTGATTTGTGGCAGGACTAAGTCACAAGTGGCAGAACACAGATCCATGAAATGGGTACAAGACCCACACACGGAGCAGGAAACTCATTTTGGTTGTTTCTGATGTGGGAACACAGATAACTTTGGGCTTTTATTCAATAAACATATTTCATAACATATTCTAACTCTATATATTTCAAAAATTATAAAACACCACTTAAATATAAGTATGTGGTAGATACAAATATAAGAATACCATGAGGTTTAAGTTGCATAGACAACTGCTGCTATAAAATTTAGAATAATGCTGGTCCTCCTTATCTATTAGTTCATCATATTCAATAAACTGCAGATCAAAAATATTCTGAAGAGGAAAAAATATACCTATACTGGACATATACACAATTTTTCCTTATTCTCTAATGCTATAGTGTAACAACTCTTTGTATGGCATTTATATTACATTAGACATTTTATATAATCTAGAGACAACAAAGTGTTTGGAGACTGTGTGTAAGTTACAATCAAACACTAAGCCATTTTGTTTAAGAGACTTGAACATCCATGGATTTTAGTATCTGCAGGGACCTGAAATCAATCCCCTCATGGAAACAGAGGGTGAACACTATTACTCTGATTATAAAATAAGAGTAGATTATTATAAAGGTAGGTTGTGAAAACATTTTTGGGCATTAGGTAAAGAAGATTGTTCTTGCCTTGAAGATAACAAAGATAAACAAAAGACAAAAGTAATACTGGTACGACTCTTATGTCTAGAACAATATTTGTTAAGACTAGAACACCCCAACACCAAATCTAATGAGAATGGTGTCATTATATTTCTGCCTGAGCTACAATATAATCTGTTTTTACTACTAGCTGTTTTTGGGAAGTAATATGAAATATAGTGCCTTAGATCAAACAGATAAATGTAGATATGACTAAAGAAAGCAAATGTAAGATTGATATAAACTATCTTTAATTCTTAATTCCTTCATTTTGATAGCCTAATTTTTTGCAAAATTCTGTAGAGATGAAAAAGTAGGGAAAAAGCAAGAGTTTAAGAGGTATTTTAGACTATTTCTTTTTCATAGAACCAATGACGTATTTATTGTCCCTGAGTCATAACTACTGATATTTTTGGCTTCCAAAGCACTCTATGAAAAATTCAGTGATAAATGTTTTACTTTGACTTCACACACCAAAGCCTTCACTATCTGTCCAAAAATCTATTTTTGTGGGTTTTGTGGTTATAGCAATTAGGCTTCTGCATCTGGCCATGTCCCAAGAGTCAGAAATTCTGGCCATTAGAAAAGAAAACTTCTAGCATTGACTCTTACTTCAGTGCAATTAGATTGGAAAGGTGTGCTTCTTTTTCAAAAAACTGCTAACTGATGAAGCTCTCAACCAAGGATTCTGCTTCTTTTCAAAAAATGTTTTTCTTTCTTTCTTTCTTTCTTTCTTTCTTTCTTTCTTTCTTCTTTCTTTCTTTCTCTCTTTCTCTCTTTCTTTCTCTCTTTCTTTCTCTCTTTCTTTCTCTCTTTCTTTCTCTCTTTCTCTTTCTTTCTCTCTTTCTTTCTCTCTCTCTCTCTCTTTTTCTCTCTCTCTTTCTCTCTTTCTTTCTCTCTTTCTTTTGTCTGATATACAGACAAATATCTCCCATCTTAAGGGTTCACTCTTCAAAATTCTGCATCAGCTGGGACTGGGTAAGGGCATATTCAGGAGCTAGGAACTCAATCCCTGTCTCCCCAGTAGGTGGCAAGAACCTTACTACTTCAGCCATCACCAGCTCCCTACCATGGTTCACATTAGCAGGAAACTGAAGTTAGGTGCTGAAGTGTATTGAACCCAGGGTCTATGACATGCTGTGCAAGCCACTTAATGGGAAGGACAAGTGCCTGCCCCAATATAGCTTTTCAACATCACTTTTGAAATCAGAGTCATAGGAACAAATCATTAAATATAAGTAAGAAGTAGACACACTGGAAAGAATGAGAAAAATTATTGTTTTTTTTTGCAATAATTTTTCTCCACATTAATAACAACTAGTGAGGTGGTAATAGCAGGAAAAACATGGAGCTAAAATGGCAAACCCTTTAACAAATTAACAAAATTATTTTACTAACAATTCTAACAATGTACCAGGCCAATATACCTTTTTAAAAGATGTTCTGAGGGCTGGTGCTGTGGTGCAGTGGGTTAAGCAGATCATCTGCACTACTGTCGTCCCATATGGATGCTGGTTCAAGTACCAGCTCTTACACTTCTGATCTAGGTCCCAGCTTATGTGGCTGGAAAAGCAGCAGAAGATGGCCCAAGTGCTTGGGGCCCTGCACTCACTTGTGAGACCCAGATGAAGCTCCTGGCTCTTGACTTTGGCCTTGCCCAGTCCTAGCTGTTGCAGCCATTTGGGGAGTGAACCAGTGGGTGGAAGATATTGTTCTCTGTCTGTCTCTTTCTCTCTGTGTAACCCTGCCTTTCAAATAAATAAATAAATCTTTTAAAAAATGAATTATTTTTGTTAACTTTATTATGTGTTTGTGTGCCATACACCAGGAGTCTGAAAACCTGATACAGCCACAAAGTCAACATCATTGAGTAGGACTAGAGCCAGAGTTTGAGATCTAGAGGAAAGACTGTTTGGGATTATATCTTTGTTTTACCACTCAGTGTATAGAAAATGATGGCTAGGTTTACCAGTTGATTACAGAGTTGTGATTATCAAATGATTTAAAGTCTGTAGAATTGCTTGTAACAGTATGTGATTTGTAATAAAACTGGTGAATGGCTAACTTGGTTGGATAAGGTAGGTTTGGAAAGGGAATTTTTCAAGGTAGTCTCCTTTATGTTTTAATGAAAACAATACATAATTATTGGAAATCATCTTCAAAATACGAGTATATTTAGATATATTAATAAGCTTATCCATAATTTACTGTTAGTATATCTTTCTTCCTATCTATACCATTTTTTTAATAAAACAATTGTGACATGATTCAAAACTATTTAATGAAGAGAAGAGTTGGGAGAAAGTACTTAACTATCTGGGTAATTCTTAATAGTTTCATTAGAATCTCCTACTGCTTTTACAGGCACATTAGCAGGGAGCTGGATCTGAAGTGAAGCATCCAGGATTAGATCCTGCACCCATATGAGATGCCAGCACTGTAGGTGGTGGCTTTATCTACTATACCACAGTTCTGACCCCAACAGAAATAATTTCATTCATTGATCCTTCTTAATGGATTGCTTCTGTTCATACACATCTACTTAAGCGGATTTACTGGATATAATATTTTAGCTAATTGTTTATTCCCAAATAATCACAAGTGAGATAGAATATAGATATGTTGATAACCAAGCATAAATGAAGTATACACTTTTTATTTGTAGACATTCTTAATTTTTAACTTTTATCTGAATGACAGGGAGACAGAGAGTGAGAGACAGACAGAAACAAATCTCAGGGCTGATGCTATGGCATGGTATGTAAGAGTTTGAGTCCCAGCTGGTCCACTTCTGATCCAGCTCCCTGCTAATGCCCTGGGAAAGCAGCAGATGGCTCAAGTGCTTGGGCCCCTGCCCCCAAGTGGAGATCCAGAAAAAGCTCTTGATTTCTAACTTCAGATCAGCCCAGCTCTGTCCATTGTGGCCATTCGGGGAGTAAAACAGCAGACGGGAGACTTCTCTGTCTTTCCCTCTTTTGTCTGTAGCTCTGCCTCTCAAAAAACAAATAAAGCTTTTGAAAAAACAGAATTACTCTCTTTAAAAAATGGACAGTTAGAAAGAGAGCTCCCATATGCTGGTTCATTCTACAAATGCCCACAGCAGCCTGGAACTGGGCCAAGCTGAAGCTGAGAGCTGTGTTCTCAATCCAGGTCTTCCAAGTGAATGCAGGGACCCAACTACTTGAGCCATCCACCCCCTGCTACCTTCCAGGGTGTGCTGGTATTGAAGGTAGAGCCCAGATCTGAACACAGGCACTCCGGTATGGCCTGTGAGGTTTAAACGTGAGAGCTGGATGTGTATAGCTGCCAAAGGCCTAATGCACGTACCCATGAGTTCCACTGATCCGCTAACTACTCCATGAAACAGAAATGTCTTGCTTAGGCTAAAAGTAATAATTATATATAAGTTGTTGAAGCTATCTTAACAGCAGTAGTGCCCAAGAAACTGTATGTGTTCTTTTGTTTTTTCAAAGAAAAAGTCATTTTATCCTAGAAGCAGTTGTCATTTCTTTTTCTTCTTGGTCTACTAACCAAAATTTTTCATGCTTTAAGGACCTCAAAAAGCTTTCATTTATGTAAAGGAGTATAATTTTCAATATTTAGCTTTTTAGAAACTAAAACTAAAAATGTATTAAAACAAATATTTACTGAGTCATTTATGTATAACAATGATGAATGTGTTGCCTATTAACATAGGTTACATGTGGGTGTTGTTTGGAAAATACTTTTGACCTCTCAGACTGTGAGTTGAACCACTCTCCTCAAGTTAAAATAAGATGTCAGTTTGTTTTAGTGAAGAGCTTAATGAAATAGAATGCTTGGAAAATCTACTTTATTTATTCTGGTATATAACTCCCAAGTCTGGAAGGAAGTGTTGAAAAGAGCTGAATTTCCAGTAAAGTTTGCTTCATCCTATAGGGCTTCCATCCTTAGTTTAGTGCTAATGTCTTTTAATCATAAAAAATGTTATTTCTTACCTGCTTTACCTAATAAGCTTGAAAAACAAAAGTTGTGTTTTACCAGAATACTTTTTTGGTGTTTTGCATTGACTTCATTATGTCCTTTGCTATTAAAGGAAAAAGGTGAAAGTTCTATCACATAAAGTATTGGGATCTTAGGGCCACCATTGTAGTTCCAAGTGCCCTGAGTTCCAAGTGCCTGGCTTCAGCCTGTTCCAGCGCTGGTCATTGCAGCCATTTGAGGAGTAAACTAATGGTTGGAAGATTTCTCTCTCTTTCTCTTTCTCTCCATAATTCTGCCTTTGAAATAAATTATACATAACACACACATGCACACACACACTTTCTCTCTTTCTCTCATGTGGGCTTTATAAACATGCTAATTTCCATTTTTGCTTTCAAATATTTTCTTCTCACTGTGATTAAATAGACAGTAAAGTATTATCACAAAGGACCAAAGATTCTACAAATGTCCAAATATCTTCTTTTTTTAACTTTTATTTAATAAATATAAATTTTGAAAATGCAATTTTTGGATTATAGCCACTTTTCCCCCTATAGCATCCCTCCCACTTGCAACCATCCCATCTCTACTCCCTCTCCCATCCCATTCTTCATTAAAAATCATTTTTAATTATCTTTATATACAGAAGATCAACTTAGTATATACTAAGTCAAGATTTCAACATCTTCTTACAACTATCTCAACTTTTTCCCTCTGTTCAGATTTATAATATGAAAAAACATAAGAGTTTCAGCATAACTTTTGCACTTAGAACTATGTCTGAAATTTCCCAAGAGCCCACTGGAAAATTATGAAGTTTGTTCTTTTACCTAAGCTGCTTTTGTAAGAACTAAATGCAAAGAATTGTCTTATCAAAAGAGTCAAACTGTCTGCCTTATTTTAAATTTGTAGGGTCCAGCATTGTGGCATAGTGGGCTATGTCATTGCCTGCAACGCTGGAATCCCATATTGGCACTGGCTCAAGTCTCAGCTATTCCATTTCTGATCTAGTCCCTGCCAATGTACCTGGGAAAGCTGGAGAAGATGGCACAAGTCGCTGGGCCCTCCATCCATGTGGGAGAGCCTGATGAAATTGTTGGCTTCTGGTTTCAGCTTGGTCCTTCCACAGCTGTGTATATGTGTGCATGTGTTTGTGTGTTTGTGTGTGTCTGTGCACGTGTAACTCTGATGTTCAAATAAAGTAAATACATCATTTTAAACAATTTATATAGTTAAATTGTTTTAAATGTGCATGTGTGTAAATTATATGCATTATAGGGTTTACCTGGAAATTTGTCAATGCCCTTGTTGACCACACAGTGTTTTACTCTCTGCACAATCACTCAAAATTCGTCTAAAATATTATCCATATTGACAGAGAACTGTGTTTTCTTTCATTCTGATACTTTAGATAAACAAACCGTAGGCATCAAGCCTCTGTCATCAAGGATGAAGATTTTTATTTAAATTTGCATGAAGGCTTCATCAAACTTTAGGTTAGAGTTTGTGTCTTCAAACAAGGACACTCCCGGAGATTTGTGGAAAAGTATCAGGTGCTTCAAATTTTTGATATTTCATGAATAAACACTCAAATATAGTCTTTGAACTAACATCAGTCATAAAATTTTCAGACTGCAGCAGTGGACTGAGGATTTTTCAGAACTTGTTTCAGTGCAGAAGCCAACAATTTTGAAAATACAAAAAGCTGACCAAGACTGTCCTATGAGGAAAGAAATTCCATAAGTCTGGATGAACTGATGAGAGACTTTGTAATGCAAGTCTTTGTCTGGAAAATGACTGGTGCTATTTTAATGATATATTTTACCTATTTTTCTGGACAAAAAGGGAATAACTTTTTCTTTTAACTTAGGTCATCTTGAAGCCACAAATATATTTTATATGAACAATGAAAAAATTGGATAATATATGTAATTCTCACTGAATCTAAAAATTCAGAACATCCTACTAAATATTCCTACTTTAAAAAATCTTATTTATTTGTTTTCAAATTGATCCTAGCACATTGGAAACTTCAGGTCATATTGAAGAGTTTCATTTCTATTTTTATCTTAAAAATAGAAGGTCATTAAAGAGATTTAAAGTGAAAATGGGGAGGTGGATTTTAAGCATTTAAATTTGCTTTCAAAAAGATAGCCTGGGGCTGGCTCTGCAGTGTCAGTGTCCCATATGGGTGCTGGTTCATGTCCCAGCTGTTCCACTTCTGATCCAGTTCTCTGCTATGGCCTGGGAAAGCAATAAAAGATGGCCCAAGCCCTTGGCCCCCTACATCCACATGGGAGACCCAAAAGAAGCTCCAGGCTCCTGGCTTCAGATCAGCATAGCTCCGGCCATTGTGGTCAGTTTGGGAGTGAACCATCAGATGAAAGACCTCTCTCTCTCTGCCTCTCCTTCTCTCTCTGTGTAACTCTGACTTTCAAATAAATAAATAAATCTTTAAAACAAAAAAGATAGCCTTGTTCATTGTGGATGAAGTTTTTGAAGAGTTTGTAAATACTGGCTGATCTAGTGAGATACTATGGAGTCTTGGAAAAAAGTGGTAGCAGTGGAGACAGAAAAACAAGGATTAATTTGAGAAATATTTTCTAAAGCAATAAACTGACCACCTATTAATTCTTCCAATTTTGATATCTATACATTAAAATGTACTTTACTATAAAACCCACCATAAATAAGGATATTCTATAATTTGAAACCAAAAGCAATTGTAAAATCTACTTTTGTATTTGAATTTGAGTAATTATTAGTTTGCTTAATAGAGGAGAATAAGAAGAAAGAGACATTGACAAATTTGGTCTAATTCTAATTTCAGGTAACTTATGTTGGGGAAACATTTTTGAAGAACAAGGATTGAGACAGAATTATAGGTCATTGACACTGACAAGTAGAAAACATAGTTTATCATAATGTAGGAATTATTTAGATTGCTTTATTATATTCTAACATATGTGTGTGTGAGAGAGAATGAGAAACAGAGTGAGAGAGAAACAGATTGATGAGAGAGAGAGAGAGAGAGAGGAGTTGGAGGGGTTATGGCATTGCATTAGTGGACTTTTCAATAAGTCACATTAATATAACATAGGTTCCAGTTTCATGTAATTGAGGGAGCTGGAGCATGGTTCTTCAGCCATGTGCATAGCATTATCCATCCCAAAGGAACTTGAATTAGAACTGCAGCTGCCATCTGCACTCACCTTCACCACCAACACTCTGCATCGATGTTGAAAATAAATAAATAAATAATTAGAAAACTCACAAAGGCATTTTTAAAGATTTTATTTATTTATTTGAGAAGTAGAGTTATGGAGAGAGAGAGAGGGAGAGATAGACAGAAAGGTCTTCCGTCTGCTGGTTCACTCTCCAAATGGCCACAATGGCTGGAGCAGAGCCGACCTGAAGCCAGGAACCAGGAATCAGGAGCCGATGGCCTCTTTTTAATCTCCCATGCGGGTGCAGGGGCCCAAGCATTTGGGCCATCTTCCACTGTCTTCACAGGCCATAGCAGAGAGCTGAATGGGAAGAGGAACATCTGGGACACAAATAGGTGCCCATATGGACTCTAGGGTGACAGGCAGAGGCTTAGCCCACTATGCCACAGTGCCAGCCCAAAGGCATGTGTTTTAAGAAGAAAAATCTTGAAGAGGATTTCACCCCAAATACAGAAAATATTTTTATTCTAGTTTCTCATACCATTGGGCAAGAGAGTACCTTGGTCTATGTTGAATATTCCCTGGGTTGTTCAAGAGAAACAAAACAAAATGAAACCAAATCACAGAGTCTTTCATTACTGGAGTAGGGGATGATAGTGAGAGTAAGAGATACTATATTTGAACAGGCATGAATCCTGTGTATACAAAGTCAGACAAGAAATGATGCATACAAATAAGAGATTCTAAACTTTTGAAAATGATCTTTCAAGGAATTCTATGATAATCTTTAATATGAAGTGCTTTATCACTGACACACATTGCTTACGACTTACAGAGGTAAAAGATACCCTTACAGTTGAGAAATCGGGCAGACACCACCCAAGTGATCATTCAGATTCCTCAGTAGGGAGACAAACTGTTTACTCTCCTTCAGCGATGCACCGACAAGAGCACATCTAAAAAACAGGCCTGCAAAATGTTTAACTATATTCTAGTCATGAGAAACAATCTGAGCAATCCAAATGGAGCATATTAGGTTTAACAATATTAGTGTTGGGGCCGGCGCTGTGGCACAGTGGGTAAAGCTGCCACCTGCAGTGCCCGCATCCCATATGGGCCCCGGTTCGAGTCCCGGCTGCTCTAGTTCCTATCCAGCTCTCTCCTATGGCCTGGGAAAGCAGTAGGAGATGGCCCAGGTCTTTGGGCCCCCGCACTCATGTGGGAGACCCAGAAGAAGCTCCTGGATCCTGGCTTCGGATCTGCGTAGCTCTGGCTGTTGCAGCCAACTGGAAAGTGAACCAGCGGATGCAAGACCCCTCTCTCTCTCTCTCTGCCTCTCTTTCTCTCTCTGTGTAACTCTTTCAGCTCCTCTCCTTTATTACTAAACATAAACAGAAAATAAGGTGTGTGTATAAGTGTGTATCTCCTATGCATATATGAGTATAGCATGTTATCTGTGTGCCTATACATATGTATATGTTATGAATATACTGTACATATATGTGTATTTAATGCTTATGTATTTATTATATCCATCTACTCAGAGAGAGAGAGACAGACAGACAGACAGAATCTTCCACTTGCTACTTTCCTCTATAAATGCCCACAATATCCAGGGCTTGGCCAGACTAAAGCCAGGAGCTTGGAATTCCACACAGGCCAATCACTTGAGCCATCATCTGTTGTCTTCCAGGGTGCACATTATCAGGAAGCTGGACTGGAAACTGAGTAGCGAGGACTGGAAATGGCACTCAAATATGGGATGAGAACTTTGTAAGTGACAGCTTAATTAGCTGTGCTTTTGCCCACCCCAACAAATGTGTCTTTTGACTAGCAAATATAACTTATAAATTTCAAAAAATGTGCAAGTCTCTCTCTAGCTCTCTTCAATTAAAAAAAAAAAAAAAACAAGGTGCTGTACACCTTTTTTGAATTAAAAAAATTTCTCTGGAAGACCACCTTTAGAATTCCTCTCTGGCATAATCACAGGGTAAGGAAATTCTAAATAATTACATTTCTGAAAAACATTGTGTTCGTGAAACCAGTGCTATCTTATCTGAGGCTCCATCTTAAGCCCCAGGTGCCAGCTTAGGCTCTGGCCCAGCTGCCATCTTGTACGACAAGTTTTGGTCTCTAAAATAGTTCCAGTTTCCTAAGTCCAACCTGGTTTACCAGAAATCAGGTGACCAACTGGGCCTACCATACACGTTTCCTTCACCCCATCCGATGGAATTTACTGTTCTTACTTCCTCATCTCTGCTAAGCTACGTAAGCCCTGTTCTCCTAGGACTGGCTGCTATTTATCTTGTGCGCAGAGAAGGAGCCTTATCAGCCAATAATAAACTTTACCCTTATTCAGCGTTTGGTGTGTTTTGTGGTGGCCTTTTCATTGGTGTAGAGACTCGGATCCAGGCTCTCCCAGCAACCCTGCTCTCCCCTCGGGGATCTGAGCTGCTTCGGGATCCTGGATTCCTGCCAACCACAAAACTCATCCTTGGACATCCTTCTTCGACACCAAACACTGTGATTTCCATCCACCCACTGGCCCTCCAAAACCCTGAGATAAGATGAGGAACAGAGAATTCTCCTATGGCGACTTCTACCTCAGGTTGTGGTTCCTCTAAGTTTCATCTTGAAGTCCTGGTATCAAGCACTACAATTCCCACAGGCTTCATGCCTCTCTCACACATCACCCAGCTTAAGCATTCTCCCCCTACCCCCATTATACAGTTACTCTCACAGGGCCACTGATAGTCAAATGTACCCAGACTCCAGTTCCACTACCAACAGTACTCAAAAACACATCCCTTCTACGCAAGATGAACCCACCTCCAGAAAACGGTGACCACCCAGCCATCCATCACTTCCAACACCAGATAAGTGTTGATCCTCTCATACCACTACCAATTATTCCTACAACTTCTGCAGAAGGAATATCAAACTCACTCCTCGCCCATCTACCCCTCATGGCCCCTTTTGGATATTGATGATTACACCTCCAGGCAACCTCCTCAGAGTTTATTCCCTCTTGAGATTTACACTTTTTCTTACCTCCTCTTACTATCTCATTCCCTCTTCCACACCCCAAGATGAACTCCCTCTTCTGTACATTATGATAAATTTCCCAGTAATCTCATCCCTTCTACGCTTTTTTTTTTTTTTTAAACAGGCAGAGTGGATAGTGAGAGAGAGAGACAGAGAGAAAGGTCTTCCTTTTTGCCATTGGTTCACCCTCCAATGGCCGCCATGGCTGGCGCGCTGTGGCAGCGCACCACGCTGATGTGAAGGCAGGAGCCAGGTGCTTCTCCTAGTCTCCCATGGGTGCAGGGCCCAAGCACTTGGACCATCCTCCACTGCCTTCCCGGGCCACAGCAGAGAGCTGGCCTGGAAGAGGGGCAACCTGGAAAGAATCTGGCACCCCAAGCAGGACTAGAACCCCATGTGCTGGCACCGCTAGGTGGAGGATTAGCCTATTGAGCCATGGCGCCAGTCTCTAGGCTTGTTTTTGCCTGGCATCCATGCTAGCCCCTGGAACACGTTACACATGACAGTTTCAGATTTACACCATTCCACTCCCACTAAACCATTTAACTCTACCTTCTGCCCCATCATGGGTTGTGTGGACCCTGTAATTCTGTACTTTGATTTTGTTCACCTAATTGTTTTGATTGGACTAGGTGTATCTTATCTGAATTTGTAAGAGCTCCATATTATTTCTGCCTAATTAAGGACAACACAGTATCATGTAATGATGCTTACTGGAAAGTTGCTCGTCTGGTCTTATAAATACTACTACACCAAACATGGGTATGACCTCCCAGGAAAACAGTTCTCTACGGTCTTGCCCCAAGATGAAAACATTCTAACTTGGATGCCACAGACAGACCAATACCATTGGGTCCAACTCATTTTAACTTTCCCTATAACTGACCACTACTTCAGGTGTGGCAAGATGGAGTTGAGGGATCCATCACTTTATATACAGGCTCAAACATGCAAGATCCTACACTATCAGGGCCTACACTCAGCTCCTGACAGCTCCCATAGATGTGGTGGTTGATATAGTAAAGGAGTCCTCTAAACACCTGTCGTGACTAATTAGCCCAGTCAGACCTCCTTTGACATGGTTATCACTCATTAATCTGTCCTTCACCCTACTTTATCAACTACCCAACTCTACTTTACCCTCAGCCCTTTACCAGCAGCAATGCTTTATATGCACCCCGCTTAGGGAACCTCCCATGGCGGCTACTCCACTCACTAATGTTTCTGTTTTTACAAACTCCAGTACACCAGATAATTGTCGTCATCTTCCTCTACATTCTGGAGAGAAGATGCGACGTGTTGAATTATTGACGTAACAGAGCAGCCCAATGAGCTTAAGCTGCATAACATTTCCTATGTTATCAATATAACTGTCCCTTCTATCACTTCCTTCTCTAGCCCACCTGGAGCCTCATTTCTTTGTAATTATATTTTATACACCTAACATTATATGACTACTCAGAGTTCCCTTTGCAGACTAATCCCTCTACCCACAAGAGGTGAATGATCTTTCTTCCAGTCTTGGTTGGAATCAACTTTTCAACTTCCCTCTCCTTGCAAGTGATCGTGGGAACTGCTTTAAGCTACAGTATTATCTCTGTTAACCAGTTCCAAAAACAACTTCAACAACTACAAGAGGAGGTTACCAGATCTATTGAGACTTCAGCAGATACTATCCAGGGCTTTCAGAATCAAATCACCTCACTAGTAGGTGTAGTGCTGCAAAATAGACAAGCTCTGGACATTATAACAGCAGAAAAGGGGGAACTTGTATTTTTCTCAGAAAACAATGATGCTATTATGTTAATCAATTAGGCCATGTAAAAAAAAAAGTTAAAGAAAACTCCAATAAATTGCCACATCTTTTAAACAATCTGCCATAGAGTCCAGAGAACTTCTCCTCTCTCCCTTCCTATGGAGTCCTCTCATCACTTGACTGCTGCCACTCCTAGGACCATTGGCTGCTATTCTCACTCTGGCTTTAAACTACCTTGTCTGTTTAAGTGCTTATGGGAGGTGAAAATTGAACAAAGGAGTGCCTTCACCAACCATGCTGTCAACCAAATGCTGCTATAGAGATCCACTCAGCTGCCCACCCAGATCATGGCTTGAGATGTAGCTCTATGCCAGCAGGAGGTAGCCCCAGAAGATAGAACATCATCCCTCCAACTCTCCTGGGCTTTTGAACCCATATAATCCTATACAACGGCCCAGTGCTCCAAGGGGAGTGCATGCCACACAAACAACAGCGGGGAGACTTGGGACGCTCAGGGCTCCGAGTCCACACATCGGCGCTGGAAGGGGAGGTGAGCTCAATAACCCGAGACATTGGTGGGGAAACGGGGGTCAGAATCTAGAGGGGGGCCAGAAAGTGCAGCAAACTCACTACCGGAAAGAAGGAAAAAAAAGCTTCCGGGTTTCTCTTCCCCCTAACCTTGTAAAGGTTACAAGGCTGTGAGGCTAGAAGAATTCCCAAGAGACAAAGAGCAGGCCTGCTCTCTGGATTTACATATCAATGGGGGAGAGCTAAGGAACTGAGTCACTACAATTCAGTAGCCTAGGCAACCCAGTGGGAGTCCAGAGGAGCCAAAGACTGGAAGCTAAATACCATCAATTCTGCACAGCCGTGCCCTGCCGTGTTACTTACCCCCTGAATAAATAAAATAAATAAATAAATAAAAAGAGAGAGATTTACCACGCATAACCTGAGGGTGTCACCTTTGCACACCCTTAACCTGGAAGAACCAGGCAGAGCTCTCAGGCCGCACCCATCTCAAGCCTCCAAGGCTCCTCCAACAGCAGGCAGTCCACTTAACACGGACACAGTATAAAAAAAAAAAAAAAAAGAAAAAAAAAAAAAACGCACAGTGACACAAGAAGAATTAACTATGCCGAGTAACAAACACAGAAATAGAGGGAGCAAGATCAACGATGACACTATGATGCCTCCAAATAAGCAAAACACCCCAAGCCAAGAGTATGAAGATGATGAGATAGAAGAAATGCAAGATACGGATTTCAAAAAATTTATGATAAGAACATTTAGAAGTTTTCAAAAGCAAATCCTTGAACTACAGAAATCCTTAATGGACAAGATTGAAAATCTCTCTCGTGAAAACGAAATTTTAAGGAAGAGTCAAAATGAAACTCAGAAACTAGTAGAACAGGAAAGTGTTATAGTGAAGAGAAATCAAAATGAAATGAAGAGCTCAATAGATCAAATGACAAACACATTAGAAAGCCTTAAAAACAGAATGGGTGAAGCAGAAGAGAGAATATCGGACTTAGAAGATAGAGCACAGGAAAACATACAGTCAAACCAAAGAAAAGAAGAGGAAATTAGAAACCTAAAAAATATTGTTGGGAATCTACAGGATACTATTAAAAAAACCAACATTCGAGTTCTAGGAGTTCCTGAAGGCATGGAGAGAGAGAAAGGATTGGAAGGCCTTTTTAGTGAGATACTAGCAGAGAACTTTCCAGGTTTGGAGAAGGACAGAGATATCCTAGTACAGGAAGCTCATAGAACCCCCAATAAACATGACCAAAATAGATCCTCACCACGACACGTGGTAATTAAACTTACCACAGTGAAACATAAAGAAAAGATCCTAAAATGTGCAAGAGAGAAACGTCAGATTACTCTCAGAGGATCTCCAATCAGACTCACAGCTGACTTCTCATCAGAAACCCTACAAGCTAGGAGGGAATGGCGAGACATAGCACAGGTGCTAAGAGAGAAAAATTGCCAGCCCAGAATATTATATCCTGCCAAGCTCTCATTTGTGAATGAAGGTGAAATAAAGACCTTTCATAGCAAACAGAAATTGAAAGACTTTGTGGCCACTCGTCCGGCCCTGCAAAAGATACTTAAAGATGTGCTACACTCAGAAACACAGAAACACGGCCATCAATATGAAAGAAGGGAAAGGAAGAACACCTACCAGTAAAAGAGCATGGGAAGCTCAAAGCATATACTAGAAAATATTTCCGGGAAAATGGCAGGGCAAAGTCACTACGTATCAATAGTCACATTGAACATTAATGGTCTGAATTCTTCAGTTAAAAGACACCGTTTAGCTGACTGGCTCACAGAACACAACCCAACTATTTGTTGCCTACAAGAAACACATCTCTCTAACAAAGAGGCATGCAGACTGAAAGTGAAAGGTTGGAAAAAGATATTCCATGCCAACAGAAACCAAAAAAAAGCAGGTGTAGCCATATTAATATCAGACAAAATAAACTTTAATACAAAAACTGTTAAGAGAGACAAAGAGGGACACTATATAATGATTAAGGGTTCAATTCAACAGGAAGATGTAACTATTATAAATGTATATGCACCTAATTACAGGGCACCGGTCTATTTAAAAGATATGTTAAGGGACTTAAAGGGAGATTTAGATTCCAATACAATAGTACTGGGGGACTTCAATACTCCACTCTCAGAAATAGACAGATCATCCGGACAGAAGATCAACAAGGAAACAGCAGATTTAATTGACACTATTGCCCAAATGGATCTAACAGATATCTACAGAACTTTCAACCCTACATCTACAGACTTCACATTCTTCTCAGCAGCGCATGGAACCTTCTCTAGGATTGACCACATACTAGGCCATAAAGCAAGTCTCAGCAAATTTAAAAGAATTAGAATCATACCATGCAGCTTCTCAGACCACAGCGGGATGAAGTTGGAAATTAGCAACTCAGGAAACCCCAGAAAGTATGCAAACACATGGAGACTGAACAACATGCTCCTGAATGAACACTGGGTCATTCAAGAAATCAAAAGAGAAATCAAAAACTTTCTGGAAGTAAATGAAGACAACAACACAACATATCAAAACTTATGGGATACAGCAAAAGCAGTATTGAGAGGCAAATTTATAGCAATAGGTGCCTATACCAAGAAATTGGAAAGGTACCAAATAAATGAGCTTTCAGCGCACCTCAAGGACCTAGAAAAACTGCAGCAAACCAAACCCAAATCTAGTAGGAGAAGAGAAATAATTAAAACCAGAGAAGAAATTAACAGGATTGAATCCAAAAAAACATTACAAAAAATCAGCCAAGCGAGAAGCTGGTTTTTTGAAAAAATAAACAAAATTGACACCCCATTGGCCCAACTAACTAAAAAAAGAAGAGAAAAGACCCAAATCAATAAAATCAGAGATGAAAAAGGAAACGTAACAACAGACACCACAGAAATAAAAAGAATCATCAGAAATTACTACAAGGACCTGTACGCCAGCAAACAGGAAAACCTATCAGAAATGGATAGATTCCTGGACACATGCAATCTACCAAAATTGAACCATGAAGACATCGAAAACCTAAATAGACCCATAACTGAAACAGAAATTGAAACAGTAATAAAGGCCCTCCCAACAAAGAAAAGCCCAGGACCAGATGGATTCACTGCTGAATTCTACCAGACATTTAAAGAAGAACTAATCCCATTTCTTCTCAAACTATTCAGAACAATCGAAAAAGAGGGAATCCTCCCAAATTCTTTCTATGAAGCCAGCATCACCTTAATCCCTAAGCCAGAGAAAGATGCAGCACTGAAAGAAAATTACAGACCAATATCCCTGATGAACATAGACGCAAAAATCCTCAATAAAATTCTGGCCAATAGAATACAACAACACATCAGGAAAATCATCCACCCAGACCAAGTGGGATTCATCCCTGGTATGCAGGGATGGTTCAACATTCGCAAATCAATCAATGTGATTCACCACATTAACAGACTGCAAAAGAAAAACCATATGATTATCTCAATTGATGCAGAGAAAGCATTTGATAAAATTCAACACCCTTTCATGATGAAAACTCTAAGCAAATTGGGTATAGAAGGAACATTCCTCAATATAATCAAAGCAATTTATAAAAAACCCACAGCCAGCATCCTATTGAATGGGGAAAAGTTGGAAGCATTTACACTGAAATCTGGCACCAGGCAGGGATGCCCACTCTCACCACTGCTATTTAACATAGTTCTGGAAGTTTTAGCCAGAGCCATCAGACAAGAAAAAGAAATCAAAGGAATACAAATCAAGAAGGAAGAAGTCAAACTATCCCTCTTTGCAGACGATATGATTCTGTACTTAGAGGATCCAAAGAACTCTACTAAGAGACTATTGGAACTCATAGAGGAGTTTGGCAAAGTGGCAGGATATAAAATCAATGCACAAAAATCAACAGCCTTTGTATACACAAGCAATGCCATGACTGAGAAAGAGCTGCTAAGATCAATCCCATTCACAATAGCTACAAAAACAATCAAATACCTTGGAATAAACTTAACCAAGGACGTTAAAGATCTCTACGATGAAAATTACAAAACCTTAAAGAAAGAAATAGAAGAGGATACCAAAAAATGGAAAAATCTTCCATGCTCATGGATTGGAAGAATCAACATCATCAAAATGTCCATTCTCCCAAAAGCAATTTATAGATTCAATGCAATCCCAATCAAGATACCAAAGACATTCTTCGCAGATCTAGAAAAAATGATGCTGAAATTCATATGGAGGCACAAGAGACCTCGAATAGCTAAAGCAATCTTGTACAACAAAAACAAAGCCGGAGGCATCACAATACCAGACGTCAGGACATACTACAGGGCAGTTGTAATCAAAACAGCATGGTACTGGTACAGAAACAGATGGATAGACCAATGGAACAGAATTGAAACACCAGAAATCAACCCAAACATCTACAGCCAACTTATATTTGATCAAGGATCTAAAACTAATTCCTGGAGCAAGGACAGTCTATTCAATAAATGGTGCTGGGAAAACTGGATTTCCACGTGCAGAATCATGAAGCAAGACCCCTACCTTACACCTTACACAAAAATCCACTCAACGTGGATTAAAGACCTAAATCTACGTCCTGACACCATTAAGTTATTAGAGAACATTGGAGAAACCCTTCAAGATATTGGCACAGGCAAAGAATTTCTGGAAAAGACCCGGGAGGCACAGACAGTCAAAGCCAAAATCAACTATTGGGATTGCATCAAATTGAGAAGTTTCTGTACTGCAAAAGAAACAGTCAGGAGAGTGAAGAGACAACCGACAGAATGGGAAAAAATATTTGCAAACTATGCAACAGATAAAGGGTTAATAACCAGAATCTACAAAGAGATCAAGAAACTCCACAAAAACAAAACCAACAACCCACTTAAGAGATGGGCCAAGGACTTCAATAGACATTTTTCAAAAGAGGAAATCCAAATGGCCAACAGGCACATGAAAAAATGTTCAAGGTCACTAGCAATCAGGGAAATGCAAATCAAAACCACAATGAGGTTTCACCTCACCCCGGTTAGAATGGCTCACATACAGAAATCTACCAACAACAGATGCTGGCGAGGATGTGGGGAAAAAGGGACACTAACCCACTGTTGGTGGGAATGCAAACTGGTCAAGCCACTATGGAAATCAGTCTGGAGATTCCTCAGAAACCTGAATATAACCCTACCGTTCGACCCAGCCATCCCACTCCTTGGAATTTACCCAAAGGAGTTTAAATTGATAAACAAAAAAGCGGTCTGCACCCTAATGTTTATTGCAGCACAATTCACAATAGCTAAGACCTGGAACCAACCTAAATGCCCATCAACGGTAGACTGGATAAAGAAATTATGGGATATGTATTCTTTAGAGTACTATTCCGCAGTAAGAAACAACGAAATCCAGTCATTTGCAACAAAATGGAGGAATCTGGAACACATCATGCTGAGTGAAGTAAGCCAGTCCCAAAGGGACAAATACCATATGTTCTCCCTGATCGGTGACAACTGACTGAACACCAAAAAGGAAACCTCCTGAAGTGAAATGGACACTATGAGAAATGGTGACTTGATCAGCATAGCCCTGACTGCTAATGGACAACTTAATACATTATCCCTCATAGTATTTTTTTTTTTTTGTCTGTTCTACTTAATATGACTGGTTTAATTCTGTAATTATCACACAGTTATTCTTAAGTGTTGAAAATTAACTGAAATGTGATCCCTGTTAAACATAAGAGTGGGAATAAGAGAGGGAAGAGATGTATAATTTGGGGCATGCTCGGGCTGACTTGCCCCAATTGGTAGAGTTGGAAACATACCAGGGGATTCCAATTCAATCCCATCAAGGTGGCATGTGCCAATGCCATCTCACTACTCCAAGTGATCAATTTCAGTTCACAATTGATCATAATGAAAGGACTAAGAGTCAAAGGGAGCACATAAACAAGTCTAGTATCTGCTAACACCAACCGATAGAATAAATAAAGGGGAGAGTGATCCAACATGGGAAGTGAGATACTCAGCAGACTCATAGAATGGCGGATGTCCTAAATAGCACTCTGGCCTCAGAATCAGCCCTAAAGGCACTCGGATCTGGCTGAAAAGCCCATGAGAGTATTTCAGGCATGGAAAGCCAAGACACTCTGGCAAAAAGATCTCTGTGAGTGAGATCCCAGTGGAAAGAACAGGTCTTCAAAGAGGGAGGTGCCTTTCTCTGAAGGGAGGAGAGAACCTCCACTTTGACTATGACCGTGTCTAAACAAGATAAGAGTCGGAGAACTCAAGGGGCTTCCATAGCCTTGGAAACTCATAACTGGTGCATAGGGAGATTACTGATGCCATAAACAGGAGTGTCAATTGGTAAAGTCAACAACAGGAGTCACTGTGCACTTACTCCTCATGTAGGATCTCTGTCCTTAACGTGCTGTACACTGAGGCTTAATGCTATAACGAGTACTCAAACAGTATATTTCACTTTGTGTTTCTATGGGGGTGCAAACTGTTGAAATCTTTACTTAATGTACACTAAACTGATCTTCTGTAAAAAAAAAAAAAAAAAAAAAAAAAAGAAAGAAATTATCAATTCCCAACTTGACTCTCACTGGGATTAAACATGACAATAGGTCTGATCTGATTTCATCATCATTTAAAAAAAATCATCTATTATTTTTCACTTTATGTTTCTGTGTGGGAGCAAACTGTTGAAATACTTACTTAAGGTATACTAAGCTGATCTTCTGTATATTAAGATAATCGAAAATGAATCTTGATGTGAATGGAAGGGGAGAGGGAGTGGGAAAGGGGAGGGTTGTGGGTGGGAGGGACGGTATGGGGGGGGAAGCCATTGTAACACATGAGTCGTACTTTGGAAATTTATATTCATTAAATAAAAGATAAAAAAAAATAATCCTATACAACGCTTGTTTTATAAAAAACAAAAGGGGGAAATGCTAGTGAAACATGACATCTTATCTGAGGTGCCATCCTGGGCCCTGGGCACCATCTTAGACTCTGGCCCAGTCACCATCTTATACAATAAGTTTTGGTTTCTTTGGTTTCAATTTCCTAAGTCCAGCCTGGTTTACCAGAAATCAGGTGACCAAAAGGGCCATTCATACATGTTGCCTTCACCCCACCCAGTGGAATTTACTGTTCTTTCTTCCTTATCTCTGCTAAGCTATGTAAGAGCTGTTCTCCTAGTACGGGCTACTGTTTCTCTTATGCACGGAGAAGCAGCCTTGTTGGCCGACAATAAGCTTTCCCTTACTGCGGTGTTTAGTGTGTTTTGTGGTGGCCTTTTCAGTCTGTTTCCCTTATCGGTTAATGTTAATTTGACTGTATATGAGACCCTAAATTTAAAATAATTTTCTCTCAGTACTTCAAAGATACTACCATTGAAAAGGCTGTTGATGGTGCCAGCCTGGGGGTGTTGTAGGTTAAGCGTCTGCCTGTTGTGCTGGCATACCATATAGGTGCCAGTTCAAGTCCCAGCTGCCCTACTTCTGACCCAGCTCCCTGCTGATGGCCTGGGAAAGCACTAGAAGATGGCCCTGCACCTACCTGGGAGACCCGGAAGAAGCTCCTGGATCCTGGCTTCAGATCAACCCAGCTCCAGCTGTTGCAGTGGGTGGAAGACCTCTCTTTCTGTGTCTCCCTTTCTCTAACTATGCATCTCAAGTAAATAAATAAATATTTTTTTAAAAAAGTAAATGGCTGTAGGCTGTTGCTATTTGGTCATTGTATCTATTTCATCATTAAGGTTATCCCAATTTAATCTGACACATTTCTCCCATTTATAACCTGCAGATGTAGTAGGCATATTTGCATATTTCCTTTAGCATTTTATTTTTCTATATGCTCCTTTTCTTTTCTTTTCAAAAGTAGGCATAGTAGAAGAACCACTTCAAAGTTCTTGGAAATGTAAGGAAATTTAGCAGTCTTAAAGCAGAAGTTAGAGTACTGGAAGTTACCTGGAAAAGAGGAATTCTTAAGGCAAAAGTAAGTGCTGACTTACTTGAATGAAAGAATGAAAAGAGTCAAATATTGGATCTCAGCACAATGGCACAGCTGTGGAGAGAAGCTCATTCTTTGTGTCTGTGTTAAAAGCTGATGGTATTTCTTTGGTCTGTCTCGTGGGTATAACAATAGCCATATTTGCCTGAAAGGTAAAGAATCAGATATAATTAGTGCACACCATGTTTATTTCTCCAAAAGCTCGTTTTGCTCAAAATACTCCTTTTTTGCCTTGTTTTGTGAGTATCTCTAAGGAAGCAGTACAGAAGTTTTCCATTTCAACTTTATGATGCAAAGGCTTATTTTACCATTTACACTCTGAAGCTTTTTGCAAATATGTGTGATACAATGATTTATGTTGTTTAAAATTTCCTTGAAATATAATTGATATATGCTGATTTACCAAACTATGCACAGAAAACTACTTTTGAATTTAAACTTTACCCAATATTTTGTATTTATCCACTTTTGCAATTTTATGATATTCTTGACAATTATATTACACATTGATTATAAAAATAATGAAAAATGTATCTAAACAGAAGGAAAATGAATCATATATTTTATTATTGAAAGTAGGAACAACAGTACTTTGGTATATGCACATTCAATTTTTTCTCTAAATCTAATTGTATTAAGATTTGAGGAGAGGAGCCTTGTTTACTGGCAATGTGTCTAAGACTCCATTTGAAACCACATTTTTCTTTATGTTTTATTTGTTTCCATAACTGTAATTTTAGCTTTTATTTAATGAGTCTTTGAATACAGTATTGCATACAGGAAAGGGATTATGAATCTCATCTACTCTGAATCCAATTTATATCAGGAAAATAAGGATTCCTTCTTTCTTTTTTTTTAAAAAAATATTTATTTTATTTGAAAGAATTAAAGAAAGAGGGAGGAAGTAAGAGAAAGAGAGAGAGAGAGAGAGAGAGATAGCTACCATCCATGTGTTCACTCCCCAAATAGCCGCAGCTCACAAAGACTGGGTCTGGATCAGGCTGAGGCCAAAAGCCAGGAGCTTCATCTAGGTCTTCCATGTGGATGGCAGGGCTAAAGCACTTGGGCCATCTTCCACTGCTTTCCCAAGCACGTTAGTAGAGAGCTGAATCAGAAGTAGAGCAGCCGGTGTCTCGGGCAGCAGTTTAACTCACTATGCCAAAATACCATCTCCAAGTGTTATTTCTCTCCTGGTTGTATTCTGCTTAGATAGCCTGGCTCTGCACTAAGTTTTTCCATGGCTTTTCTTCTTGCAGGGTAGTCCATTTATGGGTAGCACTGAAATCATCTGAGGTCTTGTTAAAACCGTGGGCCATACCATAGTGTGTCAGAATCAGTCTGCCCTTTAACTCCACCCAAGTTGTAGTTGATAGGGACTTCAGGGGTCCCTGGAAAGGAAAGGGAAAAAAATAAACCATACATGATATAACCCTCCAATGTTGCATCAGCCAATGATAGATATGTTTGATCACTCTACCAATTTCCCTTAGGCACAATAACTTACTGCAGCTCTGATCTCTGAGCGGTTCATGACCAGTGCTTCTGTTTTCACCTCATTAGCATATAAATGAACCAATTAAATTACTTACCCATTTACAAATGCATAAAAACCCTTAGACAGATCTATCCAAAGGCCACCCTTTTTGGACCCCTCCTGGTTATCAGTAGCCTTTTCTTTCACTCAATAAACTTTTTCTGATTTGCTTACTGTTCCTTGTCTGTTTGCTTTATTCTTCATGGTCTCAGGCCAAAAAGCAAGTGGAGAAGAAAAAAACCTGCCTGCAATGTTTGTGCACAGCTACAAGTTTGTCAAGTTTTCCTGATCTAATCTCTGGCTCTCCAAACACTCTGCAAGCACTAGTCCCTCTTTTGCCCCTTGCAACCTAAGGATAGTAATGTCTTCCCATTCAAATTCTACTCTGGAGTTAATCTCCCTCATTCTTACTGGATTCCTGTAGCCCTACCACCATAAATACCACATTCAGGAAAATCTCTTTAAATCCCCCACACGTGTGTACTTTTGTTTTCTTTCTAGGAACCTAGATGATACCTATTCCAGACTAGACTTGAGGGTGAGCAGAGGACTGACAGAATCCTTGCTCTACTTTATTGCTTTCTGAGGTCTTTAAGTTCTGAATTTATAACTTTCCATTTTACATTTGCTACCAAAGCTAATCTCACACACTCCATTGAATCATTCTGAATGCTAGAGTGGCATGGTTGATATTTTGCATTGTAGTTTTCAACTTTTTTAAAGATTTTATTTTATTTTTTTGAAAGACAGAGTTACAGAGAGAGGTAGAGATAGAGAAGTCTTCCATGCGCTGGTTCACTCCCAGATTGCCACAATGCCTGGAGCCACGCCAGTCAGGAGCCAGGAGTTTCTTCCAGGTTCCCCATGTGGGTGCAGGGGTCCAAGGACTTAGGCCATCTTCTACTGCTTTCCCAGGCCATAGCAAAGAGCTGGATGGGAAGAGGAGCAGCTGAGACTAGAACCGGCACCCACATGGGATGCCGGCACTTTAGGCCAGGGCTTTAACCTGCTGCGCCACAGCACCGGCCTTGTTACAACTTCTTGTACATTATGGATTTCCCCCATCAGAAAGAATTCTGTTAGATATGTCAAATAATATCATGCATACATTTTATTTTCATAAATTATCTCAATAAACCCTGACAACAAACTCATGTTATACTTTTTGGAATAAGAACACTGAAAAAGAAATTCACCAGGGCGGGTATTGTGGCCTAGTGGGTAAAGCCGCCACCTGCAGTGCCAGCATCCCTTATGGGTGCCAGTTCTAGCCTGGCTGCTTCATTTCGGATCCAGCTCTCTGGTATGGCCTGGGAAAGCAGTGAAGATGGCCCAAGCCCTTGGACCCCTGCACCTACGTAGGAAACCCAGAAGAAGTTCCTGACTCCTGGCTTCGGATTGGCGCAACTCCAGCAGTTGCGGCCAATTGGGGAGTGAATCATCGAATGGAAGACCTTTCTCTCTCTCTGCTTCTCTTTCTCTATGTAACTCTGACTTTCAAATAAAATAAGTAAATCTAAAAAAAAAAAAAAAAAAAAAAGAAAAGAAAAGAAAAATGAATTTACCTAACTTTTCCGGATCACAAAACTGGTCCTTGCTAAGGCTCTCTGATTCTGTAGGCCATTCTCATGACAGCAATGGTGAAAGGCCTGCCTACACACTTTTTTTCCCCACAACTTCCATGTAAATATATCCTGAGGAACACAGTTAATTTCTGAGTATACACGTTATTATTCAATCTTGAAATATACAGCAGACTCCTAATTATTCTGATCTTTGAATCTTGGTCAAATAGCCAGGCATTTACGCTCTTTGAAGCTCATACTTTTCTTGTTAGTGCACCACCTCTATTCTCAGCACTTACAAAGCCTTTGCATTTCAATAACTGACAATCTCAAGTCTCCGAAGATAGGACTAAATCACAGAACTAAGTCACAGTTTTAACTGCAGCTAGAGGAGTACATTTTTCTTAAGATTAAGAAACAGTGCCATATTTCGTGAGCCTGCTGTCATGCTCAACCGTGTATGCCAAGTGAAAAGCCTGTAATAAAATACCAATGACATCACCTAAGACATTTTTTAAAAACTTATGAGAGAGAGAAAGAGAGAGAGAGAGAGAGAGAGAGAGAGAGAGATCTATTTTGCTGGTTAATTCTCCCAGTGCTTACCATAACCGAGGCTGGGTCAAGACAGGAGCTGGAAATTCAGTCCAGGTCTCCCAAATGGGTGACAGGGACCCATGTATTTGAGTTGTAACCTGCTGCTGCCCAGGATGATCTTTAGTCAGAAGCTAGAATTAGAAAGTGGAACTTGAATTAGAACTTAAGCACTCTTCTCTGGAATGTGGGTGCTCCAAACTTCTGTTTAAATGTTAGCCCCCAAGAACACATTTGGATCAACCTCATTTCAAATCAGAATACTACACTTTTCACATTTTGATATAAAATGCTTGAATTTTCTATTGGGTACCAGACACTGTGAGATCTGCTTTCAAATGGATTGTCACATTAAATCTAATTACAAGTTGAATGTTAAGTACTACATTCTTCTCATTTTACAAAACTGCAAATTGAAGTTTTCTAACATGTAAGTTCAGCCCCCATAAAAGTCAAACAACGCAATATGTGAACAAAGAGGAACTCTATTGCATTTCTATGGAGTATAAGTGCACAGCCATTTTAGAGAACTATTTGCTAATAGTCAGAGAATTTGAAGATGCAACTTCCCATAATATGACAGTTACACGCAGTCATGCATTGCAAGGAAACTCTTTCACACTGGGTATGTCCACTGTGGACACAGTTGTAATAGTGGTAAAATGGAAATTATTTCAATGCTTAACACAAAGCAAATGCAATAAGCTATATTTGTATATATAGAGCAGCTGCAATGAATATTTTAAATTAACTGTAGATATCGAAATGAAAAAATCTCAATATGAAACAGTGAAAAAAGGAATATATGAAATGGTTGTACTTTATGAACATTCATTTAGAGTTGTTTTTTTCTTTCTTTATTTAAATAAGGTGAAAGGATTTCATGTATTTTATATTCAGTTTTAGGAACATAATAATTCGCACTATCCCTTCCCCTGTTGTTACTTCTCTCTTAATTTTTGCAATGATAGATTTCATTTTACTTTATAATCACATGCTTAATACTCTACTAAGTATTCAACAAGTAGTAAACAGAATGATCACTGTTCCTCAAGAGCTCAGACAAGGGCTATAAACAGTAATCAAATCTCAAGGTGCCAATTTCATTCATATACATTACATTTTTTGTACTACTTATACTAGTTACCAGAAAGAAGAGAAAACGTAGTTTTCTTTTTGGGGACTGGTTTGTTTCACTAAGCATAATGGTCACCAGCTGCCATTTTGCTGTGAAACACAGAATTGTTTTTTTTTGACAGGAAGAGTGGACAGTGAGAGAGAGAGATAGGGAGAAAGGTCTTCCTTTACTGTTGGTTCACCCTCCAATGGCCGCGGTGGCCTGCACGCTGTGGCCAGCGCAAGGTGCTGATCTGAAGCCTGGAGCCAGGTGCTTCTTCTGGTCTCCCATGTGGGTGCAGGGCCCAAGCACTTGGGCCATCCTCCACTGCACTCCCTGGCCACAGCAGAGAGCTGGCCTGGAAGAGGGGCAACCAGCACAGAATCCGGCGCCCCAACTGGGGCTAGAACCCGGTGTGCCAGCGCCGCAGGCGGAGGATTAGCCTAGTGAGCCGCGGCACTGGAGGAAACACAGAATTTTATTCTTTTTTATGGCTCAGTAGTATCACATCATATATTTATAACACATTTTTATCTGGTCATCAGTTAGGGGGGATATGGATTGATTCTTTATCTTAGCTATTGTGAATTTGAGTTACTATAAATATAGGAGTACAGATACCTTTTTAATAAGCTGATTTCATTTCCTGTGGGTAAATTCCCATAAGAGCAATGGCTGGGTCATATGGTAGATCAACTTTCAGATTTCTGAGGAATCTCCCTGCTGCCTTCCATAATGGTTGAACTAATTTACATTTACACCACCAGTGTATAAGGGTGCTTTTTTCTTCACATCCTTGTCAGCCTTTGTTAATTTTTTTTTTTTTATGATAGGCTTTCTAGCTGTGGTAAGTTCAAACCACATTGTGGTTTTTATTTGCATTTCCATGATGCTTAGTGATCCTGAGCATCTTTTCATTTATTTGCCATTTGTATTTCATGCTTTGAAAAATGCCTATTCGTAGTGTTAGTTCATTTCTTAACTGGATTGCTTGTTTTGTTGTCGCTGAGTTTCATGAGCTCTTTATGTATTCTCGATATTAACCTTATATCAGATGTATAGTTTGCAAATATTTTCTCCCATTCTGTCAGTTGCCTCTTTACTTTGTTGAGTATTTTCTTTGCTGAGCAGAAACTTCTTAGCTTGATATAATCTCATTTGTCTATTTGTGCTTTTATTTTCTATGCTTCTGGGCCTTATTCAAATCTTTCCCTAGGTCAATATCTTGTAATGTTTCTCCTATGTTTTCCTCTTATGATGTAATAGTTTCAGGTATTAGGTTGAATTTCTTGTCAGCCAATTTTGTATAGAGTATTAGGTCGGGGTCTTGTTTTCATACTTCTGCATGCAGAGATAGAATTTTCCAACACAATTTGTTGCAGAGACTGTTCTTTAACTGGGGATTGATTTTAACTAGTTTGTCAAAGATTAACCAGTTGTAGATGCAAGAATTAATTTCTGGAGTTTCTAATCATTTCCATTGGTCTACGTGACACTAGCAAAACTTCTTAAATGAATGAAAATAAAACTGGGGGATCTAAAAAAGACCAGAGAGTTATACCAGTATTAGTATCCAAGTACTTATATGTTTGTTTGATCTAGTAAGATGTTACCATTGGGAGAAACTGGGTAAATTATATTCAGAATTGCTCTGTTTAATTTCTTACAAATGCATGTGAACCAATAATTGTCTCAATAAAAATTTCAACTAAAATATTTTAAAAATAAAAATTAATTTTAAATGCAATGTTCCCTCAAGTATACTTAAGATGCAATGGCTTTAAAAAATAAAAAATAAATAATAAATTCACAAGGATTAAGAAAATGTGCAATGATTGTCAAAAAAACTCTGCTTTGCTTTGCAAGTTAATTTTTTATAAATAGCACTTTTATTCCATGGATATAGCATGTATAAATATGTATATATATATGTATATTCAATAAGTTCATGGAAAATACTGATTATGAAAAACTACGCATTGAGTGAAGCATCTTTGCACCAAAATAATTTATCTCTTAATTCCATTTTTTGTGATTTTTTTAAAGTATTTTCTATATGCCCTAGGTTTGCCTGTTAGAAAACAAAATGACAAAGTATATAAGAAAATCACCACAAAAGGTATGTGTATTCTGGGAATTATAGATGTAAACACGGTCCTCATTGGACTCATTAAATGAAGTTAAAAAATTTAAGCTCAAAATCTATATAAATGGACTTTAAAAACCATTCTTATAATATTTAATAAAATTTTAGTCAGTAATATGCATTTTGATACAAAAGTTTGCAACCAGAGTAACTAAAGCCTGGTCTTATGCTAACTCATAATAATCTTTAATACCTGAAATAAATGTAGAGTCCCAGTTAGGACTCAAAACTCCCAATCTGGCATCTCTCACAACAGGGCCCAAAATCTGATACATGCTCAGAGAGAGTTTTAGTGGTACAACAAAGATTGAGGATTGCTTATTTGAATGATCTTCGTTGGCTATCACAGTTAATGAAATCAATCCAACTACAGTGAGCACCTTATATATTATTTGCATTTTAAAGTATTAAAATCCATTCTCCTTTAGTCTAGTGGGCTGTATTGTGTCTAACTGGGCATGAGTAAGTCCCTATGTGTAGCCAAGTGAGACCATTAAAGCGCCTCTGATGTTTACACCCTAGGTGAGCTTAAGAGCAATTCAAGGGACAACAGGGTTGGTGAACATGTATATTAGTACAAAATAATGTATGCATGTGAAAAAATGTGTTGTCTTAAGTGAAGGCAGAGATGCTCATCATATCGCCCTAGTAATGTCTAGCTCATAATAATGTACAAAAAACATATTTTTGTTAAATGAATGCGATCCCTGAAGCATAATATAGGGACAGAGCTTGGGAGATACTTTCTAATGTACCTTTTAACCAGGCCTTGGAATAATTAACATTTCTTACTGGCAACCACAATAATAATGTAAGGTAGATGTATAATTTCAAAGTCTTTCCACATCCCAGCACTGTTTTTTGAGATCACCTGATTTTAACCCATATTCAGAACTGTCTTGCTGGGCTAATGGAGAGTCATGTGGTACACATCAGGGGGCAGTTAAATAGGGTTGCTCCTGCTGCTTCTCTGGTTGCCCAATTACCTGACTGACTCTTGGAAGTTATAGCTCATGGAATCCTAGAACTGGGCACACCAGGGCACTTGATCAGAGAAACGTGATTTCCCAGGCTCAGAAACCACATTTTAGCTCTATCTCAGACTGAAGCAAGCTCCCAGAATGATTTAGCATACAATATTTTAAATAGCTTCAGAAAAATGCAAAACTTCCTATCACTTTGAATGGTGCCTGTTACTTTGTAGAACACCTGGCACTTAAATATTTAAATTACAATTCTAGTTTTAATTTGAAGGAATGAACAGTAAACCCTTTCTAGTCCCATAGTACTTCACATCTGACTTTTCTTTAATTTTCCTAAAATGCAGATTTGGGAACCGAAATTAGCAACGCAAGGTGAATCTAGTGTGAATTTTACTGAAGACTATGCAAATGCAGAAAATTATAATTCTATCAGGATGTCATTACATGTGTCTACTTAGACACACATTTTCTGCTATGTTTAAGTTAAACAAAACACTAAATGACTATGTAGTATGACATCTCATTAATATGTTTCCATTCACATCTGTGCCTTTCGTATAAAAAAAGACTGCTTCAGTGATAAGAGATTAGGTCCTTTAATTAGAAACAAATGACAAATCACTGTTAACCCCATGTGATGCTTTCTAAAACTTCCATCAAATATTCCTCTTAAAACATTATTAAACACAAGTTCCACAGATCTACTTCCTAGAAAGTGCCATTTAACAAAACCCAGGCAGGATGTTAATACTGGGGCCGAATTACAGGTTGCCAAAGCATTTCCTGTGAGGGGATTGACAGGGGATCATTTTGTTATGGGGCCACCTCCAGTGTGTTGTGACAACCACTCATTACACCTCTAAGCAGAGCACTCAGCTGTAGGTTTCTACAAGATGCAAATAGCTCCAAATGGCTTCAATTTAGAGAGAGGGGATAATGTATCACTCACTTTTCTAAGGTAGAAGCTTTTAATTTCCCAAGAACAGGGAAGAGAAGAACATTTCAGTTTCTGGAAATAAAGATTTAGTTAACCAACTATGCCTGAGAAATGGAATCACAATAGCAATATCTGTTACATTATAAATAAAAACACTTCACCTGCCTTGTTTCCCCTTTGCCCGAAACAAAACACCAAGTGGTCAAGTGAGCATCACCTCTCAATAAATATAATTATCCACTTAAGAGCTCAGTGTCAAAAACTAGTAACCTCTAAGTGATGGTAGGTTTTTCTCTTACAAAAGGAACTGCTTACAAAGCCATTCTAGTTAATTATAATAATATTCAAAAAGTGTTTAAAACACATTTTGATATAGAAAAAATATCATGGAAAGCTTTTCACAGTAGGGTTTTAATATTTTAGTGTGCTAGCTTTTATACCCCTCTGTGATTTTACTCCCACTGTTCTATTACTGATTTTAGTGAGTGTTGCTAACAATGGAATACAGCAGCCCCTAGGATCAGCTATTTAGAAGAGAGGTATGCTGATGTGGGTTGGGAAAAGTCAATAAACCCATTTAAGATTTCCGTGTTTAACAGAGCCACAGGAGAAGCCAGTGAGCTACAAAGTATGCCCATGTTAAGAGATGGTTGTTTTTGCTGTGAGTACATTAATGAGTGGAATGTTCTTTGCTATAAATCACCAGCTTCACTCCAGCCATGATTACTAAAATCCTCTGGGTGTTAATGTCACTTTGTTTTAAGCATTTTACTAAGAAATTAATTATCTATTATAAATCCACTTAGATGGGCCTATACCTGACCTATGGAAAAATAATAATAAATCCATCTGAAAAGACTTGAAAGCACAGAGATTTTCTTTAAGTCTATTATGAGTACAGGATACTTGCTGAAGTAATAATTCTTAAAGTTGCTACTCATTTTCCAAAAGTTGAGCTGTAAAGATGATTTTTCCAGGAGAAATTATGTATATAGCATATGTTAAATATTTTAGAAGTGTAATTTCTATATATTTTATGTAATTTCTATAAAATAAAAGATTATCTGTTCTCTTATATACATAAGAGGGAAGTTTAAAAAGTTCAAGTAGAATGAAATTGAAAGACCAAGCTTTTTTGGTACCAAAATTCTATAAATAAATTCTATAAAATATTTTTCATAATTTGCATTTTTCATGAGTTTTTAGGCTTCTAACTTGCATGAATTTCAAAATTTTTGTACCTAAAGAACATATTTTAATTCTATTTTCCATGAATTTTTTGAAGTGCCCTTTTTATTTTCAGGGAGAGGGAAGATCTAGGAGGTGATTACTTGCAGAGACACCAGGGGAAGACACAGGGAAGAGAAGGCCGTCACTAGAACATGTGTTATCCAACAAGTTGTTCAATTCCAGTGAGAAACTCTAGCAGTCTGAGTAATAAGCATCAGACTTACCCACCATCTAGCAAGGGAGGCTGGCATTTATAAACTTGTTTCTGTCAGCCATTAGCTGATTACAGTTTTTAGGGTATAGTAATTTGCCAATATTTAGATAATTCAATTAAATGAAAGAACAAGGGACAGAGGCTGTTGGCTTTATAATATTGTCATTTGTTTAGTAATAGCATGTATAATTTTTAGTTGAGCATGTGGCTTTGCAGACAAAGATTATATTTCCCTGTCGCCTTTTTCTAAGTTTTATACAATCAACATAATCAGCTGCTTTTGAAACTTCTAACTAGTGTCTTGGAGAGTTTATCCTTCTAGAACTTGGCCTCCTTTCTACAGGCTGGAATGTGGATCTAAAGCTTGGAGCTCTGGTGGTTGTCTTTGATCATGAGGATTAAATGCACTGAGATATAAGTTCTGGTACATACATCTCCAGTTATATTTTACATATGGAATACATGCTTTTATATCTTGTTTAAAGTGCCATTTTGGATTTTCTATCACACGTTGCTGAATGTAACGTCAATGCACACAGTCACTGTTTATAATACCTGGTGTGGGGAGCAACTGGGAGCAACTCGGACTAGACTAAGTTACTGGAATTAAGACTTATTCTATGCATCTGCTCTCCCACAATATGGCACTGGGAGAGGAGGAAACAGCTTCTACACAGCTGCCTCCAGTTCAACCAATAAACTGTAGGACTTGCTCCTGATTGGAGGAGAGCAGCGTACTCGGCGTGTGGGTAGCAGAGTTGGGATTGGTGGAAGAGGACTATAAAGGAGGAGAGAGACGACATGCACCAGGAACATCTATCTGAAGGAACACCTGAGCAGCCCCCGAGAGAGCCGGCCGGCAGTGTGCCGCTCCCCCACGGAAGTGGGGAAAGTGGCAGGGGGAACCGCCCTTCCACGGAGGTGGAAGGGACGGTAGCCAACCCGGGAAGAACCAGCAGCAAACCCGGGGAGGGCCGAGCAGACAAAAGAACAACGCAGGGTCCTGTGTCGTTCCTCCACGAAGACGGGGAGCAACAACCTGGAAAGTCTTTATGAGTCCCAATTGGGATCCTGGCTGCTCCACTTCCAATCTGGCTTCCTGTAATGGCCTGGGAAAAGCAACGGAAGATGATCCAGTGCTTGGGCCTCTGCACTCATGTGGGAGACCCAGAAGAAGCTCCTGTCTCCTGGCTTCAGATCACCCCAACCCAGAACAATATGGGTCATCTAGGGAGTGAACCAGCAGGTGAAAGATCTCTTCTGTCTCTCCCTCTCTCTGTAACTCTGATTTCCAAATAAGTAATAATTAAGTCTTAAAAAAAAGACTATGATACCAGGCACAAACTTCACAAAATAAATCATATACCTAATTGCATATATTTTTATGCAGGTTGTTTTGCTCAATTTTCAGTACACACAGACACACACATATATATATATATATATACACACACACACATTGTAACACATGTGTAATAGAGTTACAATAGCAAATCCAGTAGAAATGATGGAAAATGTACAATGGAAAATGCAAGTGAACTTTTGCCTCATAAATAAGATGTAATGATTAATAGTTGATTAATTAATTAAATTTCATATAATACAAATGATTTATAAGTAATATTTCAAAATATATACAAAATAGTGTATTATGAACTTCAGCTAAAAATAATCTCTTTAGTAAAACACAAATCCTTAAAATTATGGGACTGTTCTGTCTCTTTCACTGTCCACTCTGCCTGTCAAAAACAAAAACAAAAACAAATTATGGGACTGTTTATAAAAATTGTACTACAATAAAATTGAGCACTTCTGTTTATCAAATTTATTATCAAAAGATTTTTTAAAATTACCACAGAAAATGAGATTATTTCAATAACAACAGAAAATGGATAGTACCCTGAATATGCCTCCATATTAATAAGAAAATGAGCTTATTTGTTAGAAAAATGACAAAAATAAGAAAAGACATTTCACAGAAGAAACAAAAATAATCAATGAATACATGAAATGGTGCTTAATGTCATTAATAACCAAAGATACTCAAACACAGCTGTCAGAACAAATGGTCTTCAATTTCTGCACTTTCATATCGAAAGTCTAAAGGTCTAGAGCCAGTTTTGTGGTGCAGTGAGTTAAATTGCCACTTGCAATACTGGCATGACAAATCTGAGTGCTGGTTCCAGTCCCAGCTACTCTGCTTCCAATCCAACTCTCTGCCAATGTGCCTAAGAAGGCATCAGAGGATAACCCAAGTGTTTGTACCTTTGCCACCCCTGTGTGAGACCTGGGTGGAGTGCCCGACTTCTGGAATTGGCCTGAACCAGCCAAAGTCATTGTAGCCCTTTGGCAAGTAAACCGGTGAATGAAAGATCCTTTTCTGTCTCTTTTTCTCTCCCTCTCTGTTACTTTGCCTGTTAAAACAAAAAACTTTTTTAAAGATTTTTTATTTATTTATTTGACAGGTAGAGTTACAGACAGTGAGAGGGAGAGACAGAGAGAAAGGTCTTCCTTCCGTTGATTCACCCCCCAAATGGCCGCCACGGCTGGAGCTACACCGACCCGAAGCCGGGAGCCAGGTGCTTCTTCCTGGTCTCCCACGCGGGTGCAGGTGCCCAAGCACGTGGGCCATCCTCCACTGCCCTCCTGGGCCACAGCAGAGAGCTGGACTGGAAGAGAAGCAACCGGGACTAGAACCTGAGGCCCATATGGGATGCCGGCACTGCAGGCGGAGGATTAGCCAAGTGAGTCATGGCACCGGCCCCCAAAAAGCTTTTTTTAAAAAAATGTAAAAGTCAGCCGGCGCCACTGCTCAATAGGCTAATCCTCCACCTGTGGCGCCAGCACATCAGGTTCTAGTCCCAGTCGGGGCGCCGGATTCTGTCCCGGTTGCCCCTCTTCCAGGCCAGCTCTCTGCTGTGGCCCGGGAGTGTAGTGGAGGATGGCCCAAGTGCTTGGACCCTGTACCCACATGGGAGACCAGGAGAAGCACCTGGCTGCTGGCTTCGGATCAGCGCGGTGCGCTGGCCACAGTGTGCCGGCCGCGGCGGCCATTGGAGGGTGAACCAACGGCAAAGAAAGACCTTTCTCTCTGTCTCTCTCTCACTGTCCACTCTGCCTGTCAAAAAAAAAAAAAAAAAAAAGTAAAAGTCTGACAAATCAAAATGTGGACACTGCAAGAGAGTTGGTAGTCATGTTGGAAACCAATTTAGCAATACCCACTAAAATGCTAGAACTGCATTCTTGGTATTTTTCATGTAATTGCTTGCTACCTATTACCTATAATATTATCTATGTTTATCTATCTAAATGAAATTCTTAGTTGTTGGCAGACATTTTATTAATGTCCAAAGAAGCAGTTTATAGATGGGGGAGCCATCTATAATTATGTATTAATAATAATACAATGGTAATTGCTAATCTATTCATACAGTAGAACACTGTGGAAGGAAGAAACACATAAAGTGTAGCTTAGTGGAACAACATGTGTGAATCTCTAAACATAATATTGAATAAAAAGAAAGAGAGGAAAAATGTATACAGTGATTCCTTTCTTTTACCGTTCAAAGTAAAGGACAAAAGAGAAACAGCTTTTCACTTTTGTCCAAGACTTCCCTGCAATGAGATTTACCATTCTATCATTAAAAAGAGAAAAAAAAAACTAAAAAAGTATAAGATATATGAAACTGTTTTCAGGTATTTGACAAGTGGGTGCACAGAACTATGGTTCCTGAGTGAAAATAAAAAATAAGGTGAGACACACAATTGGCCAGAATTGCATTTCCAGACCACATCATAAGGAGGAGAAAATGAAACAAGGCCTGGTGGTAAGGAAACGGATGTAAGAGTTCAGGAGGCTGAAGTAGCAAAAGTTGTGGAGAAAAATAATGGACCTGATAGAACTAAAAAGAAGCAAATCTCCTGAGATCTAACTGATCTGGTCATGCATGGCACAAAATCCCATGAGACAGTGGCAGACCTAATGATTCCTGGCATCAACCGAGTGCTGGGAACAGAGGAAGTTATCACCAGCCAGAGAAACCTCATAAAAAATTAAACAATGCTCAGAACCCTCAGAAGGGATTTCCCTCAGTGGCTATATCAGCCTTGGCTATATGCTGCCCTGCTCTTTCTCTAACAAAGATTTTTAAGAAAACTTCAGAATGATCAAATGAGTTCACCTTGTAACTTAACTGTGTGCCAGAGGACAACCTAACAGCCTTCAAAGGAATATTAAAACATTCAGCACCCAGCAACATAAATTTCAGAATGCCTGGCATCCAAAAATATTACTAAGCACAAAAGTGGGAAATATCAGTTAAACAAAGTTTAGAGAAAGGATAGAATTAAGAGACAAGAAATTTAAAACAACTGTCACACATTTCACAATAGGCTATCAAGGACAGCATGGACATAATTAATGAGATTAGTGAGAAAAGAGAATGAAAACATGAAACACTCAACTAACTGTATCATTTAAAGGTGAACAAAAGTATATATGTGAGGGCTGGCGCTGCAGCGTAACAAGTAAAGCTGCCACCTTAGGTGCTGGCATCCCATGTGGGCACTGGTTCATGTCCCGGCTGCCCCATTTCCCATCCAGCTCTCTGCTGTGGCCTGGGGAAGCAGTGGAAGATGGCCCAAGTCCTTGGGCCCCTGCAACCACGTAAGAGACCTGTAATAAGCTCCTGGCTCCTGGTGTCGGATGGGCCCACCTCTAGCCATTGCAGCCCTTGGGGAATGAATCAGTGGATGGGAGACCTCTTTACCTCCCTCTTTCCCTCTCTCCCTCTCTCACTGCCTCTGCCACTCTGTAATTATGCCTTTCAAATAAATAAATAAATAAATCTTTTTTAAAAAGTATATATGGAGGGTGAACCAATGGCAAAGGAAGACCTTTCTCTCTGTCTCTCTCTCTCACTGTCCAAAAAAAAAAAGTATATATGTGCAGAATATATTTAATGAGATTAATTGCTCAGAGACCACAAGAAAGAATGAAGAACCAATTTGAACTTGAACACACAGTAATAGGAATTATTCAAAACAAATCAAAAAGAAAAATGAACACTGAAAAATTATAACCATAATATAGGGCTCTATTAGATTTCTATTGTCACTAGACAAATTACCACAAATCTAATGGATTAAATAATACAAGCTTATTATTTTACAGTTTATTTTTGTGTGTTAGACATCCTACTTAGACCTCACTGAGCTACAGAGTAATGTTTCGGCAGGCCTGCGTGTCTTCCAAATGCTCACAGGTAGACTCTGTCTCCTTGATGCCTCCTGCTGTTTCTGGAGACCACACACATTGTTTGACTCATAGCTTCATCTTCCATTTTCATTCCATCAACAGTGAGTGGATGTCAGGCCTCACAATCACATGGGTAAAGTCCTTTATCATACACAATATTCAAACTGAAGGGATTAGGATGTCGGCTTACTGGCATAGAGGTGGAGAGAGATTATGAGGAACATCAAAACCAAAATAAAGTCATAAAGTCCAGGAAGACTGGAAGATAGCAGAGATGTGAAGAAATAATGATCAAAATCACTCCAAATCTGATAAAAAATAATGTCACAATTTCCAAGAATTTCACAAAACTGAAGCAAGATAAATGAAAATAAAATTATTTAAAGCATATCAAAATTAAATTTTTAAAGGTCAGTGATAAAGAGAAAATCCTTAAGAGAATCCAGAAAACAAGAAATTTAGACAGGAAAATGATTTTTAAAAATCAGACTTATTGCCTGAAACTATTTCTTAAAGATAGTGGAGAACCATCTTTAAATATGGGGATGGATATGGAGGAATATAATACTTAGCAAAATGTCTTTCAAAAGTTAGTACAGGAGGGCAGACATTGGCCTAGCTGTTAAGATACAACTTTGGATACCCATATCCCATATCAGAACGTTTGCTTTGAATCTAGGCTCTGCTCTTGATTCCAGCTTTCCAATAATGTAGACTCTGGAGGCAGCAGGCAATTGCTCAAGTAGCTGGATCCCTGCCACCAGCAAGGGAGACTTGGTTGAATTCCCAACCCTTGTCTTTTGTCCTGGTTGTTGAGGGCATTTGGAGGATGAACCAGCAGATGAGATTCATTCTCTCTCCCTCTTTTCCTCTCATTCTCATTCTCAATCTCTCTTTTCCCCTGTGTTTCTGCCTCTCAAATTTAAAAATAAATTATTTTTATTTAAAAAAAAGCACAAAAGAAAGTTTTGTATTACACAAAAGGATTTTTATCACCAGCTAACTAAACTACAAGAAATTAAAGGAAATTCTTCAGGAAAAGAAAATAATACCAAATGAAAGTTTGCATCTACAGAAATAAATACAGAGGACCATTAATAATAACTAAGTAAGCAACAAAAATATTATGTTATTCTCATTTAATCCCTGTGAAAGATAGTCACTGTTTAAAAAAGTTAATAATGATATACTTTGGGCTTTATAACAATTATAAGAAAATTATATGAAAAAGAAATACAGAGGATAGGAACAAGAGAAGTGCAGGGTTCGAAGTAGACTTTATATGTGTTGGTGTGATGGTAGTTATGGTAAATTACAGTAGGCTACAAATATATCTTGCTAAATCTGTAGCAACCACAAATGCCAAAAAAGGAAGTATAGACAATAATCCAATAGTGGAGATAAAATGTAACCATGAAACATTTAGTGTTTTATGAATTTTAGATAATCCAAAAGAAGAGAGAAAAAGAAAGTTATAAACAAGAGATAGTATAAATACAAAGCAAATAGCAAAATCCAGAGTTAAATACAACCATTTCAACAATTGTATTAAATGCAAGATATTCTAAGTAAAGGACAGATATTTTCAAAATGGATTAAAAATTGCGAGACTAAAGTACATGCAAAGCTTATGCAAAGACATGCTTTAGATATAAAAACAATATTTGTTAAAAGTCAGAAAACATAACACCACACAACCACTAAATGAAAGAAACTGAAAAAGCTAATATCAGAAAATTATAATTGAGGCCAGCTTTGTAGCAAGTGGATTAAGCTGCTGCTGGCATCCCATATGGGTGCCGGTTCATTTCCCAGGTACACCACTTCTAAGCCAACTCTCTGTCATGGTCTTGGAAAAGCAGCAGAGGATGGCCCATGTGTCTGGGGCCCTGCCATTTACATGGGAGAATTAAATGAAGGTCCTGATTCCTGGCCTTGGCCCAGCACTGTTACTGCCATGTGGGCAGTGAACCAGTGGATGGAAGATTCTCTCTCTCTCTCTTTCTGTAACTCTTTCAAAATAAATAAATAAATCTCTTAGAAAAAATAAAGTTATCTTAAAGCAAAAGTGAAAATCAAACAAAAGTGAAGAAGGATCTATTATACTGAAAATGGTTCATCAAAAAGACGCAACAATCCTTCAAATTTATGTACCTAGTATTAGAATAATAATAATCACAAACAAAGCATAAATTTGTAGAACAAATAAAAGAAATACATTAACAAATATACACCAAGATTTCAATGTTCCTTTCTCAGTGATTGGTAATAAATATATTCAAAAATCAAGTAATAATAGAGAAAACTTATATAGTATATCGATCAATTAACCTAATTTCAAAACACTTGACCCATCAGCAAGAAAATATACATCATGGCCAAGTAAACACAAATTAGTGACAAAGATAAACTAACTTCTGTACCATAAAGCAAGGCATACAATATATGAATATATGTTCTTCTTCTTTTTTTTTTTTTTTTTTTTTGACAGGCAGAGTTAGACAGTGAGAGAGAGACAGAGAGAAGGGTCTTCCTTCCGTTAGTTCACCCCCAAATGGCAGCTGCGGCTGGCGCACTGCGCCAATCCAAAGCCAAGCCAGGTGCTTCTTCTTGGTCTCCCATGAGGGTGCAGGGCCCAAGCACCTGGGCCATCCTCCACTGCCTTCCCAGGCCACAGCAGAGAGCTGAACTGGAAGAGGAACAACCAGGAAAGAATCCGGAGCCCCAGTTGGGACTAGAACCCGGTGTGCCGGCGCCGCAGGCGGAGGATTAGCCTAGTGAGCCACGGCGCTGGTCCAATACATGTTCTTTGACCATATCTAAAACAAACAAAAAAACCCAAAACCTTTACATCAACAAAAGAAAAGTTATTACAAGGGTCTGTGTATCTAAACGTCTAACAAACTATGTATCAAAGAATTAAATACAATGTAAAGAAAGTACTTTGAGATATAATAAAAACAGCATATCAAAATGTGGCAGACAGAGTTAAAATAATGTGTATTAACTGGGTAGGGCAGCCGTAAAAAGTACCACAAACCAAGTAGATTACTTGACGGAAGTTTACTTTCTCAGTTTCAGAGGCTAGGAGTCTGAGCTGTCCACAGGACTGTTTTGTTCTGGGGCCTCTCTCCTTGGCTTGCAAATGACCACATTCATGGGTACCTGGCCTTCGTCCTGTGCCTGTGTGCCTCTTATGAGGACACCACTCATACTGGGCAAGAGCCCATCTCTATGACATGATTTCATTTAGTTTCTACCTTAAGGAACCTGTCTCCAAACACAGTCTTATTACGAGGTACTGGGTGAGAGGTGGCGTCATGACTTCAACATATGAATTTAGGGAAGAGGGAAACACCATTTAGACACAATGTTTACATTAAAAAAAGGAAAGATTCTAAAAGCAATGACTTCAGCTTCCATGTTAATAAACCAGGAAAATATAAAACTGGCAGCAAATTAAAACACAAGTATGCAGAATAAAGAGAATAATAAAGATATTTACAGCAATCAACATAATTGAAAACAGAAACCCAAAAAATGAATGAAGCAAAAGACAGGAGGCAATGAAACTGATAAATCTCTAGCCAGACTATTTTTTTTTTTTTAAAGGAGGGAGGAGACAACAAAATACCAAGAAAATAAGATATAGTTACAATGCAGCTAAAGTTCACAATGTTTTCAAGGGAGAATATGAAAGTTTGTACAATGAATGTGATAGCTTTTATGAAAAGAAAAATTCCTGAAAGCTCACTAGGGATGGGTGTTGTGGTGTAGCTGGTTAGGCTGCCTTTTGGGACTCCCCCAACCCCTAGCAGAGTGCCTGCATTTGCGTCCCACCTCCAGTTCCAAACGAGCTTCCTGCTGATGCACACTCTGTAAGGCAACAGATGATGGCACAAGTACTTGAGTAATACTAATGAATAGACAAACTGAAAAATGAATTGTAGTATATAAAAATTTAGAATTGAACTGAACAATTTAAAATATTATTACTGATAGGCAATATGAATGATTTTCAGATGTATAATGTTAAGGAAAAGAAACCACAGAAGAATTAGTCCATGCATGCTGTAGTCTATGTATGGCAAAACCATAATGATAGAAAGTTAATCAAAAGTTGTCAGCATCCTTGATTGTATTAAAGGGTTGTTGGCAAAGAAACTCAGGGGATCTTTCCATGGTGAGGATATATCCTATATCTTGATTTTGCTGATGATTATATAGTGATGATTTCAATATTTTAATCAAAACTCATCAAAGTATAAAGTTAAACTGGAAGTCTTTTATTATATGTAAGTTATACCTTTATAAGGCTGATTAAAAAGTAAACATGTTTTACTAAAGCATGTTTTAGGATACATAATATAGTAAAATTATACAGGATATGGGGTATTAATGAACACAAATGCAAAACAGAAGTGCCTGAGATTAAGGAAAGGACACGGAGAAGGTTTTAAATGTGTTGGTAATTTTCTGTCTAGCAATCTGAATAATGAAGATAGAAACCCATTTACTTATTTGTGGTTAATCATTCATAAATTTATTATTAAGATTTAGGCACATACTATATACATTCCTTTTTACATATGCTATATTTAATAGTAAGTAGTAAGAAAATTTAAAGAAATAGAAAACTGAAAAATCAACCTACTAGGAATGGGTCATAAAGTAGAATAGCAGTGTTTAAAGAAAAATACATTGTCAGGAAATAAAAAAAAAAAGAACCTTCAGAAGAAAGTGTTTTCCTGGGGAAAATGGTATGGTAAATGCTGTAATGCAGCCAGAGGACTGTATTCTAGAAAATTCTTCACTCAATTCTATAGGAATTTGTAAGAAAGAAGAGGAACACAAATCTTACTGTGATTGCCGGCTGATGACAAAAAGAACTAAAGGAAAACATTACCTGCTCCACATTTTTCCAATTCGAGAAAATCAGAAGTCTGAGCTGGCATTGTGGTGTAACTAGTAAAGCTACTGCCTGTAACACAGACATTCCATATGGATGCCAGTTCATATCTTGACTATTCCACTTCTACTTCCAATTCAGCTCCCTGATAATGACCTGGGAGAAGCAGCAGAAGATGGTCCAGGTACTTCCCAAGTACTCCCACATGGGAGACCCAGAAGACGCTCCTGGCTCCTGTTTTCGGTCAAGCCCAGCCCAGGCCATTGAGGACCCCTGGGAACTGAAGCAGCAGAGGGAAGATCTCTCTATCTCTCACTCCCTCTATGTCTCTGACTTTCAAATGAATAAATCTTAAAAAAAAGAAAAGAATAGAAGAGGTAAATATTATAGATTTATAATTAAACCTGATTGTTGGGGCCAGCGTTGTGGCATAGTAGGTAAAGCTACCATGTGCTATGCCGACATCTCATATAGGACTGGTTCATGTCCTGGTTGCTTCACTTCTGACCCAGCTCCTTGCTAATGGATTGGGAAAAGCCCCAAGCACTTGAGTCAAGATCTGCAACCTTCCCAGGAGCATTTGCATGAAGCTGCATTGGAAGATGATAAGGCTAGACTCAACTGACACACTGACAACAGGCTGATGTTGTGACAAGTGGTGGGTTAACCAGTTGCACTACCATGCTGCCCTTCTCCCCCAGGCTTGTCATTTTCAGTAACTCTCTAGGATTCTAGGTAGCAGCTATGGGACACAGCTCCCAATCAACCCCACAACTACGAAGATAAACAAGTGATCCTGAGGTTTACTCTATTGCCAGTGTTTTTGAATATAGGTACTCAACATCCAATGCTTCATTATAAAACAGGCTTTACATTTCCCAACTGAAGGCTAATGGAAATGTTCTGTATGGTAGGCTAGACTGAGCTGTGGTGTTCAGTATTTTGGGTGTATTAAATGTATTTTTATAATGTGATATCTTCAACATACAAAGCATTTATTAGGGTGTAACCTAATTGTTAATTTTAAGTGTTAACTTGACAGGATGAAGGGATATCTAGAAACATGATATGTCTATGAAGGTGTTTCCGAGTGAGATTAGCATGTGACTCTGGGAAGATGAGAGGACCCTGCATCAGTCTGGGCCGTTACCATCAATTGGGGTACTGGATAGAGCAAATACAGAAGGCAAATTTGTCTCTTGCTCTGAGAGTTGAGACAGGCTTAACTCCTACCTTCACATCCGTTGCTGGACTTTGGAATCCTGAATTTAGACCAGTGGCTCCCTTGCAGGTATTCAAGCTTTCAGCCTCAAATTGAGAGTTCTATCCTCAGATTCTCTGGTTCTGAGACTTTCTGACTTGGACTGGGCCATGCTATCGTCATTCCAGGGTATTTGCTCTGTGCAGATGACCTGTGGTGGGACTGACTTCTCAGTTTCCATGATCCATTGAGTAAATTACCTTAACCTCCTGCATGTATCTGTATACATATCTCATTGATTCTGTCTCTCTAGACAACTTTGACTCACTCTTTTTTAAGTCATGGAACATTTGTATATTGATCATGTACAAAAAGTTGTTTTGAAATATGCATGTAATGTGGAAAGTACATAATTGAGCAAATTAATATATGCATGATCTCATATATTTATCATTTTTTTGTAGTCAGAACACTTAATTCTACTTCCTTAGGAATTTTCAAGCATACAATTCATTATCAACTATAACCATGATTTTGTCAAAAAATAATTATTTATTATACAGCATCTAGTGTTGGATATATGAATGTGAACGAATAGAGACTGACCTGACACGAAACAGTGGTTATGAGACAATAAACCACTAAACAAGGGAATGCAAAAGATAAGTAATTACAAAGAGTGATGAGTATAGTGAAGGAAAAGCATCAGACACAGGAATGTGGACTAATTTTCTAAATTCAGTTCGAGCATGGAAAGCACCAAGGGAAAGGAGTACTCCAGGCAGAGGCAACAGTCTTGAAAGTCCTGTGAAAGGAAGGCTTTCGGAGGCTTGAAGAACGTGGTGATTGGGATTCAGTAAAAGAACGAGTTTGTATTTTTTTTCTCATAGACTTAATTTAAAGGCACCCTGCATACTTTTTAGGAAACTAGAACATACAAAAAGGAAAGAGAGTTTGGAGTGAAACTAAGAATATAATCGAAAAAAAAAAAAAAAGATTCTTACTTGCCATGAAACCAAACCAACATTAAAAATATCGGGAACAATTAGCAAGCAATTACAATTAAAGAGAAAGTAGGAATACACTCTTTCTTACTCAGAGCAAAAAGAAACGTTTCATAAATATTTGGAAAAGATTGTAAAGATGAAAGTTTCTAAACTCTTTCATGTGAGTGTCACTGCCACAGTTTACCAGTCAAACAAATGGGTATATGCAAATGTATATTTCCTTTGTTTTACAAAATCATTTTGTAACTATTATTTTTTCATTATGATTTACAAAGAGATTGAAATCTCCACTGGAGTTCAGGCTAGAAGGGGTGGGTCATTAGGTTTCTGCCTTAAGGAAATAGGTCTCAGCATGCCACCAGTAGAGCTCAAATAGTAGTAATAAGGTCATCAATTACCTCAGCCTGGATATAGTTTGAAACCCTGGGAGGTCAAACTTACACTCAGGAAAGACAAATTATGTTTATGTGGAATTAGACAACATCTTCACAGAAGACAGGTGGTTTGAGTGCCCAATTTGATCTAGGAAAATATCACAGAGGAATTAAAGAATGAAAATCAACATCCCATTTTCTGATAAATGGAAGGGTTTAAATGCCCTTAGCCTTCATGTATTTCTAGAACATCCAAACAAGATTCATCCATGTTTATAAGTATTATTTTCCAGAATAAAATTGAAATAAGTTCTTTAGGTTGCATTTATTGATACATAAATAGGTGTAATATTCATGATTAATATACATGCAAGCACAAGTTTAAGGCAAAGTAAAGATACAAACAAATGAAACAACTTCGGGTGATACAAACTCAAGAAAAATTAAATTCATTAAAGCAACAAATTAAAATATCATCTGAAAGAGTCACTACCCTAAAATACACTCCCTTGGGATAGACCAGTTTAAATAAACAGGCTGTGTACTCTGCCCTTAACTCTTCCAGGGCAGGGTGGTCAGAATATTCCATAAGGGTCTTGGCAAGAAGGCCAGTTCCCTGGGGACACACTCTGGCCAGTGGGATCTTTCCTCAACTAATTAGTTGAGAAGTGCTGATTTCCCTTGGGTCTCATTGTATTTACCCACAAACCCTCAGTACTTAGCACCATGCCATTTACATTTACTTGACTGTTTGCACATATTACAAATGATTTACTTATCCTTTGTGTCAGTGCTCTGTGTCCTTAGAGGACTGCTTGGCTTTAATTCTATTTCACATTGCTGACTTCAAAGGACCAGGCTAAATAGGCAGAGGTATGAAGGAGCCTGATGATAGTGGCTAGTGTAAGCAGAAAGTTACATTTTCAGGAATTTTGTAAGCCAGTTGTTAAGTATCACTACTATTAATAATTAAATTACATGAATTATCAGTTAAATAAGTTATATAAAATAGGAAGGTAATAATACAATTCATCACTTCCTGATTATTTTATTACATTTCACTATTATCTATGCTCTTGAAGTTATTTATATCTATTTTCTTTACATAGTGGAAATACCATATAATGATATGCTACTGTGCATCTCTTGCCAGCTACCTTCAGTAATGTTGTATCAGTAGCTTGAAATCAGCACAGTGGGTGTATCTACATCACAGAAATCAGCAAACATTTCAGGGCAGAATCCTTCCATTTCCTTTCTCCACAGCCACTTCTTAAAGACTTACCAGCACAGAGCAACAAATATGCTTTACACAGCTTACCTGGGACAGCAACATCAAAAGATCTGAAGCACTGCCTTTGATACTGACACTAACATTAGCAATAGGTCACCTGAATCACCTACTGTCAGTAAAATGGTGCTGTCTTATCTGTGGCGCCATCTATGCCCCAGATGCCATTCTGGGCCCTGGCACCCATGGCCACCTTGCATAATAGACTTCTGTCCTAAGCGCCATGGCCCAATCACAGGTGTCAGGTCCACCCCCACCCTAATAGGATTCGCTGCCCACTCTCTGGCAAAGGTATAACAGGACCTGCTCCGGTACACATGCCCTCCTTTTCTTCTTCGCCCCTTCCCTCTGACCTGTCGGATCTCCCCTGTCAATAAATCCTTTCCCTTACTCGGGTGTTTGGTGTGTTTTGTGGTAAGCCTTATACCTACCCCACCAGAGTGGATGCAAGTTTTTGAATAGCATGTGAAAGGTGCTCCACTCACATCATCTCCATCAAACTTCAAAACAAGCAGAAGGGTATTCCCATTTTGCAAACACACAATTTGAAGCTTATAAAGGTTTGTAATACACTCCTCTAAAATCATCAAGATGAAAGGTAGCAGATCCTGAATCCTCAAAAGGACAGAGTTCTTGAATAGTAACTCACCATACCACACAGAACCTCAGAATTCCCAAACTAGAAAATCGGCAAACTAAAATCCTCATTCTATCTCAAAGAATATGAATGAACATGCATGAGTACCTCCGAAAAATGAAGAGACTATTGACATTATGTGGTCTTTTCAAGAAAAAAAAATGCATTGAAGTAATGAACAAATTTTAGAGATTCTGGAAAAAGTGGAAGATAAAAAAATTTACCGAAAATTTCAGCAGCAAAAGTACAAACGTATTTTCATGCCAAAAGGGCTTGATGAAAATTTTGCATGCATTTCTAATTTCTCATATTTCTCTTGTGGTTATATTACACCTGCTATAAATAAAAAAAGAGATTCTTCATATTGAAATAGTGCTGAAAATACCATACCCCAGGGAGTTGGTACTAATGCCTATCTTTTAGTCTTTACAGAATAAGTATATAGCAAGAATTCATGCTAAATGCTAATGTATCTGGAAACTAACATGTGATGATCATGTTTGGATATTGTTCATTTATCTTTGAAAATATGAGCACACAGGCCTATTGTGTAGATATTGTCTCCATTGGAAAGCTATTACTAATAAAAAAAATCTACATTTTTTGGTGACTATATCCTTTGAAACTCATTGTAAACATAGAGTATAGTAACATATTTTTCAGTAAACAGAAAGATATTGGAAAGAAAAGAGAGGCGGGCCTGAGGAGGGGGATGGATGGGTTAACCAGTGAAGAAATGCAATTAGAGCTATGTTGGCTTGGCAAAACCCCACTGAACAGCAAGCTTGGGATTTATTTTTGCCAAACCACTCCAGGCTCCTTGGGGGTCTCATGTCTGCTAAAAGGGCTTCATTCCAATAGTCATCTTCTACAGTAAGAGGAAAATAAAGATGTGAAAAGAATTACCAAACTACAACCAACATGTAAGTGCACACATACTTTAGGTGGGAAACACACTCAGTGGGAAGCATTTGGCTCTGTGTATCCCATTGATGATAAGTGAAAATTTAAAAATCATTAGTGAGTGGTAATCTGTAAAATAACGTATGATAGATTGAAAGAAGAAATATTAAATTAATATTTTAATATTTTGTTATTCCAGCTAGGATTATGTTTGAAAAAGCAAAATTTTTAAGCACAATTTAAACATGCTTGTGGAGGCTCACTAAATTGGATCTTGAAGATTTATGTTTCCCAAAAGGCAGAAAGGTCAATTTTTCTATAAGCATGACAATGCCATTGTTATAATGATTTCTGGGCGCTGACTGTGTTGCAGTGGGTTAAGCTACTACTTGTAGTAATGGCATCCCATATTGGAGCACTGATTCAAGTCTTGCTGCTCAGTTTCTGATCTATCTCCTTCCTAACATGCATGGGAAAGCAGCAGAAGATGACCCAACTACTTTGGTACTTGGGGCCCCGATACCTACGTGAGAGATGGGGATGGAGTTCCTGGCTCCTGGCTTCAACCCGGCCCTGCCCCAACCTTTGTGGTTGTTTGGAGAGTGAACCAATGAATTGAAGATCTCTTTCTGTCAATTACTCTCTGTCACTCTGCCTTTCAAATAAATAAGATAAATCTTTAAAAAATATATAGTTGCCATCATCATCATCATCACCATCAACAAGAATATCATATCGCCACAATCAGCAGCAGCAGCATTACTAGTAATTACCTAATGTAAGCCAGACAAAATTGTTTTAGGATGAGAATGTGCCTTATTTTTGTTGGTATGTTAGTTTTTTAGGGAAGTTGAATGTTCTGTTAAAGTTTAGTGATGGAGCACAAGGAATTGTATAGAGTCTCAACCTTATCAGCATATTAAAATAACCTGGGGAAAACTTAAAAAGGACACCTCTTAAATTACAAACCTAGCTTTAAAAAAAAAAAGTAGCCATCCAGAAGAAAGAATGAGAAAGGTGAGGAAAAAGGAACAGCGTTGGATTTTGAATTTATCAGAGTATATGTGATAATGTAACTAAATGCAAACTTGAGTTACTTCTCCTGAGTAGTACTCAGAACTACTTTGAAGTTTAGTTCATATGAGTTTTTTTTGCCCACCTCTTTCTCACTTCTGCTCTACACTGAATTTAGGCCACAAAAAGTAGAAAGTAATTGCTCTTCAATGGACATGAGGAGGTTAGAGAGATTTGGAAGTAAGAATTATAATAAAACAATAGAGAAATTTTTCCAAGCTTTTGTTTTATGAGGCATATAGTATAGATACTATAATTCACATGGCATGTCTTACACACTATAAATATTTCTGAATATTTATTATATTCAAGGGCTACATGTGCTTTGGCACTTAAATCAATGTCTAGGATACTCACATCCCATATCAGTGTTCCTGATTCAGTTCTGGCTGCTCTGCTACGTGACTGTGCCCACCATGGGAGGCAGCAGATGATGGCTCCAGTGCGTGTGTCCCTGCCATCTACAAGGGAGACCTGAATAGATCTCTGGGTTCCTAGATTTGTAATGATCCAGCCCTGGTTGTTGTGTGAGCATCTGGGGAGTGAACCAGCAGTTGGAAGATATCTCTCCATCTATCTCTGTTGCTGTCTCTGTCTCTCAGTCTTTCAAACGAAATAAAAATATGCAACGAATAATTTTAAATTTAGATTTTCTTCCCAATTACAGTGATAATTAACTACTAGTTTTAAGAGATGAAAACTCCTTGCTTTCCTTTATTTTGAAGAAAAAGCCCATCGGATACAGCTAGTGTTTCAGTGAACAAAACCTGGATTCAGCAGTACCCTTAACAGATCTTTTCAAGCTCTTAGTGGACATTCTGGACACCCTGCCAAAGTGATATTTTTAAGAGTTAAAATTAAAGAAACTAAACCATTGATAAGAATTTTCCCCCTTCTGTATGATCATTACAATCTCTCTGCTTACTCTTGCCTTTCAAGTAAAAGCATCACATCATCTGACCTTGCTGTGAACGTATTTGAACTCCATGAACTGAAATGCACGCATGTGAGCACTCTACATGTTAATGGGGAGCACGGAGATTACTGTTCTCCATGCCTCTAAACCCCTTTTACGCTTCCTTGGTTAGTGAGTCTTGTTTCTTTCATCTCTATGGTTAATTCCAAGAAACTGTCCTCTCTGGGATTTAGTTAAGGAAAAGTTTAATTATGCATTTGTTCTTCAGGGTTACTAGATATTTTAAAAATGTTAATATCTGCTTTCAGTTCAGACATACCTACCAGAGGTAAAATTCTATGAAGGTAAGAGTTTTGTATTATTCATGTATGGGTAGCACCTAGTCAGATCTTAGTGCATATTTATTGACAGACTAGCTAAAATGATATAAAATATACACAGATAACCTAGTTTACAGCAGTTAACTATCCAGGAATAGAAAACATACATTGTAAATAAATAAATAAATATATACATTTTTCTCTATATACATGAGAAGTTATGATTACTTCCTGTAACATTATTCTATCGTTACTAAATTGCAAAATTCATATTAACATCCTCTTGAGGGTAATGTTTAGAAGTCTATAACTTTTTTTTTGACAGGCAGAATTAGACAGTGAGAGAGAGAGAGACAGAGGAAAGGTCTTCCTTCCGTTGGTTCACCCCACAAATGGCCGCTATGGCCAGCGCGCTGTGCTGATCTGAAGCCAGGAGCCAGGTGCTTCCTCCTGGTCTCCCATGCGGGTGCAGGGCCCAAGCACTTGGGCCATCCTCCTCTGCCTTCCCGGGCCACAGCAGAGAGCTGGCCTGGAAGAGGAGCAACCAGGACAGAACCAGCACCCCAACCGGACTAGAACCCGGAGTACTGGCGCCACAGGCAGAGGATTAGCCTAGTGAGCCTTGGCGCCGGCCCTAGAAGTCTATTACAATTTAAAATGTAGCTGGGAAGGCAACATGTATTTGTCAATATTTACATTAAGAGACCATGTTGGATAAAATATTGCTTAAGTCAAAATTAAGAATATGTACATCCATTTAAAAGATATTTGAAAGGTACAGCACTGGGGGAGGGAGAGGAAGGGTGAGAGGGAGAGAGAGACACACACACAAGATCTTCCAACTGCATTCACTCATTAAATGCTGCAGCAGCCAAGGTTGGGCCAGGTGAAACCAGGAACTTCATCCTTGTCTCCCATTTGGTTGGTAGCAGTCTAAGCACTTGGGCTATCATCTGCTGCCTATCCTAGTGTGTTAGCAAGGAGCTGGATTAGAAGCAGAGCAGCTGAGATGCAAACTGACACTAAAGCAGCAGAATGGGTGATTTGCCTGATGCATCATGATGCCTGCCACTGTCTCTTTTTCCTGTGCTTATTTTCTCTTCCATTTTTTACATTAATTATTATCAGTTAACTATGCCCAATGTCAATTGCATCAATGCCAACTGCATAAACATCAGCAAAGTAAAAATACCCCTGATGAAGCTAACACTTACCAGTTTCCTAAGTACTGGCAGTACCGTTGCTATGATTTATTTTAGCATATAGCAAAGTGATGATGATGGATGACAACTCTCATTTAGAAAATAGATGTCTAATAAGGAATAGGTCAACAAGCAAATTATTTGGTTCATTTCTTTTGCACATAAAATTGCTTGAACTATTTTCCCCTTTTGTAGGATTGATATAAATCATGGAATCATATGTGTAATGATAAGCTCATCTAGTGTAACTTTTATACTTTACATTTGAAGAAACTGAGGACCAACAAGAACACATACTGTGGTGGACAAAGTTTGTACCCAAGTACTCAATTTTCAAGTGAATATTCATTTAAGGTTCTTAGAACTTTCTTAGAAATAAATACAATCCAATATATACATTACTGAAATTAAGTTATCATAAGTTCCTTAATGTGCCATCTATTTTGTTTCCACCATCATAAAATATTTATTTGAGTACTCTTCTCCATTTCAATACCTCAAGTCAAACATAATCCTTTGGAGTGAGGGGGGGGTGGATTATCTGTAAACAAGAAATTTGATGAAAGAGGGTGGAGCTTGAGAGGAAATTCTCTTTTGAAAATATATGAGGGCATTTCAGCAATATCATGAAAAAAAAAGTGGAATCAAAATGTTTATTTTTGGTGTAAAAATTTATGCATAGATTTTTCATAATGCATATTTCCATGAACTTTTTGAAGGTCCCTTGTAGGTTTCAGAATATGCCTCTGTTCACAATGTTTTCTGGGTGGGTATCTTAAAATGGGCCTGGGACGGGAAATCCAGCTATGTTGGCCTCAACAGATTTAACCACATATGAACACGTAAGAAAAAAATATGTATTTTCTGGGCAGAATAAATCATATTGCTCGTGTTGATATTTAAACTGAGATGCCAGTTTGTGGTGTCCTGTTTTCCTAATGTCCTGGGGAGCTGGACAGAGTGATGGCATTGTTCATTGTTCATTTGTTAGTTCACCAAAAATTTGTTGAGAGCCTGCTAAGTGCTAGGTAGAAATTGAGGCACATTAGCAATAAGGGACAGATATCTATACTCTTGAGCCTCACAATCTACAGAGAGTGGCAGATAAAAAATCTATAGGCTTAATATGTAAGGCATGATACATCCTATGAAACAAAGAAAATACCAGCTGTGTCAAGATTGTTGGGATGGGCAGGGGATGAGTCACAGTTTTAATTTGGGAAGGTAACATTTGAACAAAGACTTAAAAAAGTGTGAGAGATGTTTATTCAAGTAGCTATACAGAAATATTTCAAAAGTTCATGAAAAATGGAATGAAGAGATAAGTTTATTTCAGTCAAAATTTTACTTAGCAATCTATGTGTAGTTATTCATAATGGGCACCTTCTGTTAACTTCTTCAAGTATCTTCCTATAATGCAGAAGAGCTCCAGGCAAAGGGAACTCCTACTAATGACAATCAGCCTGGCACATTCCCGGAGTACCAGCAAGGAGGCCAGATGAACAGATGGAAGGGGCCAATAGGAAAACAAGAATAAGTCAGGGAGAAAATTGAGGCTAGATCACACACAACATTGTGTGCAAAGTAAGGCAAAGTATTTCTCATATAGTTCAAAACAGTGGATCTGCAGATAAAAAATATTAGGAGGATGAAATTAATGTAGGGAAGAAGAAAAAGTGAATGCCTTGTGATTCCAAAAAGCGGAAAAAGCTACATCGAATCTTGACCACCTTTTCCATGAGTCACAACTTTCAGATTGTCCCTATTCTCCTAAGAAACCCCTTATTCAATAAGGTTGCTAGAGAAGATTTGCAACAAAAGGACCTGGATTACGCCATTAGTTCTAAGCAAACATGATGAAAGCAAATGCCGAAACAATATCTACATCAAGACAAAACGCCAATGTTAATATCACTGGAATGTTCAAAATAGAAATATCTGATAACTTAAATACATAAGTACTTTTAAAAGTGCTTTTTTTTCTTTTACAGATTTATTTATGTACTTATTTATTTATTAGAAAGGCAGAGCGACAGTGAGAATGAGAGAGATCTTCCATCTGCTTCTTCACTCCTGAGATGGTTGCCAAGTGCTTATGCAGGCAGAAGCCAGGAGCTGGGAACCCCATTCAGATCTCCCTCATAGGTGGCAGGAGACCAAGTACATGGGTTGTCTTCCACTGTTATCCCAGGCACATTATCAGGGAGCTGGATCAGAAGCAGAGCAGCCTGGACTCAAACCAGCACTCCTAACATCACAAAAGGCTGAGAAACCCACTGTGCCACAATACTGACCCTACAAATACTTTTCAAACTTTGGTTCTAATGGGTGATGGACTTGAGAAATACAAATTTTAAAAAGTTTATTTATTCATTTATTTGAAAGATAGAGTGACAGAGAGAGAGGTCAAACAGAGATCTTCTACTCACTGGCTTGCTCCACAAATACTCACAACATCTAGGTTTGTGAAGACGAAGCGAGGATCCAGGAACTCCATGTGGATGTCCCACGTGGATGGCAGGGGCCAAAGTACTTAGGCCAAATCCACTGCCTTCCCAGGCACGTTGGTAGGATGCTAAATTACAAGAAGAGCAGCCAAGTGTTGAATCACTACTCAGATACTGGATGCAGTCCTCTCAAATGGATAGGTTAACCCTTTGCAATGCAAAACCAGCACCAGTACGAATGTTTGATGTACCGAAGTTTTATATATTAAAACAATACAATTTATGCTTTCATATTACTTACAAATTTCTAATTTAGGTTGTACCCTTGACAAATGGAATTTATTTGATCCAGTAAGAACTAACTCTTTAAAGATAATTATGATGAAAGAAATACAATAGGAAAAAATGTCTCAGTCTATATTAGATCAAAGCAATAAAAATAAACACTTCAAATACTGGAAATCCCTCAAAAGAAACACGATCCCTATATGATTGACAGGGGCAGAGCCAGGAGCCAGGATCTCACTGAAGGTCTCCCACATAGATGGTAGGAACACAGTTACTTGAACCATCATCCGGGGTCTGCATTGGCCAGAAGCTGCAATCAGCAGCCGGAGCTGGAAATCAACACAAGCCCTCTGATGTGGGACATGGATGTCTTAACCTCTAGACTAAACTCCCACTTCTATAGTGTACTTTCTTTTTAATTATAAGAGAACTAAATGGTAAGATTAAAGAAAATGAACAACAGAAGACAATTACAAAATTCCCCTATTTCAATAAGAAAACAGCAGTGACAGTTTGGATGTGAACTCTGGTCTCTGGATACTCATGCAGTGTTATTTTCCTTACATTCACATAGCAATCTTTAGCAAACTTAACACTACAGACCTCAACCAAGTCCTGAGCACCACATACAATTGCCCCTTAACAATGTTTCCAGATTCATAAGACTTTTACTAAGGTATTTCAACATATAGGGTGGGAGAAAAGTACACATTTTAAAATTAATGAAAGAGTATTTTGATTCTGAATACGATAATGTAATAAGTAAAAAAATTCACTGAAACAGCCAAAGATAAACAGGAGTTGGAACCCCATCCTGAA